>NC_138779.1:141035632-141419512 GCF_965119305.1 Pelophylax lessonae | reverse complement strand
ACAAAAGGTTAGGCGTGTTTAATCAGGGTAATTCAATAAAGCAACAATGAAACTAGGCAATGAGGGGTTAATGTTTAGGATATGTGGCTGTGTCAGCTGACCTTCAGGTTTCTAGTTCATCATGACCCATTTTACATTGTATTTCCTATTCCCGCACCTGTACAGGAATAGTGACACATCTGGGCACTGATTTCAAAAGGAAAATTTTGTTTTTAACCTTTTTGAGAGTTTGTGAGCTTTGTCAGTTTGGTGCTGATACAAATAAAGTTGCCTAAGGGAAAAAAAATGGCTGATTACCCATAAATCCCCTCACCTGTGCACAAATCTGCCCTTTCACCAGCACATGGCTTGGTAAGCGGAGTTTGAATGGCATTATGGAAGCATTTTAAAGCTACAGCCTAACTTTTTTTTTTTTTTTACCTTGTTTAAATGTGATAAATATGTTGCACTCTTATTATGATTGCTTTAGTTTGTCATCAACTGTTATATAGTGGCTTCCGTATGTCTGTATACAAACAGGCAAGCCTTTGTACTGCATAGATCAGCCTTTCTCTGCCTTGTAGCTCCAGGGGAACCAGAATGCCTTCTCTACCGGCTTGCTCTGTATTCCCACGGCTTTTTTAGGTTGGCTGTTCATGGTTTTAGAAATGGGTGGGGGGGGGGGGGGGCTACATTCTCTGGAAAAATGCCGAGCTGCAAAATGCTACTTGCCTGGCTCTTGGACTACTGCTGCGCTCCAGTGCTTTGAGGCAGGCTTCACTTAGGCCCTGTTCACACCTGAGTTTATTTCAGCTTGTAAAACGCTCATCTCTGAAGTCTCAAAACGCCCAACAAGCAAAATCCTATTCATTTCAATGGCCTCTGTTCACATATGAGCTTTTTCTGCTGAAGCAAAGCTCCTGAAGTTCAAAGTACATGGGCTTCTTTTTTGGCTGATTACGTGGTTTTTTTTTTTTTGTCAATGCCTTCCTCCAAACACCTGCAAAAAGCCAGAGAAAATGATACGCTAAGATGTGAATGGAGCCTAAAGCTGGATACACACTATCCAACTTTTGTGGCTGGATTTCCTTCAGATTTCCCTTTTCTATGTAGTGCTAGGGCCGGCCAGATTGCATACAAATTGAAAGGGTTTAGGTTTGACCTCATATTATATGGTTTTGGGAAATCTAAAGGAAAAAGTCTTCAGAAAATCTTAGTGTGTATGGCCCATAAGTATCAAATGTTTTTCACCCTTTTGGAAGATGCGCTTTGCAAGAAATGTAGAATATATTTTTAGTGCTAGTTTGTACCCTAAATTGTAAATGTACGTATGTTTGAACTATGCAGTTTTTCCCTAATATTGTGGTGGGCTGCAGCCATCACACTTCCCCTTCAGACCCCCCTCATCCTCCAGACCCCCCTCATCCTCCATTATCTTACCATAGTTGTTGTGCAGGTGTGGCAGTGGTTATTGCTTTTTGTATAGCAAGGCTGTGTATGCTGCTGCTTATTTTGCCTTTGAATGCCTTTAAAACTCTTCGTGTTGTGTCCTTTTTTGAAGTGGTTTGATGTGACGACAATGCTAGTTGCCTGGCTGTCATGCTGGTGTTCTTTAAATCCAGGCAAGTATGCAGATTGTGGCTTTTTATCCAATATATGCATACTTGACAAGGGGTAACTGACACCAGCCAGCCTTTTCAGTAGACCAGCAATGCCAGATCTCACATTTCTCCTAGGTTTCTGGTATGAGTTTTGATATAAGCATTAGATTTCAGTGGGAATGATGGCTTTATTTTATTTATTTATTTATTTTTTGTTCCTGCAGTAACCAGGCTCAAAGCAGCGTGGAATCTCTTCTGTGGCCCTGCAGCGACAAATGGAAGGTTCCCATACACGGGTGAGTTGTGAGCTTTTAGCTTTGAAATCCTTTTCCTCTTGGGGGGGGAGAAGGGTTTGACACAGGCCACTTCCACAAAATGGCAACACTTCAACCATTTCATTGGCTAGCTTCAAGGTTTAAATGGTCAATGATTTGAAATATATTATGAAGCTTTACTGCTTGTTTTAACCCCTAATGAAAATTGTTTGCTCTTGTTGTCCCCTTACTGACATGACACCTTTGTGCCTTTGTTGGAGTCAATAAGGTTTAATTTTCTACTTCTACTGCCTGTTTGTAAGACTGAACTGTCTACTACAATTTTGGTGAGTTTCTAAAGTGCTTACAGAGATTTACATTTTCTGTGTTTTTATGGGGGTTCTCATGCCTACATTTATTCTTGTAGCCACTGAGGTGCCCATCAAGGCTGAACTATGGAATCTCTTCTGTGGCCCTGCAGCGACAAATGGTAAGTTCCCATACAAACACTTAAGTGAGTTGTGAGTAGTGTTGAGCGAACACGGACTGTATTATTCGTGTTCGTACCGAATAATTGGATTTTTTGTACCCGAACACGGACACGGACACTTTACTGTATGTTCGGGTAAAAATCCGTGTTCGGTCGTTTTATTTCCGGGTTTTGCATGCTTTGGCGCTCTTTTCATGGCGGGCTTTCAACAGCCAATCAACAATCGTTTAACTGGTGTGCCTTAAGCCATCCCAGCCATGCCTGCAAATGTCTCAGTAGCTGTGATTGGCCGTCTGAAGCATGTGACCAAGTCTTTATAAGTTCGAGGCAGCCGCAGCGGCGTCATTATGCTGCTTAGATTCAGGGACAGAGCACACATCAACGTGCTGGCTGCTGATTAGGGAAAGATAGGCAGGAAAAAACCATTTGTGTCCGGATAGAATTGAGGGACAGGTCGGAGTGTTTAGGCAGGGCGAGTTGTAGGCATTTTAGGGATAGAGTCTGCTGAATTATATAGGGTCAGTGTCTTCTACAAACTACAATCGATATTGCTGTGTGGGGGGTGGGGTCTGCACTCAATCCTGATCTACGATCTCTTCTCAATCCTGTTAGGGACAGAGTCTGCTGAATTTTAGGGAAACTGTGTTCTACAAACTACAATCGATATTGCTGTGTGGTGTGGGATTGGAGATAGGCAGGTGTCAGTGATCCACATCCATTTTTCTGTGTGTGAGCTGCAGTGAACACAATCTTTTTGGGCTGCAGTGAACACAATCTTTTTGGGCTGCAGTGAACACAATCTTTTTGGGCTGCAGTGAACACAATCTTTTTGGGCTGCAGTGAACACAATCTTTTTGGGCTGCAGTGAACACAATCTTTTTGGGGTGCAGTGAACAAAATCTTTTTGGGGTGCAGTGAACACAATCCTTTTTGGTGTGCAGTGAACACAATCTTTGTGGGGTGCAGTGAACAAAATTCTTTGTGGGGTGCAGTGAACACAATCTTTTTGGGGTGCAGTGAACAAAATCCTTTTTGGGGTGCAGTGAACAACATCCTTTTTGGGGTGCAGTGAACACAATCTTTTTGGGGTGCAGTGAACAAAATCCTTTGTGGGGTGCAGTGAACACAATCTTTTTGGGGTGCAGTGAACACAATCTTTTTGGGGTGGAGTGAACAACATCCTTTTTGGGGTGCAGTGAACAAAATCCTTTTTGGGGTGCAGTGAACAAAATCATTTTTGGGGTGCAGTGAACACAATCTTTTTGGGGTGCAGTGAACACAATCTTTGTGGGGTGCAGTGAACACAATCTTTTTGGGGTGGAGTGAACAACATCCTTTTTGGGGTGCAGTGAACAACATCCTTTTTGGGGTGCAGTGAACACAATCTTTTTGGGGTGCAGTGAACACAATCTTTGTGGGGTACAGTGAACAGAATCTTTGTGGGGTGCAGTGAACACAATCTTTGGGGGGTACAGTGAACACAATCTTTGTGAGGTGCAGTGAACACAATCTTTGTGGGGTGCAGTGAACACAATCATTGTGGGGTGCAGTGAACTCAATCTTTGTGGGGTACAGTGAACACAATCTCATACTGAAGGTTTGAGGGTGCTGCCTGTTCCATACTCCCCCTACTCCTCATCTAGCCTTTTAGGGGTACAAACAATAGTAATTGGGGCCTAGTGTGGTTGTGTACGTGTGATATACATACACTTTTTTGGGATCATATTTTCTATTCCGCTATTTAATCAAAAACCTTTGGGGATCAGTTAAATTGGGGGATAGTCTGTGTTGGTACGTGTGAGAGAGATCCACCTTTCCAAGTTGTTGGGGTTCATCTCATACTTCTGAAGGTTTGAGGGTGCTGCCTGTTCCATACTCCCCCTACTCCTAGCCTTTTAGGGGTACAAACAATAGTAATTGGGGCCTAGTGTGGTTGTGTACGTGTGATATACATACACTTTTTTGGGATCATATTTTCTATTCCGCTATTTAATCAAAAACCTCTGGGGATCAGTTAAATTGGGGGATAGTCTGTGTTGGTACGTGTGAGAGAGATCCACCTTTCCAAGTTGTTGGGGTTCATCTCATACTTCTGAAGGTTTGAGGGTGCTGCCTGTTCCATACTCCCCCTACTCCTAGCCTTTTAGGGGTACAAACAATAGTAATTGGGGCCTAGTGTGGTTGTGTACGTGTGATATACATACACTTTTTTGGGATCATATTTTCTATTCCGCTATTTAATCAAAAACCTTTGGGGATCAGTTAAATTGGGGGATAGTCTGTGTTGGTACGTGTGAGAGAGATCCACCTTTCCAAGTTGTTGGGGTTCATCTCATACTTCTGAAGGTTTGAGGGTGCTGCCTGTTCCATACTCCCCCTACTCCTAGCCTTTTAGGGGTACAAACAATAGTAATTGGGGCCTAGTGTGGTTGTGTACGTGTGATATACATACACTTTTTTGGGATCATATTTTCTATTCCGCTATTTAATCAAAAACCTTTGGGGATCAGTTAAATTGGGGGATAGTCTGTGTTGGTACGTGTGAGAGAGATCCACCTTTCCAAGTTGTTGGGGTTCATCTCATACTTCTGAAGGTTTGAGGGTGCTGCCTGTTCCATACTCCCCCTACTCCTAGCCTTTTAGGGGTACAAACAATAGTAATTGGGGCCTAGTGTGGTTGTGTACGTGTGATATACATACACTTTTTTGGGATCATATTTTCTATTCCGCTATTTAATCAAAAACCTCTGGGGATCAGTTAAATTGGGGGATAGTCTGTGTTGGTACGTGTGAGAGAGATCCACCTTTCCAAGTTGTTGGGGTTCATCTCATACTTCTGAAGGTTTGAGGGTGCTGCCTGTTCCATACTCCCCCTACTCCTAGCCTTTTAGGGGTACAAACAATAGTAATTGGGGCCTAGTGTGGTTGTGTACGTGTGATATACATACACTTTTTTGGGATCATATTTTCTATTCCGCTATTTAATCAAAAACCTCTGGGGATCAGTTAAATTGGGGGATAGTCTGTGTTGGTACGTGTGAGAGAGATCCACCTTTCCAAGTTGTTGGGGTTCATCTCATACTTCTGAAGGTTTGAGGGTGCTGCCTGTTCCATACCCCCCCTACTCCTCATCTAGCCTTTTAGGGGTACAAACAATAGTAATTGGGGCCTAGTGTGGTTGTGTACGTGCGAGATACATACACTTTTTTTGATCATATTTCCTATTCCGCTATTCAATAAAAACCTTTGAGGATCAATTGAATTGCGGGATAGTCTGTGTCGGTACGTGTGAGAGAGATCCACCTTTCCAAGTTGTTGGGGTTCATCTCATACTTCTGAAGGTTTGAGGGTGCTGCCTGTTCCATACCCCCCCTACTCCTCATCTAGCCTTTTAGGGGTACAAACAATAGTAATTGGGGCCTAGTGTGGTTGTGTACGTGCGAGATACATACACTTTTTTTGATCATATTTCCTATTCCGCTATTCAATAAAAACCTTTGAGGATCAATTGAATTGCGGGATAGTCTGTGTCGGTACGTGTGAGAGAGATCCACCTTTCCAAGTTGTTGGGGTTCATCTCATACTTCTGAAGGTTTGAGGGTGCTGCCTGTTCCATACCCCCCCTACTCCTCATCTAGCCTTTTAGGGGTACAAACAATAGTAATTGGGGCCTAGTGTGGTTGTGTACGTGCGAGATACATACACTTTTTTTGATCATATTTCCTATTCCGCTATTCAATAAAAACCTTTGAGGATCAATTGAATTGCGGGATAGTCTGTGTCGGTACGTGTGAGAGAGATCCACCTTTCCAAGTTGTTGGGGTTCATCTCATACTTCTGAAGGTTTGAGGGTGCTGCCTGTTCCATACCCCCCCTACTCCTCATCTAGCCTTTTAGGGGTACAAACAATAGTAATTGGGGCCTAGTGTGGTTGTGTACGTGCGAGATACATACACTTTTTTTGATCATATTTCCTATTCCGCTATTCAATAAAAACCTTTGAGGATCAATTGAATTGCGGGATAGTCTGTGTCGGTACGTGTGAGAGAGATCCACCTTTCCAAGTTGTTGGGGTTCATCTCATACTTCTGAAGGTTTGAGGGTGCTGCCTGTTCCATACCCCCCCTACTCCTCATCTAGCCTTTTAGGGGTACAAACAATAGTAATTGGGGCCTAGTGTGGTTGTGTACGTGCGAGATACATACACTTTTTTTGATCATATTTCCTATTCCGCTATTCAATAAAAACCTTTGAGGATCAATTGAATTGCGGGATAGTCTGTGTCGGTACGTGTGAGAGAGATCCACCTTTCCAAGTTGTTGGGGTTCATCTCATACTTCTGAAGGTTTGAGGGTGCTGCCTGTTCCATACCCCCCCCTACTCCTCATCTAGCCTTTTAGGGGTACAAACAATAGTAATTGGGGCCTAGTGTGGTTGTGTACGTGCGAGATACATACACTTTTTTTGATCATATTTCCTATTCCGCTATTCAATAAAAACCTTTGAGGATCAATTGAATTGCGGGATAGTCTGTGTCGGTACGTGTGAGAGAGATCCACCTTTCCAAGTTGTTGGGGTTCATCTCATACTTCTGAAGGTTTGAGGGTGCTGCCTGTTCCATACCCCCCCCTACTCCTCATCTAGCCTTTTAGGGGTACAAACAATAGTAATTGGGGCCTAGTGTGGTTGTGTACGTGCGAGATACATACACTTTTTTTGATCATATTTCCTATTCCGCTATTCAATAAAAACCTTTGAGGATCAATTGAATTGCGGGATAGTCTGTGTCGGTACGTGTGAGAGAGATCCACCTTTCCAAGTTGTTGGGGTTCATCTCATACTTCTGAAGGTTTGAGGGTGCTGCCTGTTCCATACCCCCCCTACTCCTCATCTAGCCTTTTAGGGGTACAAACAATAGTAATTGGGGCCTAGTGTGGTTGTGTACGTGCGAGATACATACACTTTTTTTGATCATATTTCCTATTCCGCTATTCAATAAAAACCTTTGAGGATCAATTGAATTGCGGGATAGTCTGTGTCGGTACGTGTGAGAGAGATCCACCTTTCCAAGTTGTTGGGGTTCATCTCATACTTCTGAAGGTTTGAGGGTGCTGCCTGTTCCATACCCCCCCTACTCCTCATCTAGCCTTTTAGGGGTACAAACAATAGTAATTGGGGCCTAGTGTGGTTGTGTACGTGCGAGATACATACACTTTTTTTGATCATATTTCCTATTCCGCTATTCAATAAAAACCTTTGAGGATCAATTGAATTGCGGGATAGTCTGTGTCGGTACGTGTGAGAGAGATCCACCTTTCCAAGTTGTTGGGGTTCATCTCATACTTCTGAAGGTTTGAGGGTGCTGCCTGTTCCATACCCCCCCTACTCCTCATCTAGCCTTTTAGGGGTACAAACAATAGTAATTGGGGCCTAGTGTGGTTGTGTACGTGCGAGATACATACACTTTTTTTGATCATATTTCCTATTCCGCTATTCAATAAAAACCTTTGAGGATCAATTGAATTGCGGGATAGTCTGTGTCGGTACGTGTGAGAGAGATCCACCTTTCCAAGTTGTTGGGGTTCATCTCATACTTCTGAAGGTTTGAGGGTGCTGCCTGTTCCATACCCCCCCTACTCCTCATCTAGCCTTTTAGGGGTACAAACAATAGTAATTGGGGCCTAGTGTGGTTGTGTACGTGCGAGATACATACACTTTTTTTGATCATATTTCCTATTCCGCTATTCAATAAAAACCTTTGAGGATCAATTGAATTGCGGGATAGTCTGTGTCGGTACGTGTGAGAGAGATCCACCTTTCCAAGTTGTTGGGGTTCATCTCATACTTCTGAAGGTTTGAGGGTGCTGCCTGTTCCATACCCCCCCTACTCCTCATCTAGCCTTTTAGGGGTACAAACAATAGTAATTGGGGCCTAGTGTGGTTGTGTACGTGCGAGATACATACACTTTTTTTGATCATATTTCCTATTCCGCTATTCAATAAAAACCTTTGAGGATCAATTGAATTGCGGGATAGTCTGTGTCGGTACGTGTGAGAGAGATCCACCTTTCCAAGTTGTTGGGGTTCATCTCATACTTCTGAAGGTTTGAGGGTGCTGCCTGTTCCATACCCCCCCTACTCCTCATCTAGCCTTTTAGGGGTACAAACAATAGTAATTGGGGCCTAGTGTGGTTGTGTACGTGCGAGATACATACACTTTTTTTGATCATATTTCCTATTCCGCTATTCAATAAAAACCTTTGAGGATCAATTGAATTGCGGGATAGTCTGTGTCGGTACGTGTGAGAGAGATCCACCTTTCCAAGTTGTTGGGGTTCATCTCATACTTCTGAAGGTTTGAGGGTGCTGCCTGTTCCATACCCCCCCTACTCCTCATCTAGCCTTTTAGGGGTACAAACAATAGTAATTGGGGCCTAGTGTGGTTGTGTACGTGCGAGATACATACACTTTTTTTGATCATATTTCCTATTCCGCTATTCAATAAAAACCTTTGAGGATCAATTGAATTGCGGGATAGTCTGTGTCGGTACGTGTGAGAGAGATCCACCTTTCCAAGTTGTTGGGGTTCATCTCATACTTCTGAAGGTTTGAGGGTGCTGCCTGTTCCATACCCCCCCTACTCCTCATCTAGCCTTTTAGGGGTACAAACAATAGTAATTGGGGCCTAGTGTGGTTGTGTACGTGCGAGATACATACACTTTTTTTGATCATATTTCCTATTCCGCTATTCAATAAAAACCTTTGAGGATCAATTGAATTGCGGGATAGTCTGTGTCGGTACGTGTGAGAGAGATCCACCTTTCCAAGTTGTTGGGGTTCATCTCATACTTCTGAAGGTTTGAGGGTGCTGCCTGTTCCATACCCCCCCTACTCCTCATCTAGCCTTTTAGGGGTACAAACAATAGTAATTGGGGCCTAGTGTGGTTGTGTACGTGCGAGATACATACACTTTTTTTGATCATATTTCCTATTCCGCTATTCAATAAAAACCTTTGAGGATCAATTGAATTGCGGGATAGTCTGTGTCGGTACGTGTGAGAGAGATCCACCTTTCCAAGTTGTTGGGGTTCATCTCATACTTCTGAAGGTTTGAGGGTGCTGCCTGTTCCATACCCCCCCTACTCCTCATCTAGCCTTTTAGGGGTACAAACAATAGTAATTGGGGCCTAGTGTGGTTGTGTACGTGCGAGATACATACACTTTTTTTGATCATATTTCCTATTCCGCTATTCAATAAAAACCTTTGAGGATCAATTGAATTGCGGGATAGTCTGTGTCGGTACGTGTGAGAGAGATCCACCTTTCCAAGTTGTTGGGGTTCATCTCATACTTCTGAAGGTTTGAGGGTGCTGCCTGTTCCATACTCCCCCTACTCCTCATCTAGCCTTTTAGGGGTACAAACAATAGTAATTGGGGCCTAGTGTGGTTGTGTACGTGTGATATACATACACTTTTTTTGGATCATATTTTCTATTCCGCTATTTAATTTAACTGGGCCTCCATGCGAGACCTGTGTGCCTTGTTGCGCTGTTTTGAGTACTCCACCAACATGGCCAGTGGCAATGACGCCGTTCTCAGCTTAACTATCCCACTTCTATGCCTCCTTGAAAAAACAATTCGGGCGATGATGGAAGAGGATGTGGCACAGGATGAGGAGGAGGAGGAGGATGAAGAGGTAACATTTCCAAGGCTTTCAGGGCAGTCATTCGCAAGGGGCTCCGAGGGTGGGTTCCTGCACACGCAAACGCCAGGGACGCAATTGTCCAGCAGGGGCACAGTTCTGGAGGATGAGGAGGATGAGGAGGAGGAGGAGCTGGAGGAGGAGATGGAACCATGTTCACAGCAGGGTGGCACCCAGGCCAGCTCATGGCCATCACTGGTGCGTGGCTGGGGGGATACAGAGGACACGGACCATACACCTCCCACAGAGGACAGCCTTTCGTTGCCTCTGGGCAGCCTGGCACACATGAGCGATTACATGCTGCAGTGTCTCCACAACGACCGCCGAGTTGCCCACATTCTAACTTGTGCTGATTACTGGGTGGCCACGCTGCTGGATCCCCGTTACAAGGACAACGTACCGTCCTTAATTCACTCACTGGAGCGCGATCGCAAGATGCGCGAGTACAAGCGCACGCTGGTAGACGCCATGCTGCTGGCATTCCCATCTGACAGCGGGGCCACAGTGGAAGCACAAGGCAGAGGAGGAGGAGGAGGAGGTCGCCAACGCAACCAGGGCACCGCCAGCACCTCAGAAGGCAGGGTTAGCATGGCCGAAATGTGGAAAAGCTTTGTCAGCACGCCACAACAAACAGCAGCACCAGCAGCTCAGATGGAACGTCTTAGCAGGAGGCAGCATTTTACCAACATGGTGGAGCAGTATGTGTGCACACGCCTACATGTAGTGAATGACGGGTCTGCCCCCTTCAACTTCTGGGTCTCCAAATTGGGCACATGGCCTGAGCTTGCCCTTTACGCCTTGGAGGTGCTGGCGTGCCCTGCAGCCAGTGTATTATCTGAACGGGTATTTAGCACGGCTGGGGGCGTTATAACAGACAAGCGCAGCCGCCTGTCCAGAGACAATGTGGACAAGCTCACGTTCATTAAAATGAACCAGGCATGGATCCCACGGGACTTTTCCGTACCTTATGCAGAATAGCAATGGATACCGACCTTACCCACCCATTGTTCCATTTTTGCTCTTTCTCACTCTTTTGGGGTGTACCCTCATTTAAAATTTTTGAAAAGAAGCAGTGTTGGCTACCTCGTCCTCCTCCTCAGGGCCAGATTAATGTAGGGGCTATTGGAGCTGCAGCTCCAGGCCCCTACCTTTTATATAGGCCCCGGGTTGGCCATATTCACTGTTACCGCTCTTCTGTCACTTGTAAACACAGAAGTCTGGCTTCTATGCTCGCTTCCCCAGGCAGCACCCTCAGAACCTCCCCACACAGCGTGAAGGCCGGACAAGGAGGGACAGTTGGCGATGCATGGATGTGTTTATGGGCTTCAGAGACAGCATCCCATGTTGAATTAGGCATGCATGGCTGCACCCTTCCTCCTCTGGGTGCATGGCAAGGCACGGCCCTAAGGCCCTTCAAAATCCTCAGCACCAAGCCCATGATGCTGTTAATCCGGCCCTGGTCCTCCTCCACCGCCGCTTCCACCTACACCGCCCATAGGTGTGCGCAGCCTATTGCATTAAGGTGTGCACCCCAAAGTTGAAATACACATGCATGTGTTTGCCAGCAGGGAGAGTAATGTATCGGGGCCATGTACCTGTAGGCAAGGAGAAATAGAGCAGAGCAGGTCCCAGGGAGATCTTTCCCATCTCCTCACTGGCAATGCTATGTGCCCTAGGTGATTAGGGTGTGCCCAGGCACACCCAGCACACCCTGTGCGCACGCCTATGTCACCGCCACATCCACCACCACCTTAACCTCCCTCCTACTCCATATGGGCCTCGTCCTTCAGAGATGAAGAAGAACATTGTTTTATTTTTCTGTTTTTTTTTTGTTGTTTTAAGTTATTTCCCTATCCACATTTGTTTGCAGAGCACTTGCCATGCTCTTAATTACGTTTTGCTGCCATTTGCAGCACTCTAGCCCTTTCCTTTGGTGTTTTAGAGCCATTTTAGTGCCTTAAAGTTCGGGTCCCCATTGACTTCAATGGGGTTCGGTGTCCGGGAAAAGTTCGGTAAAAGTCCGGGACACGGACCCGGACTTTTTTTTAAAGTTCGGCCGAACCCGTCGAACACGGACATCTAGGTGTTCGCTCAACCCTAGTTGTGAGCTTTTATCAGAACGCCCGTTTGGGTTTAGTCACAATGTGAAAACAATGTTAAACTTCAAAATTAGTTTAATAAGAGTTATGAACTGTTTTATAACTCGCAGGCTTGGGTTTAGCCACCCATTGGTGGTTCCCAGGTTTCTGGGGTCTGGGAGTGAAAGCTCAGTTGAGTTTTTTTTAAATCTCCGGAGGTGACTGAGCTCCAACGGTGTGGATTGACTCCTCCTTTCCTTCTCTCCTTTCCGCTCCTTCTCTCCTTTCCGCTCCTTCTCTCCTTTCCGCTCCTTCTCTCCTTTCCGCTCCTTCTCTCCTCTCCGCTCCTTCTCTCCTCTCCGCTCCTTCTCTCCTCTCCGCTCCTTCTCTCCTTTCCGCTCCTTCTCTCCTTTCCGCTCCTTCTCTCCTTTCCGCTCCTTCTCTCCTTTCCGCTCCTTCTCTCCTTTCCGCTCCTTCTCTCCTTTCCGCTCCTTCTCTCCTTTCCGCTCCTTCTCTCCTTTCCGCTCCTTCTCTCCTTTCCGCTCCTTCTCTCCTTCTCTGCTCCTTCTCTCCTTCTCTGCTCCTCCTTTCCAGGGGGTGGATGACAGTTCTAGGATTTCATTCTCTGATCCCTCTTGGGAATTTTTCTTTCTTTGCCCTTTGCTGCAGCACAGCTTGGAAGTTAGTCCAGGAGCTCAATCATGGCTCATGATGGGGAATGGGGGAATTATCTTTGACTGCACATCCTTCTTCCTGGGAATACAGAATCTCAATCTTGAGGTGGTTCTTTGTCTGTCTTGGTTCCAGTAGGAGGGCACCATACTAGAGTCAACAAATACTTTGGCCAGACCAACACTGCCACTCTATTCTTGGATCAGACTTTTGGTATCATTTAAATCCTTTTCCTCTTGGGGGGGGGGGGGGAGGAAGGATTTGACACATGCCACTTCCACAAAATGGCAACACTTCAACCATTTAATTGGCTAGCTTCAAGGTTTAAATGGTCAATGATTTGAAATATATTATGAAGCTTTACTGCTTAACACCTAATGAGAATTATTTGCTCTTGTGGTCACCTTACTGAAATAACACCTTTGTTGGTTTGTTGGAGTCAATAAGGTTTGATTTTCTACTGTCTGTTTGAAAGACTGTGAACTGTCTACAATTTTGGGGGGGGTTCTAAAGTGCTTACAAAGTGATTTACATTTTCTGTTTTTATGGGGTTCTCATGCCTACATTTTATTGTTGTAGCCGCTGAGGTGCCCATCAAGGCTGAACTATGGCAACACTGAACAGATGAAAAATTTGAGGTATGTATCTAATTTGACTTATAAAGGCTGGAATCTATGGGACCATTAAGTGGAATGTGTATTAAGATTAAAAACCTTCTGTGTGTAGCAGCCTCCCCAGCACTCCCTAATGCTTACCTGAGGTCCTTCTCTGTCCCAACGATGTCCATGAGGCCGTTGGGACTCTCCCTCCGGATTGGATGGGACACAGCCGTGATGCCATTGGCTCCCACGGCTGCCAATCAGGAGAGAGGGGGCAGGACTTAACGGCAGCCCCATGTCAATGGACCCACTGAGCTGCAGCTTGGCTCAGGTGCGCCCCATAGCAAGCTGCTTGCTGTGGGGGCACCCGACAGGAGGGAGGAGCCAGGAGCAGTCAGGTCAGCAGTGAGCCTTTTCTCATGTCATGTTTTTAACTTTGTATTTTTAACCTTAATCTCATTTTATCTCTTTAAGTAGACCCATTGCCATTGAAAATGCGATCTTTCCATAACTAGTTGGAAGCCTTGACCACTGCAAGTTGTAGGCTGTGAACACTCCAAGCAAGATGGAATTCCTTCTCTTCTCCTGCAGCATTAGTGGATGGTGGGTACCCACCTAAAACGCATTAAGGATGATAGCCTAGCTTGGTTTGCTAGGTTTTACCAGAGTTATGAGCTTTTATTAGAACTCTTGGCTTGGGTTAGCCACACAGTTTTGTGGACCCACAGGAATTTACTAACCAGTTTTAGTCCATAACCTGCTATAAATCACCAGACTCAGTTATGAACTTTAGATCATAACTATCATATCCTATCCTATCCCTTAGTTTGGGGTCTAAGAGAGAATGTTCAGACGGAAGTCTCTGGGAAGAAATGAGCTCCTGGATTGTGGATTGAGCTTTGCTGTAGCAGCGCGGGGCATTGCACAACTGCTACTTCAGACTCACTTTAATCCACATTTTGTGCTTACCCTGCAGGTTACCGGTTTCTGGGAGTTCTTTCTGCCATATACAGGGATGGATGGAAGAGCAAGGATTTCAGTCTGAAACCTCTTGGGGGGAAGTCTACAGAGAGCAAATCTGCTCTCTGGAAGTAAAGGGTCTGCTGTTCTTAGATGGTCTTGCCTATCCCTTTGTGGGTTATGATTGGGTCACTGGGCTGGTGAATGGGCTTTTCTGTAGCAGAGGACTTGGAGACTGGGTCAATCTCAGTCCTGGCTGAATTGGGGGGCGAGTGCCCAGTCCTTCATGAAGGACGGGGCTAGGGGAGATTCTTTCTTTTTGCCCTCTGCTGCAGAACGGCTTGGGATCCAGTCCAGGGGCTCAATTATGGCTCATGATTGGAATGGTAGGATTATCTTTGCCAGCACATCCTTTCTTCCTGGGAATACAGAGTCTTGATTTGGACTGCTCCTGGTGTTTCTTGGTTAGAGTATGAGGGCACCATACTAGAGTCAGCAAATGCTTGGCCCAGGCCAACATCAATACTCCTATTCTTGGGTCAGACTTTTTTGGTATTGCGTTAGAATCCTTATGCCCTTAGGGGAAAAGGGTCTAACACATGCCACTCCCACTAAACACAATTGGGTTTAAATCATTGGTTTACCTATTAAGCTCCACTAAGGTAGCTTAACAGATTGCACATCAATTTTGTTTTGCGGCCCTTTTAGCCCCACTGAACGGTTCCAGAATGTCGATTATTCCCTTGTAGATCACTGAAGCCCAGTCTAGTTGCATTTTTTATACCGTGCCAGTGATTCCTCTTCGCTGGTCATTTTATGTCCACCCTGGTGCAGTAAAGGATGTGAATGTCTGTTTTTTTTTTTTGCAGGCTTTGTGGTCCCACAAAGGGCCACATCCCTTTTTTTTTGTTTGTTTTTTGCTCAGATCCTAGAGCAGTTTAAAATATTTAAAAATATTACATTTATTTTCTTAGTTGATCAATGGTATAAAATGATGAAATTGTTCACTCCTGTTCAAGAGTCCAGTCAGGAATTCATTTCATGGTTTTTACAATGTCTGGTTTGTCTACTGTTCCAGGTTCACACTGCACTTCAAAGTTGTAAATAAGTCCATGCAAATGGTCCAAAAGTAGCGCAGGAACCTTTTCTAGTTTGTTGCACCAGTTTAGAACAGTTCCATTGAACAGATGTTTTGAAAAGTTGATACCCGGGCTTAAAGGCACTTAAATCATCCTCTGTGTGTTTTTAATGGTGCCTCCATTTTATTCAGATGACTGGATGAGCAGCACGGCTAATTTCTAGCAAGACACTGTTCGTGTTGGAATTTGGTAAGCATCCATACGTAACCTTTTTGTAGTACTAACAATTTCAGGAAATCTATATATGGGATGTAAGTAAAGTGTTTCATTTGATCTAGCTTAACAAAAGCATTGGGGGTTCTGTTGGCTTTAAGTGTGTAGTCCATATGCTCTCCTGTTTAGAACTAACTTTCTAAATGCTCATTACTAGCTTTCTTGAGTTGATATATAGACACCCCTATACCTGGAACCAGAATGCATATAGACTATTGTAGCACTGAGCACTTTAAATATCCTTTTATAGGGTAATGGAGATTTCCAGGAACTCTGGTACAGTGTTGCTACTCTACTTTATTGTGGCCACTATTGTACAATATTTCCATTAAATTTGGTTAATGTTTTTCTGGATTTTTTGTTATATATTTGTGAGGTGTTATAATGTGTAACTATACATTCATTTTCTACACAATAGATTTAGCACCAATTTTTATTCATTTTCAGGTTCTCTTTAATGACCCCCTGCATGTCTCCCCTATGCTCCACTGAATGTAAAGCAATGCACATCGCACTGCATTACGTTCTTTTGTGGCCTTGATGGCTGGGGAAATTGTCAATGGGGACCCGGAAGTTGTCACACGTCCCTTCTGAGTTGGCCACCAGAAGGGGGAAGGAAGAGCGCATGTGCACCCACTATGCTGGTCTTAGGCCTGCATATGGGCAAGCAGAGCCCAGGATACTTGGGGTGGGCGAGTGCTGTTTGTGTGGAGCATTTGGTTGGCAGCCTAAACACCAGGATGCAATTTCATTGGCCATGCTGACCTGGTTCCCTGGGGTTCATCCAGTCCTGCCTTAACCATGAGAAGAGTACAGAGGCTGCCACTGCTGGAAGACTTCTTTTTTGAGAAAGTTTGTTCTGGCCCTCTGCTAATTCTCTTGCCCCAATGCTTTAAGTGTCTGACCTGAAAAATAAGGAATTCAGATGTTCACCAACTGCTTGCTTGTTTTCAGACTAACTTTAAGTTAGCAAGGCAACAAGTCCATTACGTTCTGTGCTGTTCAGTATACCATTGCAAGGTAGAATTGAAGCAAAAAATCTTGGCTCTGCTAAGTATACAATTACCTAGGGTAGTTTTTTTATTTTTTATTTCATTTTAGGACTAGAAGCATAGGAAACAATGGAGGCTTCTGGAAATTTCACTTGCTTGGCTGTCATACTGAAGCTCTTAACCAGGACAAGTATGGAGTGACATGGAACACCTAAAGCCAAGCATAACGGCAGGTAAAGAATTTTACGTCAGCAGTGAGCCTCTCATGTCTTAACTTTTGTATTTTTAACCTACATCTCAAATTTTCTCTTAAGTAGACTCATTGCCATTGAAAATGTTGTTTTTTCCATAACTAGTTAGAAGCCTTGACCACTGCAAGCAAGTTATAGGCTGTGAACACTCCCAAGCAAGATGGAATTCCTTCTCCTGCAGAATTAGGGGAAGGTGGGTACCCACCTAAAACGCATGAAGGATGATAGTCTAGCTTGATTTGCTAGGTTTTACCAGGATTATGTAGCTTGGTTTGCTAGGTTTTACCAGGATTATGAGCTTTTATAAATGGTCTTGGGTTAACCACACACTTATGTGGACCCACAAATGATGATGATAGTAGATGGTTTGCTAGGTCTTACCAGAGTTATAAGCTTTTATTAGAACGCTTGGCTTGGGTTAGCCACACACTTATGTGGACCCACAGAAATTTGCTAACCAGTTAGTCCATAGCTTGCTATAAATCACCAGACTGAGTTATGAACTTTATATCATAACTCTTATCTTATCCTATCATATCCCTTAGATTTTGGGGTCTAAGAGAAATTCTTGTTCAGACAGAAGTCTCTGGGAAGAAATGGGCTCCTGGATTGTGGATTGAGCTTTGTTGTAGCAGTGTTGCCCCGCCCTGCTGCTTCAGACTCTGTTGGCCTCCTTAATCCACATTTTGTGCTTACCCTGCAGGTTACCGGTTTCTAGGAGTCCTTTCTGCCATATACAGGGATGGATGGAAGAGCAAGGATTGCGCTCTGAAACCTCTTGGGGGGAAGTCTACAGAGAGCAAATCTGCTCTCTGGAAGTAAAGGGTCTGCTGTTCTTAGATGGTCTTGCCTGTCCTTTTGTGGGTTATGATTGGGTCACTGGGCTGGTGAATGGGCTTTTCTGTAGCAGAGGACTTGGAGACTGGGTCAATCTCAGTCCTGGCTGAATTGGGGGGCGAGTGCCCAGTCCTTCATGAAGGACGGGGCTAGGGGAGATTCTTTCTTTTTGCCCTCTGCTGCAGAACGGCTTGGGATCCAGTCCAGGGGCTCAATTATGGCTCATGATTGGAATGGTAGGATTATCTTTGCCAGCACATCCTTTCTTCCTGGTAATACAGAGTCTTGATTTGGACTGCTCCTGGTGTTTCTTGGTTAGAGTATGAGGGCACCATACTAGAGTCAGCAAATGCTTGGACCAGGCCAACATCAATACTCCTATTCTTGGGTCAGACTTTTTTGGTATTGCGTTAGAATCCTTATGCCCTTAGGGGAAAAGGGTCTAACACATGCCACTCCCACTAGACACAATTGGGTTTAAATCATTGGTTTACCTGTTAAGCTCCACTAAGGTAGCTTAACAGATTGCACATCAATTTTGTTTTGCGGCCCTTTTAGCCCCACTGAACGTTTCCAGAATATGTAGATCACTGAAGCCCATTCTAATTGCGTGTGTATACTGTGCCAGTGATTCCTCTTCGCTGGTCATTTTGTGTCCACCCTGGTGCAGTAAAGGATTTTTTTTTGTTGGTTGCAGTCTTTGTGGTCCCACAAAGAGCCGCATCATTCATTTTTTTGCTCAGACCCTAAAGCAGTGTCAAATATTAAAACTAAAATATTACTTTTTAAATGTTGATCAATCGTAAAAAATTTTCACTCCTCGTACTTCAAGAGCCCAGTCAGGAATGCATTTCATGGTTTTACAATGTTTGGTTTGTCTACTGGCCCAGGTTCACACTGCACCCAACTTCAAAGTTCTATCATAAGTCCATGCAAGTGGTACCAAAGTCGGACCAAAAGTAGCAGAGGAATCTTTTTCTAAGTTGTTGTGACTCAAGCTGCACTGATTAGAACAGTTCTATTGCACAGAATAGGGAGAATGGTGAACAGATGTTTAAAAAGTTGTTACAAAGGCACTGTCATCCTCTGTGTTTTTAATGGTGCCTCCATTTCATTCAGGTGGCTGGATGAGCAGCACGGCTAATTTCTAGCAATGCACTGTTGGTGGTGGAATTTGGTAAGCATCCATATGTAACCTTTTTGTAGCACAAATATTTCAAGGAAATCTATGTATGGGGTGCAATGGGATGTAAGTGGAAAGGTTTTTCATTTGATCTAGCTTAAAAGAATTTGAGGGGTGTTATGTTGGCTTCAAGTGTTTTGTCCATATACTTCCTGTTTTTAATTTTTCTAAATGCTACTCCACCCCTATGGCTGGAAGCGGAGTGCATATAGACTATTTTAGCACTGAGCCAATATTGGCACCGATATAATTAACCCTTTACACTTTCACTATCCTTTATAAGGTAATGGAGATTTCCTGGAACTCTGTTTGGTACAGTGTATATTCGGACCCCATAAAGAAAACCTCACAAAGAGCATGCAGGGATTTTTAAGAAGGTAAAGTACTTTCAAAATGTATTTTAATAAACTTTCTAAGGTATGCTATGGTAATTGCAACATTTAAGGAATATAAAAAGTGGGTGTAATGTGAATATGGCTGTAAATACACTTTTAAGGCCATGCTCTGAAATGTCTTGTCTCTAACCCCATCTTTACTTTTTTTTTTTTTAGCTGCTGCCTCCATTCTGCTCACCTATACTGGCCAAGTCGAACTCAGGAGGCAAAGTGATGATGTTGACATCCTTGGAATGACCGAACATTGTAAAAAAAATTGGCCTCGTAACATTGTAAAAAATTGTACAGAATTTTGAAGAATAAATGTTGACATGATTATTAAACATAAGCAGTGTCTTTCCATCTTTTACCATGTGTTTTAACTAGATGGTGGATGGTGGTGGGCAGTGTGCTTGCACTTAGATTAAAAGCTAATTCAGATGGGGTTTTTTTTATTTTTAACCATTTTATGTATTAAGCTAAAAAGCCTTCTGTGTGCAGCAGTCTCCCTAATGCTTACCTGAGCCCACTCTCTATCCAAGTGCCTCAGCTGTCTGAGACTCTCCCCTGATTGGCTGAGATGCAGCAGCATTGCCATTGGCTCCCACTGTTAAACTCGGTCAATTGGGAGAGGGGGTGTGGCCGAATGGCAGCTTCATGTGCATGGACACAGGGAGCTGCGGCTTGGGTGTCCACATAGCAAGCTGCTTGCTGTGGGGGTGCAATACAAATGAGGGGCCAAAAGCTATATCCAGGGACCAAAGAGGAGGATCTGGGCTGCCCTGTGCAAAACCACTGCACAGAGCAGAGGAAGTATATTTTGTTTCGTGTTAAAATAACATGACTAACTTCTGAAAATGTACAACTTTACCATAAAAAGAGAAAATGTGACTTGACTGGTACAGAATAAGTGTATGCACATAATAGTAATAGTATTCCAGCTTGTTTTTAAAATTTTTAAATGCATTGCATGATCTTAAATTTAGAACTACTACCCTGCAGCATACCATGCATAACATTGGCTTAGTATTTGACCACTAAAGTATACAATTAGGCCTTGTGATGGTGGGTCTCCTTAACCACTTGCCTACTGTGCACTTAAACACCCTTCCCATCCAGGCCAATTTTCAGCTTTCAGCGCTGTCACAATTTGACTGACAATTGCGCGGTCATGCTACACTGTACCCATATGAAATTTTTATCATTTTTTTCACACAAATAGAGCTTTCTTTTGGTGGTATGTAATCACCTCTGGGTTTTTTATTTTTTACAAAAAAAAAGAATAAAGACAGAAAATTGTGAAAAAAAAAAAAAGTTTTTCTTATTTTCTGCGAGTAAATTTTGAAAATAAATTTTTCTCCTTCACTGATGTGCGCTGATGAGGCGGCACTGATGGGCACTGATAGGCTGCACTGATGGGCACTGATAGGCTGCACTGATGGGCACTGATGAGGTGGCACTTATGGGCACTAATGAGGTGGCACTTATGGGCACTGATGAGGAGGTACTAATATGCCGCACTGATGAGCATTGATAGGCGGCATTGATAGGCGGCACTGATAGGCGGCACTGAGAGGCGGCACTGAGAGGCGGCACTGATGAGCACTGATAGGTGGCACTGATGAGCACTGATAGGCGGCACTGCTGGGCACTGAGAGGTGGCACTGCTGGGCACTGAGAGGTGGCACTGCTGGGCACTGAGAGGCGGCACTGAGAGGCAGCACTGACGGGCGGCACTGGCCGATGGCACTGGACACTGATGGGTGGCACTGATGAGCGGCACTGATGGGCAGCACCATCAGTGCCCACACTCAGTGCCCATAGTGCTGCCAGTCAGTGCTCATCAGTGCCTAGATGAGCAGGCACTGATGGGCACTGACTAGCAGCACTATGGGCACTGATTGCGGGCATTGATGGGGGGCACTGATGGCGGGCACTGTGGGCACTGATGGGGGGGCACTGTGTGTGTGTTTTTACCTTCAGTAATCAGGGCACTGGTGATCGGTGCCCTGATTACATTCTCCTGTGTCCCCGGCGCTGTGAGGCTCCCCCTCCTTCCTCACACTCCAGGCTCCGTGTGAGGAAGGAGCGCCGGCGATGAGAGATGATCTCATATGTTTACATATGAGATCATCGCTCATTGGATGGCCCGATCACGTGGTGAATGGCCGCTGTGATTGGCCAGTCACCACGATCTGTGATCGGCCGTGTCCTAGGGACACGGCCGACACAGATTTTCCCTGCAGTGCGCTCGCGGGAGCGCGCTGGGGGCGTGTCACTGGGAGGCCGTTTAAAAACGGCCTCCCGA
This sequence comes from Pelophylax lessonae, assembly GCF_965119305.1. Classification (NCBI taxonomy): domain Eukaryota; kingdom Metazoa; phylum Chordata; class Amphibia; order Anura; family Ranidae; genus Pelophylax; species Pelophylax lessonae. The sequence goes on along the minus strand of NC_138779.1, from coordinate 141,397,880 downwards.
AAATTCGAGTCCGCGCTGCAGCCGTATATAGGCTGTAGCGCGGATGGGAAGAAGTTAAAGTTATTTTCTCAACTAGCTATAGACTAGTTGAAGAAAATGCAGGCCGGTAGGTAAGTGATGCAAACTAAAATCATAGAATCAATTTAAAACAAGATTACATATAACCTTCAAACTCCTGAATGTTCATTGGTTACCTCCCACTTGGCCAATGCACACATGCCTGGGCTGGACGGGTATCATTCTAAAAGGACATACCAGTGCATCCTTGGTGTCAATGTGTAGTGAGATCAGTTCTGCGGACATAGATTACAGATCCCTGGTGTACTGGGCCACTGTGATTGGCTTTGAAATGTGATTGCTGTCTGCTCTGATATCACTGTATATTAGTGCCACCAACTGCCACAGCAGTACAAGACCAGTGCTGCCAGTCAGTATCCCTAATCGCTGCCACATCAGTCAGTGTCTTCATTGCTGCCATACTAGTCTCCAATGTCTTCAGACCAGTGTATACCGGCAACCGTGTAGTGTTGTCTCTGCCTTTTTGTCAGCCACACTTCTGCCTGGACTGATCTATCTGCACATCATGCTGACTACATTATTGTGAGATGCCAATCCTAGCCATCCCCTGCATGCCTTTAACCACAGGAGCTTTTTCCTTCAGCCTCCTGTACTTCTGGCCAGTGAACACTGCATTCTTGGGGGCAGCCATGTACCAGTAGGCTAAGCTTGCTAGACTTGTAGGAACTGTGACATTAAACTACACTAAATTCCCTGACCATTACAGTACATTTGGTTGATTTGTAATACACAAGATGCAATATCTGGTCCATTAACTATCCATAATGACTATCACACGTGGTATCCCCATACTCGGGAGTAGCGGAATCTGTTTTAGGTTGTAATTCTAAGCAGGGCCACTGATATGCAGTACAACCAGCCCTCCTGTACTGGGCCCAGGCACCATCTGTTCAAAAGGGAAGGGGGGTCAGGCACCTGATGAGCAGGAGGGCAGGCTGTACTGTCTTATTGCAGCCCCGTTCCTTCTCCGCCACCCCCTGCAGCGCTGCCAGCTTCTCTTCCTCTGGTTGCACTGCAGGAGGGATTGGTCCAAGCACATGTGCCCATTTCCCCTGCAGCACTGCCGGCTTCTCTCCTCTCCTGCGGGCACAAAGGGATATGTTCCAGGATAGATATTGGGAGGGGTTGGGAAATATCATTTCCTGGCACTTTCCATTTGAGTTAAGTGATCGGTACTAATCACTCCTGTATCCACTAATCTCTCCAAGAATGGTAAACCGTGTTTACTATACTTCAGTTTGTGACTGAGCAGGAAGCCTCAAAGAGTTTTCCATTCATTGATCTGTGCTGGTGAGGCTGCAAAGAGACTGATAAATAAATGTCCTTAATAAATTTCAGCCAGGAATGGGGGGGCCCTGTCGGGTAGGCTATGTAGCAATATATCCAGGCATTGGTCTGATGTGGGTCTGCCATGGTCACCGGTAACACCAACAGCATATTTAAGTTGATTGCCCAAGTGTGAGTGTGCGGCATCGTTGGTTTGTTTTATATGGGGATGGGAGAAGGGAATGAGTGGGATACGCCTCTGGCTCAACTAGGTACAAATTGAGACACTTGAGGAAAAAATGCCTTTCAGCGCTGACTTGATGCCGGCTGGATGCTGACCCAACCCTTGCTGGCGCTTGAATCGCTGACTTGTAGCACTGTACTTAAGCCTGACTTCTGACACTCTGGTTAGCTCAAAAGTCCTGAACGCTGCTCCCTCCAGCCCTTCACTGACTGAGGAAGCCTTTGTAAACTGCTTCTGCTGCAACGCTGTACACTAAACACTTCAGGGCCCAACTGCTGGCACCCCCTTTACGCTTTCAGTGTCAACTCTAGCACCCCCTTTACTCTTCAGGGTCAACACTGGCACCACTTTTTCTTTTGCTCCTGCACGCACTAGCTAGCTCCTGGCTCCCTCTGACCTTTGGAGTGGTCCCCTCTCACTAGGCAGACCCCAGGGGCAGTTTGCAGTACTCACGACTGGGAATGCTTTCCTGAAACCCAGCTCTACTGGTCCCCAGCACACCGGATCCTCTCTGCAGCTCAGCGCTCTGTCCCCTCAGGCCAGCAGCCTGGGACACCCGATTAGCCTTGACAGGAGGAGAGACAGCCGTACGCTCCCTCCTGGGACTCTGCTTCCTGCCAAAGATGCTGCGTCATGTGCTCTCAAAATTATACCCACTCCCAGAATGCTCTGCTGCAGAATCTGCCTTTCTGGGGTAGATGCAAGCCTGGGTGCGCCATTGGCCTGGTTTCCTCCACTGCCCAATGAGAGCCCTCATTGAGCACAGTGAGACTCCCCAGTCTAAACAGCCACACCTGGGAACCATGACAGCCCAGCTGAAAATCATGGCCTAAGACTATTATCTCAGCGAATCAACCCCTATTTTTTTTTTTTTTTTGGTTGCAATCTGTCGTTTCTGTCCCGGTGTTAGAAAAAAATGTAAAATCTGAAAGACAAAGACATAATGGGCTAGTATGCATCGCATGAAATACTTACCATAGAATGAAGCCCCCGCAGTGCCACCCACTTACCGGTAACAGGGCAGACATGTATGGTCGTCCTTCCAGGTTTGCATCCTTCAGCCATCTGATTGGCCGGAGGCGCGATGACCTCACATCATACGTGTGGAGCTGATGACGGCACAGGGCTCTGAAGACATGACAGGGGTGACTGTTCCTTCAGAGCGCGTGCACCAATGAAGTCATTGGCTGCATGCAATGTAAATATCTCCTAAACGGTGCAAGTTTAGGAGATATTTACAGTACCTGTAGCAAACATCCCAACCTGAAAAAACTAATTTCAGGGAGTTGGTGCTCCATGCCAGCTTCCCCCAGAATTCATCAACTGGCAAACTTTTTGTAGTTTGGCACCAGTCCTTCAAGGTTAGTTGAGACATAATCCATGACTTCCAAGTGGAGCTGCTCTGTCATCTGCCTTGATCACATTTGGAATTCTCTCTGCCAAAATCTGCTCTGGATTCACCTCATCTTGGTTCTCCATATTGACCAGACAGTTTCTTTAAAATTTGATCTTTCATTGGGAACTTCTCCAAGATTTCTTTAACCTCCCTGGCGGTAACCCTGAGCGTGACTCGGGGTGGATTTTTTTATACCAGGATCGGTATCCCCGAGTCACGCTCGGGGTGGATGTGCAGAGAGCGCAGCGGTGTTCTCTTACCTTCTCCCAGCGATCCAGTGATCTCTCATTGCTGTGACCGCCAGCCGAGATCCCCGCCACTCTCCGTCGGTCTGATCACTTCCTAGTTCCGTTCCCTGCAGCAGCAATGCTGCATGGGAGCGGAACTAGGGAGGGAAATAAAAAAAAAAAAAAAGTTGCACAAAACAAACACTTTACACATTGTGTGTGTGTGTGTGTGTGTGTGTGTGTGTAGTTTTGGTCAGGTTTAAGTCAGTAATTACTAAGAATTGTAGGCCTATAATACATAACGCCAAATTTCCATGAAAAGAATTGTACCGCTTTTGGTACAGAATTCCTGACAGAATCATACCGCTAGGGAGGTTAAAGCTTTTGGCATAGAATGATCTGACCTCTTTAATAAAACTGATTTGTCTTGTAATGGGGCATCTCTTGTCCTTCCTCACTGAACTGCCTCCTTGCCAGGTACCCAATAAAAAGCTCTTCATCTGGGAGGTGAATTTTACTGTTGCTTACATTGATTTCCTCAATGTTTTGTTCTCTCATTACCTTTTGGCTTTATAAATCTGCTTGCAATTGCATGAAGGAGCTTGTGTACACTCTGATGCAACATGAAGAGGACAGGTGCCTTGTATTGAAAAATCAAATTTAAATTTGTCAAAGCATTGTGTGGCGTTATGGAGAAAGCATGCATATAGTTTATTTTGGGGATCTTTTCAGCCTTTTCTGAATATGAGCTGACTTCTGATTCTCACTGTTTGACTGAAAATATGAAAAAAGCTGGCCACTGGTAGATCAGATGGTCCAAACCTTTTCTGAAAGAAAGCCAGCGTGTAGGACAATGCTTTTGGACTCTCTGCTGGGCAATATTGCAAAACTCTTAAATCTTTTAGGTCTTCTTTGTTTGGAACTTTTTTCTCAGAGTAGTAGTATGTCAATGAGCAGTTCCTCAGGTGACGCTGAGAGCTCCTTACTGGCAGTTTTGGTGCAAATGTTGACTAGGTGACTTGGACAGCCAGCCAACACTGTAAATATGAGAGGCTGTGCTTTCACTCTGTCAATAGAGAATTGAGTACTGTCTGTGATTAGGGTTGAGCGGACACCTAGATGTCCGTGTTCGACGGATTCGGCCGAACTTTAAAAAAAAGTCCGGGTCCGTGTCCCGGACTTTTACCGAACTTTTCCCGGACACCGAACCCCATTGAAGTCAATGGGGACCCGAACTTTAAGGCACTAAAATGGCTCTAAAACACCAAAGGAAAGGGCTAGAGTGCTGCAAATGGCAGCAAAACGTAATTAAGAGCATGGCAAGTGCTCTGCAAACAAATGTGGATAGGGAAATAACTTAAAACAACAAAAAAAACAGAAAAATAAAACAATGTTCTTCTTCATCTCTGAAGGACGAGGCCCATATGGAGTAGGAGGGAGGTTGAGGTGGTGGTGGATGTGGCGGTGACATAGGCATGCGCACAGGGTGTGCCGGGTGTGCCTGGGCACACCCTAATCACCTAGGGCACATAGCATTGCCAGTGAGGAGATGGGAAAGATCTCCCTCGGACCTGCTCTGCTCTATTTCTCTTTGCCTACAGGTACATGGCCCCGATACATTACTCTCCCTGCTGGCAAACACATGCATGTGTATTTCAACTTTGGGGTGCACACCTTAATGCAATAGGCTGCGCACACCTATGGGCGGTGTAGGTGGAAGCGGCAGTGGAGGAGGGGAGGAGGACGAGGTAGCCAACACTGCTTCTTTTCACAAATTTTAAATGAGGGTACACCCCAAAAGAGTGAGAGAGCAAAAATGGAACAATGGGTGGGTAAGGTCGGTATCCATTGCTATTCTGCATAAGGTACGGAAAAGTCCCGTGGGATCCATGCCTGGTTCATTTTAATGAACGTGAGCTTGTCCACATTGTCTCTGGACAGGCGGCTGCGCTTGTCTGTTATAACGCCCCCAGCCGTGCTAAATACCCGTTCAGATAATACACTGGCTGCAGGGCACGCCAGCACCTCCAAGGCGTAAAGGGCAAGCTCAGGCCATGTGCCCAATTTGGAGACCCAGAAGTTGAAGGGGGCAGACCCCTCATTCACTACATGTAGGCATGTGCACACATACTGCTCCACCATGTTGGTAAAATGCTGCCTCCTGCTAAGACGTTCCATCTGAGCTGCTGGTGCTGCTGTTTGTTGTGGTGTGCTGACAAAGCTTTTCCACATTTCGGCCATGCTAACCCTGCCTTCTGAGGTGCTGGCGGTGCCCTGGTTGCGTTGGCGACCTCCTCCTCCTCCTCCTCTGCCTTGTGCTTCCACTGCGGCCCCGTTGTCAGATGGGAATGCCAGCAGCATGGCGTCTACCAGCGTGCGCTTGTACTCGCGCATCTTGCGATCGCGCTCCAGTGAGTGAATTAAGGATGGTACGTTGTCCTTGTAACGGGGATCCAGCAGCGTGGCCACCCAGTAATCAGCACAAGTTAGAATGTGGGCAACTCGGCGGTCGTTGTGGAGACACTGTAGCATGTAATCGCTCATGTGTGCCAGGCTGCCCAGAGGCGACGAAAGGCTGTCCTCTGTGGGAGGTGTATCGTCCGTGTCCTCTGTATCCCCCCAGCCACGCACCAGTGATGGCCATGAGCTGGCCTGGGTGCCACCCTGCTGTGAACATGGTTCCATCTCCTCCTCCAGCTCCTCCTCCTCATCCTCCAGAACTGTGCCCCTGCTGGACAATTGTGTCCCTGGCGTTTGTGTGTGCAGGAACCCACCCTCGGAGCCCCTTGCGAATGACTGCCCTGAAAGCCTTGGAAATTTTACCTCTTCATCCTCCTCCTCCTCCTCCTCATCCTGTGCCACATCCTCTTCCATCATCGCCCAAATTGTTTTTTCAAGGAGGCATAGAAGTGGGATAGTTAAGCTGAGAACGGCGTCATTGCCACTGGCCATGTTGGTGGAGTACTCAAAACAGCGCAACAAGGCACACAGGTCTTGCATGGAGGCCCAGTTATTGGTGGTGAAGTGGTGCTGTTCCACAGAGCGACTCACGCGTGCGTGCTGCAGCTGAAACTCCACTATGGCCTGCTGCTGCTCGCACAGTCTTTCCAGCATGTGCAAGGTGGAGTTCCACCTTGTGGGCACGTCACATATGAGGCGGTGAGCGGGAAGGCCGAAGTTACGCTGCAGCGCTGCCAGGCGAGCAGCAGCAGGGTGAGAACGCCGAAAGTGCGCACAAACGGCCCGCACTTTCTGCAGCAGCTCTGACATATCGGGGTAGTTTTTAAGGAACCTCTGCACCACCAAATTCAGCACATGCGCGAGGCAAGGGATGTGCGTCAAACCGGCTAGGCTCAGAGCTGCTATGAGATTTCGCCCGTTATCGCACACCACCAGGCCGGGCTTGAGGCTCGCTGGCAGCAACCACTCATTTGTCTGCTGTTCCATGCTCCTCCACAACTCCTGCGTGGTGTGTGGTTTGTCCCCCAAACAGGCAAGTTGTAAAACTGCCTGCTGTCGTTTACCCCTGGCCGTGCTGAAGTTGGTGGTGAAGGTGTTACGCTGTCCGGATGAGGAGGCGGTAGAGGATGAGGAAGTGGAGTAGGAGGAGTTAGGAACAGGAGGCAAACTGAAGCGCCCTGCAATCCTCGGTGGTGGAAGGACATGCGCCAAATTGCTATCCGCCTCAGGCCCATCCGCCACTGCATTTACCCAGTGTGCCGTTAGGGAGATATAACGCCCCTGACCGTGCTTACTGGTCCACGTATCGGTAGTTAGGTGGACCTTGGCACAGATGGCGTTGCGCAGTGCACACCTGATTTTTTCCCCCACTTGGTTGTGCAGGGAAGGGATGGCTTGCCTGGAAAAGTAGTGGCGGCTGGGCACGACGTACTGTGGGACAGCCACCGACATAAGGTTTTTAAAACTGTGCGTCTCCACCAGACGGAATGACAGCATTTCAAAGGCCAATAATTTTGAAATGCTGGCATTCAGGGCCAGGGATCGCGGGTGGGTAGGGGGGTACTTCCTCTTCCTCTCAAGTGTTTGGGAGATGGAAAGCTGAACGCTTCCACGGGACATTGTGGAGATGGTTGTTGGTGACCCAGGTGGTGGTGTTGCTGACAGATCCTCTGTTTGCGGGGTGGCAGGTGCCGGTATCACTACAGATGTGGCTGGAGCGGCCGAGACTGCAGCAGAAGAGGAAGCAGGATGAGCCAGAGACGTTTCTTGGTTTTGAAGGTGTGTACTCTACTGCAGCTCGTGCTTTGCACTTAGATGCCTGATCATGCAGGTTGTGCTCAGGTTGAGAAGGTTTATGCCTCGCTTCAAGCTCTGATTGCACAGGGTGCAAACCACTCGTGTCCTGTCATCAGCACATTTTCTAAAGAACTTCCACGCTAGAGAACTCCTTTGAGCTGACTTTGGTGCGCTCGTTCCCTTGCTGCGTTGGGCAGTAGCGGGTGTAGTGTCTAGGGCACGGCCGCTCCGCTTCTGCACCCTGCTCCCTCTTCTGCTGTGCTGGTGGCTCTGTGTGACCACCGCCTCTTCCTCCAAAATACTCAGGTCACCTGCATGACGTTCATTCCATGTGGGGTCGAGGACCTCATCGTCCTCCACATCATCTTCCACCCAGTCTTCACCCCTGCCCTCCTTGTCGGTCTCCACAATGCTGAACGCCGCAGCAGTTGGCACCTGCGTTTCGTCATCATCGGAGACGTGCTGCGATGATCCTTGCATGTACTCATCTTGAGAAATAAGTGGTTGGGCATCGCTGCACTCAATCTCTTCCACTTCTGGGGCAGGGCTAGGTGGATGGCCCTGGGAAACCCTGCTGACAGAGTCATCAAAAAGAAGAATAGACTGCAGTATGGCTTGGGGCTCAGACTGCTTGCCTGATTTGCAAGGGGGTGAGGTGAAAGACGGTTGGACATCGGCTGCAGGTGCCAACTGTGACCTTTCTGCAGTAGACTGGGTGGGAGACAATGTGAAGGAACTGGAGGCACTGTCAGCAGCAAACCAATCTACTATCGCCTCCACTTGTTCTGGCCTCATCACTTCTAGGGGCGTATGATGCCCTACCAAATACTGATGCAGGTTCTGTCGCCTACTCACACTTGAGGAAGGTGTTTCACTTGTGCGTGTAGCTGGCACAGATCGACCACGTCCTCTCCTTGCAACAGGAGCTCTACCAGCAGCACCACGACCCAGGCCACGGCCCTTATTTGACGGTCTCCTCATATTTCTGTAATTTAAGATCTTGCCCTAGAAAGGTTTTTATTGAATAGCGGAATAGGAAATATGATCCAAAAAAGTGTATGTATCTCGCACGTACAAAACCACACTAGGCCCCAATTACTATTGTTTCTACCCCTAAAAGGATGGATGAGGAGTAGGAGGAGTATGGAACAGACAGCACCCTCAAATCTTCAGAAGTATGAGATGAACCTCAAAAACTTGGAACGGTGGATCTCACACGTACCGACACAGACTATCACGCAATTTAATTGATCCTCAAAGGATTTAATTGAATAGCGGAATAGAAAATATGATCAAAAAGAAAGTGTATGTATCTCACACGTACACCACCACACTAGGCCCCAATTACTATTGTTTGTACCCCTAAAAGGATGGTTGAGCAGTAGGAGGAGGAGTATGGAACAGGCAGCACCCTCAAATCTTCAGAAGTATGAGATTGTGTTCACTGTACCCCACAAAGATTGTGTTCACTGCACCTCAAAAAGGATTTTGTTCACTGCACCCCACAAAGATTGTGTTCACTGCACCCTAAAAGGATTTTGTTCACTGCACCCCAAAAAGATTGTGTTCACTGTACCCCCCAAAGATTGTGTTCCCTGTACCCCACAAAGATTCTGTTCCCTGTACCCCACAAAGATTGTGTTCAATGCACCCCAAAAAGGATTTTGTTCACTGCACCCCAAAAAGATTGTGTACACTGCACCCCACAAAGATTGTGTTCACTGCACCCACAAAGGATTTTGTTCACTGCACCCCAAAAAGGATGTTGTTCACTGCACCCCAAAAAGGATTTTGTTCACTGCACCCCAAAAAGATTGTGTTCACTGCACCCCAAAAAGATTGTGTTCACTGCACCCCACAAAGATTCTGTTCACTGTACCCCACAAAGATTGTGTTCACTGCACCCCACAAAGGATTTTGTTTTCTGCACCCCAAAAAGATTGTGTTCACTGCACCCCAAAAAGGATGTTGTTCACTGCACCCCAAAAAGGATGTTCACTGCACCCCAAAAAGATTGTGTTCACTGCACCCCACAAAGATTGTGTTCACTGCACCCCACAAAGGATTTTGTTCACTGCACCCCAAAAAGATTGTGTTCACTGCACCCCAAAAATATTGTGTTCACTGCACCCCAAAAAGGATGTTGTTCACTGCACCCCAAAAAGGATTTTGTTCACTGCACCCCAAAAAGATTGTGTTCACTGCACCCCACAAAGGATTTTGTTCACTGCACCCCAAAAAGGATGTTGTTCACTGCACCCCAAAAAGGATTTTGTTCACTGCACCCCAAAAAGATTGTGTTCACTGCACCCCACAAAGATTGTGTTCACTGCACCCCACAAAGGATTTTGTTCACTGCACCCCAAAAAGATTGTGTTCACTGTACCCCCCAAAGATTGTGTTCACTGCACCCCACAAAGGATTTTGTTCACTGCACCCCCCAAAGATTGTGTTCACTGCACCCCACAAAGGATTTTGTTTACTGCACCCCAAAAAGATTGTGTTCACTGCACCCCAAAGAGGATGTTGTTCACTGCACCCCAAAAAGATTGTGTTCACTGCACCCCACAAAGATTGTGTTCACTGCACCCCACAAAGGATTTTGTTCACTGCACCCCAAAAAGATTGTGTTCACTGCACCCCAAAAAGGATGTTGTTCACTGCACCCCAAAAAGGATTTTGTTCACTGCACCCCAAAAAGATTTTGTTCACTGCACCCCAAAAAGGACGTTGTTCACTGCACCCCAAAAAGATTGTGTTCACTGCAGCTCACACACAGAAAAATGGATGTGGATCACTGACACCTGCCTATCTCCTATCCCACACCACACAGCAATATCGATTGTAGTTTGTAGAACACAGTTTCCCTAAAATTCAGCAGCAGCAGCCTCTCCCTAACAGGATTGAGAAGAGATCGTAGATCAGGATTGAGTGCAGAGTCACCCCACCCCCCACACAGCAATATCGATTGTACTTTGTAGAAGACACTGACCCTATAATTCAGCAGACTCTATCCCTAAAATGCCTACGACCTGTCCCTCAATTCTATCCGGACACAAATGGTTTTTTCCTGCCTGTCTTTCCCTAATCAGAAGCCAGCACGTTGATGTGTGCTCTGTCCCTGATCTAAGCAGCAGAATGAAGACGCTGCGGCTGCCTGGAACTTATAAAGACTTGGTCACATGCTTCAGACGGCCAATCACAGCTACTGAGACATTTGCAGGCATGGCTGGGATGGCTTAAGGCACACCAGTTAAACGATTGTTGATTGGCTGTTGAAAGCCCGCCATGAAAAGAGCGCCAAAGCATGCAAAACCCGGAAATAAAACGACCGAACACGGATTTTTACCCGAACATACAGTAAAGTGTCCGTGTCCGTGTTCAGGTACAAAAATCCAATTATTCGGTACGAACACGAATAATACAGTCCGTGTTCGCTCAACACTATCTGTGATACTTTTACATACAATTTTTTCAGGACAAGCTTTTGGGGTATGTCCCCTTCAAGGTCCAAGCAGTACTGTTGCACAAAATTGTTTAGCCGAATGGTAAAAAAAAAAAACTCATCTCTAAGCTAAAGGGGAAAAAAAGAGAAAAACAAATTTAACTGGCAATGGTAATAAAACTAGCATAGTTAGTGAGATAAGACAGAGGGAGAGCTGAAGACACTCTTGTCAATAGTTAATTTTTCCAATCATCAAATTGTAGTTGTCAGTGCTAAATCCTACACAATTAGACCATTCAAGGCCTTTGTCATGCATGGATGATGCAATGCAGTTAAAAATGTTTTCAGCTTTGGCATCATTGCACACTGGTATTTCACCAGGTCGGGGTAGCCCAATTCCCCCTTTTGTCTTGGGGAAAGACAATACTGACCTCCTTTATCTCACTGGTTTTACAGCCATTATAAACTTTAGGAATCTGGTTTACAAGTCTTTCAGACCCATTAATTGTGTCAATGGTCATAATGATTTGAGTTTTTCTGTCTGTTATAAAACTGTTCAATACCTAAAACCATTACAGACAGACTTGTGGCCAACATCATCATTTGGCATCATTGCACACTGGCATGTCTAAACATCCACCTGTCCCCTTATCCAATGTTTCTTTACTGTACCTGGCTAAAATGGCACATTCCTTCTCACACATGATATCATTGCTTTCCTCAACCAAAAATACTGTATGGCCTTTTTTCCTGATGAACCTGTACAGATTTTCTGAACATTTCAGGTTGCAGTGCCATGTTCACAATGGCTGCTGTCTTGGTTGCTGAGCAGGCATAGTTTTCTGAATCTGGAAACATTTTCCTGAATAGCTTGCCTGTGTGCTTACACACCTGCAATGGCAGGTTATGCTTAACAATGAAAGATCTAAAGTACACCTCAGCTTTAGTGACCTTCTCTGTCACTTTGTTTTTCTGCTGAAAAGAACTTTAAAACAGCTTGAGCGACCTTCCCTGCGCTTAGCCTCCCTAATATGTTGTGGTCCCTAAAGAGGTTACACCTACCTTATGCTTTTTTCTTTATGTCCTTACAAAAATCTGTCATATCTGCATAATATATACTTAGTACATATATGTATTACATATGTATATGTATAATACTATAACCCACCATGGGCTGCTGAAAATTCACTGTTGCAAACAGTGCAGCAAGCTACACTGTCATTGTCTTTTAACCCAATTATGCATGGATACACTTTTGTGTAGTCTGGGGTGAAGTGCGTTTTAGGGCTCTTTCACACGGACGTTCAGTTTTCTTCATCAGTTCAGTCACTTTTTTTTTTTTTTTTTAAAACGGACACGGATACATCAGTTTTACATCCGCCGACGTCCGTTTTTGCGTCCACCGACGTCCGTTTTTGCGTCCACCGACGTCCGTTTTTGCGTCCGCCGACGTCCGTTTTTGCGTCCGCCGACGTCCGTTTTTGCGTCCGCCGACGTCCGTTTTTCATCCGCCGACGTCCGTTTTTCGTCCGCTGACATCTTTTTTTTAGTAATCATTATTTCCCAAGTCACCTTGCACTTCCCCAGCATGCATCACGTTTCCCATGCTGCTTTGTGGTCCCAGTGAATGACATAGTGTGCATACAGTGGTTTAGCTGTGTGTTTTTGTGTCTTTCCTGTGTTTTTTCTGCAAAACGAGCAATGGCCCCTTCCAGATTTTGGGATGACGTCACGTGCTTTATGCTCATGTGTTACGTGAGGAGAGTGGAGAGCCGGAGGAGGAGGACATGTGAGCGAAAACGTCGCACCTATTGGTCGCATCCCATGATGCTGAAGAGGCCCTCTGAGGGATTTGTCTCTCTACATTATGCGGATTTGAGACGTTATCCGGTGAAATTTTTTAATTTCACTCGGATGTCTATAACTACATTTGATTTTCTCCTGGATAAATTGGTAACACGTCTTCAGCGAATGGACACCAATATGAGACGCTGTGTGCCCCCTGCGGAACGTCTTCTAGTCACTCTCAGGTAAGTCATCTGCTGTTGTCATTAGTGATGTTGCGAACATAAAATGTAATGTTCGCGAACGCGAACTTCCGCAAATGTTCGCTAACCGGGCGAATCGCCATAGACTACAATAGGCAGGCAAATTTTAAAACCCATAGGGACTCTTTCTGGCCACAATGGTGATGGAAAAGTTGTTTCAAGGGGACTAATGCCTGGACTGTGGCATGCCGGAGGGGATCCATGGCAAAACTCCCATGGAAACTGACGTATTTGTTGCAGAGTCGGGTTTTAATCCATAAAGGGCATATAAATCACCTATAACATTCCTAAATTGTTTTGAATAATGTGCTTTAAAACATCCAGTGTGTGTATACGATCAGGTATTGTAAGGGTTACACCCGCTTCACAGTGATAAACCAAACTCTGACAGACCAAACTCCCCGTTTAACGCACCGCAAACATCCGCAAACAGACCAGAACCAACCAAAATGGGACAGGAACTGGGCTCTAAGGGTTAGGGTTAGGTTTAGTGTTAGGGGATAGGGTTAGGGTTATGGTGAGATACTTAGGGTTAGAGTTAGTAACCCTACCCCTACGCCTCTAACCCTAACTCTAAGCGCTAAAAATAACCCTAACCCTAGCCCTAACCCTAATTCTAATATTTTTTTGGGTTCTGGACATGCTACAGAGCTGAAACTTCACAGGTACACTTTTTAGACCCCCCCCCCCCCCCCTATACACCAAATCACACAAAAAAAAATTCTTAAAAATTGTCATTTTTGGTAGAGAGCCAATTATTTAAAAAAAAAAAAAAAAACTAAAAAAAAAAAAAAAAAAAAATCCTTGGATTTAGTGTCTGGGGGGGGGGGGGGGCATAAAAAGTGTACCAGTGAAGTTCCAGCTCTGTAGCATGTCCGGAACCATAAAAAAAATGATGAATTAGGGTTAGGGGGTTAAGTTTAAGGTTAGAGGGTTAGGGTTAGGTTTAGTGTTAGTGGATAGGGTTAGGGTTACGGTGACATACTTAGGGTTAGAGTTAGTAACCTTACCCCTACCCCTCTAACCCTAAGCACTAAAAATAACCCTAACCTTAGCCGTGACCCTAACCCTAGCCCTAACCCTAACTCCAATTTTTTTTCTGGTACTGGACATGCTACAGAGCTGAAACTTCACAGGTACACTTTTTAGACCCCCCCCCCCCAGACAATAAATCCCAAGAAATGTTTTTTTTTTTTTAATTTTTCCAATAATTGGCTCTCTATCAAAAAATGACACGTTTAAAAAACTTTTTTTTTTGCCTTATTCTTAAGGGGCATGACCCAGAACCCTAGTTACTTTTTATGGCCATTTATTGGGTTTTAGGGCTTCAAAACAGTGTTCTTAATTTCCTGAAGTTAGGGTCCCATTGATTTCAAAGAGGTTCTGGAATCCGAACCAAACTTTGGGGAAATTCTATAATGTTAAAATTGTTTATTTACCTAGGCAATAAGCTAACTCCAAGCCACCTAGGTCCACCCCCCCCCCTACACTTTAACTGACACACATCCCACAAAATTATTTTTTTTAAAGTGCATCATATACATGCAAATAAATTAAATATACTTGTTAAATTACTCACTGGCCAATGTCAAATTAGCGAATCACATAGCTAATACTCATTGAATTTCAGGGTGGAGGGTGTTGTGCAATCCTCAACATAGCATAGTTGTGAATTACTGCCAAAATTACATGCAATTGCTCCACAAATTTAACTTTTCCATTAATTCTTGTCTATTTTCCTTATGACTAGATTTCTTGCATCTGGACAGACATTCACGTGTTTGAATCATTACTTCCTATTGGGGATCTCCACAATTTCTACTATTGTTCATGACACCTGCAAGGCTATATGGGAGGAGCTAAGTTCACTTGCACTGCCTGTTCCTGACACACATGTGTGGATGAATATATCGGACGGATTTCTGATGAAGACACAATTTCCAAACTGCCTTGGAGCCACTGATGGAAAAGATATCCGTATTCAAATGCCACCTAGATCAGGCTCCAGTTATTTCAATTATAAAAAATATTTTTCTTTGGTGCTGATGGCTATCTGTGATAGCAATTATCAATTTGTTGCAGTGGATATTGGCATATGGTAGCGCTGCTGACTCTCGAGTGTTCCGGACATCCGCAATGGGGAGAAGGCTTTTAGACGGCCGTCTCAACATACTTGCTGACAAGCCACTGCCAGGAACATCGGGACCAGATATGCCTTACGTCTTTGTAGCTGATGAAGCTTTTGCCCTCTCGAAACATCTTTTAAGGCCATATGCCAAGCATAATTTAACAAACCAGAAGAGGATTTTCAACTACAGACTCAGTAGAGCAAGGAGGTTTATTGAGTGCACATTTGGTATATTAACAAGCAAGTGGCGCATTTTCCACAGTGCAATCCAACTTAACGTGGAGAATGCTGAAGGAGTGATCAAAGCATGCTGTGTGCTCCACAATGTTGTTCGTCAGAAAGAAGGCATCAGCTTTGAAGATGATGATGAAACACATTTGCCTTCTGTTCAATATAGTGGACTGCGCCCAAACCACTCTGCTCTTGCTCTACGTGATAAATTTGCTGATTATTTCATGTCCCCTGATGGAGAGGTTCCATGGCAGTATACCCATATTTAATCAGTGCCAAGATTGTTAATTACTGCCCTTATTTTCCTTTCTTTTCAAAGTTGTGTATTACATAATAAAAGAATAACACACACTTTTCCTGTCAATTTTTTTTATTAAATATCATAAAAAATAATTGACCACAACATTAAGTGCAAAAATATTTTTTTTAAACATGCTAACCAGAAAAAAAAAAGTGCAAGTCTTATTACATATTACAACATTGTTTATATGAAAAACGTCATATTTCAAAACATTAACATTATGACAACAAGACATATTATTCCCATAAATCTTGCCCATATAGATGGCCTAATTTAAAGGTCCTGGTAATAAGGTGAATTAGCAAACTGGGTTGACGCTTGGGAAGAACTGGTAAATGAGTGGGCCTGGGAACTCAATGACTCATGGGAGCTGGATGGGTTTGCCTGGCTGCTGGATGGGTTTGGCTGATTGAAAGGAGGATGTTGAGATGGGGGTCCGAAATTTGGGAGGGTGGGGGTTGGTGCTCTGTGGTAAGGCTGCATGGGATTGGTTTGGGGGTATGGATGGTGAGAATATAAATGGTGGGAAGATGTGTTGTTAGTACCGTGCTCTCCCGTATATTCATGGTACGGCCGTTGGGGGACATGAAAAGATGGTAAGGGTTCCCCAGCCATTGCCGCTCTTATACAGGCATTTGAAAAACTTGATATAACCATTTGCACCTCCATTTTTCGAGGAGCAGGTATCAGAATTAGATTGTGATATAGATTTCATAGGAACGATGCCTCGTAATTATTTGGATCAGAAAATGGATCCGAGTTCTCAGCCCTCCTCATCGCCCTCCATGAAGGCCAGCATCGCACTATCCATGTCCGGATTCCTCTGTCTTTGCCTTTGTGCGGCTCGGGATGGAGGAGCTCGAACAGGACGAACCTGTAGAGTTGGGAATATTTTAGAACATTTGTCTTTAAAATTTAACAATGGGTGTTTTGGTTTTGTATTCTTACTTACGGACAGATCTTGTCTTTGTTGCGCACTAGGTAGTGTGGTAACTGTGGCAGAGGTTGACGGTTCTGAGGCATGATCCGATTCATCACCTTCCAGTTCAATCTCCGTGCCTTCTTCCCTCTCCACTTCTGTCTCCGTTATGTTGGAGCTGGTACTGTAATAAATAATGTAAATAGATTTAATACAATGTATTGATAAATGTGGGCAACTGTTTGAAATAAGTCTATCATTTGGTCAACTTGTTTACTTTTTGGTTGACCAATGTTTGAATGACAGTTTAGCACTCACGGTCTTATGTCCATGACATTTCTCAGAAAGTCTAGCATTGCAAAAAAGGGGCTCCTTTTTCTTTGAGTGGCTCCTGCCCCACTCCTTCCCTCCTCAACTTCGTTCATGAGTTCACGTCTATACTTGTCCCTCTGTGACCTCCAGCGTGTCACTATTTTTTGACCTAAAGGAAAAAAAAAAAGTGGATACAATGAACAGAATACAATGACAGACGTGACAGATAAGTGAACTATAAATATCAGTATGCTAATAGAGACAGTTAGGTGGACTAGAAGTCACAGCATGTTACTAGAGACAAATTGTTAGCTTAGTCGCAGTCTAGTCCACCCACCAATCATTATTACCATGCTGAGACTTCTAGTTCACCCATTTGTCACTATTTGCATACTGACACTTGTAGTCCACTTAATTTTGACATATGGGTGGACTAGAGGTCTCAGCATGCTTAGGCTCCATGTACAGGTGACGTAAATGGGCGTTTAGGAACATTTGGGCGTTTTTTTCAGAAGCCCCTCAACCCATCTACATTTTATTTTATCTGTCCATGTACACAGGGTTGTTTACAGTCATTTGCAGGCAGTTGAGTTCAGGGACGTTTTTTCTAACGCAATTATTTGCGTTTGAACGTGTGTTTTGCAGAGTTTCAAACGCAAAAACAGGACCGAACGTAATGAAGTACGTTCAGCCACGTTATACATTTGTTTTTTCTTCCATTCCAAATCAATGGTTCCCTATGGGAGCGTATTGATTTGAACGGAAGGTGGTGCAACTTGCACTGTGAGAATATTCAGGGGGAGCTGCACCCCAAAACTGGATAAAAAAATGGCGTGGGGTCCCCCCCCAAAATCCATAACAGACCCTTATCCGAGCATGCAGCCTGGTAGGGCAGGAAGGGGGAGGCAGTGTATGGAAATAACGACACGAGACGTTTTGTAAATTTTATTAAAAATCTTCATCCGGTCTTCTCGGCTCCGATAGTCTTCTCCCTCATCGCTCTTCTTGTCTTCTGCTGTCGGTCTTGTGCTGTCCAATCTTCTGCTCTTTTGCTTTCCAATCTTCTGCTCTCTTGATCTCGGCTCGTCTTCTTCCTCCGATCCTCTTCAGACGATGTCTCTGATGACTATGCCGTTCTCCGGTCTCTGCAGACTGTTATATAGCCATTAGGGGCGTGGCCTCATATGTGACACAAGGGGGCGTGGCCTCCAGATGACGTCACCGGGAGACCACGCCCCGATGGCTATATAACAGTCTGCAGAGACCGGAGAACGGCATAGTCATCTGAGACATCGTCTGAAGAGGACCGGAGGAAGAAGAAGAGCCGAGGTCAAGAGAGCAGAAGATTGGACAGCAGAAGATTGGAAAGCAAAAGAGCAGAAGATTGGACAGCACAAGACCGACAGCAGAAGACAAGAAGAGCGATGAGGGAGAAGACCGGATGAAGATTTTTAATAAAATTTACAAAACGTCTCGTGTCGTTATTTCCATACACTGCCTTTTATGGGGTGAATGGGTAGGGGTACAGTGTACCCCATACCCATTCACATAGGGAGGCGGTCCGGAATCTGTGGGGCCCCCTTGTTAAAGGGGGCTTCCAGATTGCGATTAGACCCCTGCCGCAGATCCCCACAACCACCGGCCAGGGTTGTGGGGATGAGGCCCTTGTCCTCATCAACATGGGGGCAAGGTGCTTTAAAGGTGGGGGGGTGCAGAGCTCCCCCTGCCCCAAAGCACCAACACCCCCCCATGTTGAGGGCAAGTGGCCTGGTATGGTACAGGGGGGGTGGGGCCGCTCGCTCGTCCCCTCCCCTTTCCTGGCATGCCGGGCTGCATGCTCGGATAAGGGTCTGTTATGGATTTTGGGGGGGACCCCATGCCGTTTTTTCGGCATGGGTCTACCCTCAAATTCCATACCAGACCCGAAGGGCCTGGTTTGGAACCTGGGGGGGGGGGCCCCACGCATTTTTTTTTAAACAATTTTGGTGTGGAGTTCCCCCTCAAGATTCTCACAGCATGTACATGGAGCCTTGTAGTGACAGATATGGTACTTCGACTTTAGAGTCCACCTATCTGTCACTATTTGTCTACTGACACCTGTAGTCCACCTAATTGTGACATATGGGTGGACTACAGGTCTCAGCATGCCAAGCCCACATCCCACCAACAGCTACACTTACCACGTATGCGACGCTGCTTCTGAATCAATGATGCCCAGGTTGGTGTCGCCTCCATGAATATTTCTTCCCAGAGCCTTGTTTTAGTTATTTTATCACTGTACTCTGTGCATGTTTTGTCCCATAAGCCAGGCCTGGCATGGACAAGGTTGATGAGGCTTTCATGAGATACGTCTTTTGCCATTATAATTAATCTGCAGCCACTGGGGTGGATGACACAGATAATTGTGATTTAGATATGATAATTCCAGATACTTGTCAGTGATGGACTGGGGTGTGTACAATGTCACTTCCTGGACCACTCAATCACTACCTGGGTCAAAGGTTTAATATGCTAATGTATGTATTGTTTAAAAAAAAAAAATATGTAAAAAAGGATCGGAGCGGATCGGATGTATGCAGATGTCATCCGCTGACATCCGTTTTTCGTCCGTTCCGTTTTTTAAACGGAAGAAAAATAGGGTTCTCTTCCGTCCGAAAAAACTGAACTGAACTGAACTGACGAAAAACGAATGTCAGCGGATGGCCATCCGCTGACATCCGTATTTACATAGAGATGCATTATGTCCGTTTTTCATCCGCAAACGGATGGGATGAAAAACGGACATACGGAACGCCCGTGTGAAAGAGCCCTTATACTTTTTCCTATTTGGACATGGCTCTGCACTGTGATAACCCTGGCCCTGTAGAAATGTATACATAAATTATAATTCATTCTTAATATAGAAAAAGTATGATACTACTGGATCAGATCATATGGCACCTGCGAAGTGAAAAATTGTCCCTCTAGAGAGATGGCCCCTGCAGTGCTGACTCAGTGTCCTAATTACATATAAAATGCCCCCTGCTGCTCATGCTGTGACTCACTCACTGCTCTGGGATCCTGAGTGACAGTGAGCGAGGCAATGTGGTGAGAGAGTGACACACAGTGATGCTCAGCATCATTGTGTCACTCTA
Source organism: Pelophylax lessonae (assembly GCF_965119305.1). Classification (NCBI taxonomy): domain Eukaryota; kingdom Metazoa; phylum Chordata; class Amphibia; order Anura; family Ranidae; genus Pelophylax; species Pelophylax lessonae. Next base: position 141,377,894 of record NC_138779.1, on the reverse strand, counting down.
TCCATACTCTGCAAGAACTGACACACTTGGAAGGACCTGCCTATGCGCACAAGTCAGTGTGACTCCTCCTCTCACAGACTCCGCAGGTAAACTAGGAACAATGGGGGGGGGGGCACATAAGATACCACAGTCAAAATGGGGGAGGGGCATTCATAATTTTCATCACTATATCATACCACTGAAAATAAGTGTATATATAATTAAGACGACAAAATATGAGAGTAATGCAGTATGCAATGATGCCTTTTTTTTTTGGGTCTCGTGCTGGTCTCTCTTGTGGTGACTTTCTGGTGGTCTCGTGCGTTCTGTCTGTTGGTATCACTCTCTCACTCTCTTGTGCTGGTCTCTCTTTTGGTGACTCTCTGGTGATCTCGTTCTGTCTGTCTGGTGGTGGTAAATTGCGTGATAGTCTGTGTCGGTACGTGTGAGATCCACCTTTCCAAGTTTTTGGGGTTCATCTCATACTTCTGAAGATTTGAGGGTGCTGCCTGTTCCATACTCCTCCTCCTGCTCCTCAACCATCCTTTTAGGGGTACAAACAATAGTAATTGGGGCCTAGTGTGGTGGTGTACGTGTGAGATACATACACTTTCTTTTTGATCATATTTTCTATTCCGCTATTCAATTAAAACCTTTGGGGATCAATTAAATTGCGTGATAGTCTGTGTCGGTACGTGTGAGATCCATCTTTCCAAGTTTTTGGGGTTCATCTCATACTTCTGAAGATTTGAGGGTGCTGCATGTTCCATACTCCTCCTCCTACTGCTCAACCATCCTTTTAGGGGTACAAACAATAGTAATTGGGGCCTAGTGTGGTGGTGTACATGTGAGATACATACACTTTCTTTTTGATCATATTTCCTATTCCGCTATTCAATAAAAACCTTTGAGGATCAATTGAATTGCGGGATACAAAAAGGGGGAAGAATGAATGGACTTTGAAGGCACCATAATATAAAATAACACTTTATTTTTGATATATATTAAAACCACAAAAGTATGTGTCGACCGATCAACATGGGCGAGGACCATTGATCAGAGGATACAAATAATAGGTGAATGGGGAGGACCTCACCACCTAGGACATACAGTACAGCAAACAATACAAAATTGCATTAAAATATAAACAAGGGAAAGAGGACGCTATACGCTGCACACAGGCCGCACCACGGTGCAGGCAATGCAGAGCGTCCTGTACAATAAAGTAACAGCTTCCAAAGGGAAGTAACCCAATATGTCCAATTGCTCTACATGTTTCGCCTGGTGTTCAGACTTCATCCGGAGCTGTTTGGAATATAGATTCCATAGGAAGATGTTGCTGGAGCCAACCAAAAGGCACCAGGAGGATAGTAAACCAATATTGTAATTAGTAATCACGAGGGGTGACCTGCTGAGGCAGCTGGAGGAGCACGCACTGCTTATGGCCAATTAGAGAGGTATCAGGTAATCACAAAATAGAGTATGCCTGTCCCATACATAACCAGGCATAGGGCATAGGGTATAATAGCAGGCAATTCCTCCAAACCGAGAGCAGCATGCAGCGTGTCCTCCAGATGCTCCTCAGAAGCGCAGATCAGTGACCCCCGGATGGGGAATAACCACCATGATACCACAGTCAAAATGGGGGAGGGGCATTCATAATTTTCATCACTATATCATACCACTGAAAATAAGTGTATATATAATTAAGACGACAAAATATGAGAGTAATACAGTATGCAATGATGCCTTTTTTTTGGGTCTCGTGCTGGTCTCTCTTGTGGTGACTTTCTGGTGGTCTCGTGCGTTCTGTCTGTTGGTATCACTCTCTCACTCTCTTGTGCTGGTCTCTCTTTTGGTGACTCTCTGGTGATCTCGTTCTGTCTGTCTGGTGGTGGTAAATTGCGGGATAGTCTGTGTCGGTACGTGTGAGATCCACCTTTCCAAGTTTTTGGGGTTCATCTCATACTTCTGAAGATTTGAGGGTGCTGCCTGTTCCATACTCCTCCTCCTGCTCCTCAACCATCCTTTTAGGGGTACAAACAATAGTAATTGGGGCCTAGTGTGGTGGTGTACGTGTGAGATACATACACTTTCTTTTTGATCATATTTTCTATTCCGCTATTCAATTAAAACCTTTGGGGATCAATTAAATTGCGTGATAGTCTGTGTCGGTACGTGTGAGATCCATCTTTCCAAGTTTTTGGGGTTCATCTCATACTTCTGAAGATTTGAGGGTGCTGCATGTTCCATACTCCTCCTCCTACTGCTCAACCATCCTTTTAGGGGTACAAACAATAGTAATTGGGGCCTAGTGTGGTGGTGTACATGTGAGATACATACACTTTCTTTTTGATCATATTTCCTATTCCGCTATTCAATAAAAACCTTTGAGGATCAATTGAATTGCGGGATACAAAAAGGGGGAAGAATGAATGGACTTTGAAGGCACCATAATATAAAATAACACTTTATTTTTGATATATATTAAAACCACAAAAGTATGTGTCGACCGATCAACATGGGCGAGGACCATTGATCAGAGGATACAAATAATAGGTGAATGGGGAGGACCTCACCACCTAGGACATACAGTACAGCAAACAATACAAAATTGCATTAAAATATAAACAAGGGAAAGAGGACGCTATACGCTGCACACAGGCCGCACCACGGTGCAGGCAACGCAGAGCGTCCTGTACAATAAAGTAACAGCTTCCAAAGGGAAGTAACCCAATATGTCCAATTGCTCTACATGTTTCGCCTGGTGTTCAGACTTCATCCGGAGCTGTTTGGAATATAGATTCCATAGGAAGATGTTGCTGGAGCCAACCAAAAGGCACCAGGAGGATAGTAAACCAATATTGTAATTAGTAATCACGAGGGGTGACCTGCTGAGGCAGCTGGAGGAGCACGCACTGCTTATGGCCAATTAGAGAGGTATCAGGTAATCACAAAATAGAGTATGCCTGTCCCATACATAACCAGGCATAGGGCATAGGGTATAATAGCAGGCAATTCCTCCAAACCGAGAGCAGCATGCAGCGTGTCCTCCAGATGCTCCTCAGAAGCGCAGATCAGTGACCCCCGGATGGGGAATAACCACCATGATACCACAGTCAAAATGGGGGAGGGGCATTCATAATTTTCATCACTATATCATACCACTGAAAATAAGTGTATATATAATTAAGACGACAAAATATGAGAGTAATACAGTATGCAATGATGCCTTTTTTTTGGGTCTCGTGCTGGTCTCTCTTGTGGTGACTTTCTGGTGGTCTCGTGCGTTCTGTCTGTTGGTATCACTCTCTCACTCTCTTGTGCTGGTCTCTCTTTTGGTGACTCTCTGGTGATCTCGTTCTGTCTGTCTGGTGGTGGTAAATTGCGGGATAGTCTGTGTCGGTACGTGTGAGATCCACCTTTCCAAGTTTTTGGGGTTCATCTCATACTTCTGAAGATTTGAGGGTGCTGCCTGTTCCATACTCCTCCTCCTACTCCTCAACCATCCTTTTAGGGGTACAAACAATAGTAATTGGGGCCTAGTGTGGTGGTGTACGTGTGAGATACATACACTTTCTTTTTGATCATATTTTCTATTCCGCTATTCAATTAAAACCTTTGAGGATCAATTGAATTGCGGGATAGTCTGTGTCGGTACGTGTGAGATCCACCTTTCCAAGTTTTTGAGGTTCATCTCATACTTCTGAAGATTTGAGGGTGCTGTCTGTTCCATACTCCTCCTACTCCTCATCCATCCTTTTAGGGGTAGAAACAATAGTAATTGGGGCCTAGTGTGGTTTTGTACGTGCGAGATACATACACTTTTTTGGATCATATTTCCTATTCCGCTATTCAATAAAAACCTTTCTAGGGCAAGATCTTAAATTACAGAAATATGAGGAGACCGTCAAATAAGGGCCGTGGCCTGGGTCGTGGTGCTGCTGGTAGAGCTCCTGTTGCAAGGAGAGGACGTGGTCGATCTGTGCCAGCTACACGCACAAGTGAAACACCTTCCTCAAGTGTGAGTAGGCGACAGAACCTGCATCAGTATTTGGTAGGGCATCATACGCCCCTAGAAGTGATGAGGCCAGAACAAGTGGAGGCGATAGTAGATTGGTTTGCTGCTGACAGTGCCTCCAGTTCCTTCACATTGTCTCCCACCCAGTCTACTGCAGAAAGGTCACAGTTGGCACCTGCAGCCGATGTCCAACCGTCTTTCACCTCACCCCCTTGCAAATCAGGCAAGCAGTCTGAGCCCCAAGCCATACAGCAGTCTCTTCTTCTTTTTGATGACTCTGTCAGCAGGGTTTCCCAGGGCCATCCACCTAGCCCTGCCCCAGAAGTGGAAGAGATTGAGTGCAGCGATGCCCAACCACTTATTTCTCAAGATGAGTACATGCAAGGATCATCGCAGCACGTCTCCGATGATGACGAAACGCAGGTGCCAACTGCTGCGGCGTTCAGCATTGTGGAGACCGACAAGGAGGGCAGGGGTGAAGACTGGGTGGAAGATGATGTGGAGGACGATGAGGTCCTCGACCCCACATGGAATGAACCTCATGCAGGTGACCTGAGTAGTTTGGAGGAAGAGGCGGTGGTCGCACAGAGCCACCAGCACAGCAGAAGAGGGAGCAGGGTGCAGAAGCGGAGCGGCCGTGCCCTAGACACTACGCCCGCTACTGCCCAACGCAGCAAGGGAACGAGCGCACCAAAGTCAGCTCAAAGGAGTTCTCTAGCGTGGAAGTTCTTTAGAAAATGTGCTGATGACAGGACACGAGTGGTTTGCACCCTGTGCAATCAGAGCTTGAAGCGAGGCATAAACCTTCTCAACCTGAGCACAACCTGCATGATCAGGCATCTAAGTGCAAAGCACGAGCTGCAGTAGAGTACACACCTTCAAAACCAAGAAACGTCTCTGGCTCATCCTGCTTCCTCTTCTGCTGCAGTCTCGGCCGCTCCAGCCACATCTGTAGTGATACCGGCACCTGCCACCCCGCAAACAGAGGATCTGTCAGCAACACCACCACCTGGGTCACCAACAACCATCTCCACAATGTCCCGTGGAAGCGTTCAGCTTTCCATCTCCCAAACACTTGAGAGGAAGAGGAAGTACCCCCCTACCCACCCGCGATCCCTGGTCCTGAATGCCAGCATTTCAAAATTATTGGCCTTTGAAATGCTGTCATTCCGTCTGGTGGAGACGCACAGTTTTAAAAACCTTATGTCGGTGGCTGTCCCACAGTACGTCGTGCCCAGCCGCCACTACTTTTCCAGGCAAGCCATCCCTTCCCTGCACAACCAAGTGGGGGAAAAAATAAGGTGTGCACTGCGCAACGCCATCTGTGCCAAGGTCCACCTAACTACCGATACGTGGACCAGTAAGCACGGTCAGGGGCGTTATATCTCCATAACGGCACACTGGGTAAATGCAGTGGCGGATGGGCCTGAGGCGGATAGCAATTTGGCGCATGTCCTTCCACCACCGAGGATTGCAGGGCGCTTCAGTTTGCCTCCTGTTCCTAACTCCTCCTACTCCGCTTCCTCATCCTCTACCGCCTCCTCATCCGGACAGCGTAACACCTTCACCACCAACTTCAGCACGGCCAGGGGTAAACGACAGCAGGCAGTTTTACAACTTGCCTGTTTGGGGGACAAACCACACACTGCGCAGGAGTTGTGGAGGAGCATGGAACAGCAGACAAATGAGTGGTTGCTGCCAGCGAGCCTCAAGCCCGGCCTGGGCGAAATCTCATAGCAGCTCTGGGCCTAGCCGGTTTGACGCACATCCCTTGCCTGGCGCATGTGCTGAATTTGGTGGTGCAGAGGTTCCTTAAAAACTACCCCGATATGTCAGAGCTGCTGCAGAAAGTGCGGGCCGTTTGTGCGCACTTTCGGCGTTCTCACCCTGCTGCTGCTCGCCTGGCAGCGCTGCAGCGTAACTTCGGCCTTCCCGCTCACCGCCTCATATGTGACGTGCCCACAAGGTGGAACTCCACCTTGCACATGCTGGAAAGACTGTGCGAGCAGCAGCAGGCCATAGTGGAGTTTCAGCTGCAGCACGCACGCGTGAGTCGCTCTGCGGAACAGCACCACTTCACCACCAATAACTGGGCCTCCATGCGAGACCTGTGTGCCTTGTTGCGCTGTTTTGAGTACTCCACCAACATGGCCAGTGGCAATGACGCCGTTCTCAGCTTAACTATCCCACTTCTATGCCTCCTTGAAAAAACAATTCGGGCGATGATGGAAGAGGATGTGGCACAGGATGAGGAGGAGGAGGAGGATGAAGAGGTAACATTTCCAAGGCTTTCAGGGCAGTCATTCGCAAGGGGCTCCGAGGGTGGGTTCCTGCACACACAAACGCCAGGGACACAATTGTCCAGCAGGGGCACAGTTCTGGAGGATGAGGAGGATGAGGAGGAGGAGGAGCTGGAGGAGGAGATGGAACCATGTTCACAGCAGGGTGGCACCCAGGCCAGCTCATGGCCATCACTGGTGCGTGGCTGGGGGGATACAGAGGACACGGACGATACACCTCCCACAGAGGACAGCCTTTCGTTGCCTCTGGGCAGCCTGGCACACATGAGCGATTACATGCTGCAGTGTCTCCACAACGACCGCCGAGTTGCCCACATTCTAACTTGTGCTGATTACTGGGTGGCCACACTGCTGGATCCCCGTTACAAGGACAACGTACCGTCCTTAATTCACTCACTGGAGCGCGATCGCAAGATGCGCGAGTACAAGCGCACGCTGGTAGACGCCATGCTGCTGGCATTCCCATCTGACAGCGGGGCCGCAGTGGAAGCACAAGGCAGAGGAGGAGGAGGTCGCCAACGCAACCAGGGCACCGCCAGCACCTCAGAAGGCAGGGTTAGCATGGCCAAAATGTGGAAAAGCTTTGTCAGCACGCCACAACAAACAGCAGCAGCTCAGATGGAACGTCTTAGCAGGAGGCAGCATTTTACCAACATGGTGGAGCAGTATGTGTGCACACGCCTACATGTAGTGAATGAGGGGTCTGCCCCCTTCAACTTCTGGGTCTCCAAATTGGGCACATGGCCTGAGCTTGCCCTTTACGCCTTGGAGGTGCTGGCGTGCCCTGCAGCCAGTGTATTATCTGAACGGGTATTTAGCACGGCTGGGGGCATTATAACACACAAGCGCAGCCGCCTGTCCAGAGACAATGTGGACAAGCTCACGTTCATTAAAATGAACCAGGCATGGATCCCACGGGACTTTTCCGTACCTTGTGCAGAATAGCAATGGATACCGACCTTACCCAGCCATTGTTCCATTTTTGCTCTTTCTCACTCTTTTGGGGTGTACCCTCATTTAAAATTTGTGAAAAGAAGCAGTGTTGGCTACCTCGTCCTCTTCCTCAGGGCCAGATTAACGTAGGGGCTATTGGAGCTGCAGCTCCAGGCCCCTACCTTTTATATAGGCCCCGGGTTGGCCATATTCACTGTTACCGCTCTTCTGTCACTTGTAAACACAGAAGTCTGGCTTCTATGCTCGCTTCCCCAGGCAGCACCCTCAGAACCTCCCCACACAGCGCGAAGGCCGGACAAGGAGGGACAGTTGCCGATGCATGGATGTGTTTATGGGCTTCAGAGACAGCATCCCATGTTGAATTAGGCATGCATGGCTGCACCCTTCCTCCTCTAGGTGCATGGCAAGGTACGGCCCTTAAGGCCCTTCAAAATCCTCAGCACCAAGCCCATGATGCTCTTAATCCGGCCCTGGTCCTCCTCCACCGCCGCTTCCACCTACACCGCCCATAGGTGTGCGCAGCCTATTGCATTAAGGTGTGCACCCCAAAGTTGAAATACACATGCATGTGTTTGCCAGCAGGGAGAGTAATGTATCGGGGCCATGTACCTGAAGGCAAAGAGAAATAGAGCAGAGCAGGTCCGAGGGAGATCTTTCCCATCTCCTCACTGGCAATGCTATGTGCCCTAGGTGATTAGGGTGTGCCCAGGCACACCCGGCACACCCTGTGCGCATGCCTATGTCACCGCCACATCCACCACCACCTCAACCTCCCTCCTACTCCATATGGGCCTCGTCCTTCAGAGATGAAGAAGAACATTGTTTTATTTTTCTGTTTTTTTTTGTTGTTTTAAGTTATTTCCCTATCCACATTTGTTTGCAGAGCACTTGCCATGCTCTTAATTACGTTTTGCTGCCATTTGCAGCACTCTAGCCCTTTCCTTTGGTGTTTTAGAGCCATTTTAGTGCCTTAAAGTTCGGGTCCCCATTGACTTCAATGGGGTTCGGTGTCCGGGAAAAGTTCGGTAAAAGTCCGGGACACGGACCCGGACTTTTTTTTTAAAGTTCGGCCGAACCCGTCGAACACAGACATCTAGGTGTCCGCTCAACCCTAGTGTCATTCATAGGACAAATAAGCCCTGTTATTGGTGTCAGTGGCAATAGGAATAAAATTTAAAACCCGCATTGTTGGTGTCAGTGGGAGTAAAATGGGCCCCAAGTCATCAATGTCCTGGTGAGTGAAATAAGTCCCATTGTTGGTGTCATTGTGTAGAAAAAGAAAAAAGCCCCACTGTTGGTGTCAGTGGGAATAAAAATACGCCCCATCATTGGTGTCAGGGTGAGTAAAATAAGTTCCATTGTTGGTGTTACTGGGAATAAAAATAAGCTGCATTGTTGGTGTCAGTGAGGATAAAATAAGCCTAAACCTTAATGTAATTTGTGATAAATATATATATATATAAAAAAAAAAAGTTCCATTGTTGGTGTCAGTCGGAGGATAATAAACCTTCTGTTAGTGTCAGCAGCAGCAAAATGAGTCCCGTGTCATTGATGTCAGTAGGAGGAAAATAGGACTCAAATTGGTGTCAGTAGGAGTATAATTGGTGTCCCGGAGAGGTAAATAAGCCCCATATCGGTGCCAGTGGGAGGAAATAAGCCCCAACATTAAAATCACTGGGAGCAAAATGAGACCCACCATTGGTGTACGTAAAAATAAAATAGGCCTCATGTCCTTGGTGTCAGTGACATAAAATAAGTCACATATCATTGAGTGGGTGGAGTAAAATAAATCCCAATGTTGGTGTTAGTGTGAGTAAAAAAGGCTCCATTGTTGATGTCCGTGGGGATAAAATAAACCCCACCATTGGTGTCAGTGGGGGGGAAAACATACCACATCACTGGTGTCAGCATCAGCAAAATAAGCTCCAAATCATCAGAGTAAAGAGAAAAATAAGCCCCGTAATTTTGGTGTCAGTGGAAGGAAATAACCCCCATATCTTTAATTGGGGAAAAATTGCTCCATTGTTGGTGGGAATAAAAAATAAGCCCCATGTTGGTGTCAGTGGGAGGAAATAAGCCCCATTTTTGGTGTTCGCGCCAAAAAATAAGCCCTATATTGGTGTCAGTGAGAAAAAGGATCAGTGGGGTGAATCGTGGCCCACATCGGTGTCAGTGGGTTTAGATGAGCCCCACATCAGTGTTAGTGAGCCTATCAGTGTCAATGGGATGAAATGTTCCCTACATTGGTGTCAGTGGGAGGAAAATAGCCCCATCAATGGTGTTGGTGGGAATAAAAAAAAGTCCCATAATTGGTGTCAGTGTAAAAAAAAAAAAAACAATCCCTATCACTGGTGCCATTGGAAGTAAAAATAAGCCATGATGTTGGTTGGTTAGTGTCAGTGAAATAAGCCCCATGTCACTGGTATCAGTGGGAGTAGAAATAAATTTGTGTTTATCACTTGCTTTCCTAATTACCCGCTCTTGTTGTGATGCCTCTTTGTTGAAGCCGTGACTATACCTTGACTACAGTGCCAGGCGCTCTGCTTTCCAGCACCCGTCACCCCACTGACACTGTGAACTTTGCATACAATGAGACACCCTGCAGGACATGGACCTTGTAGAACAGAATCAGCAATGGTCTGTCCCGCATGATGCAGAACACTTGGCACGTCATGTAGTAACCCATAGCAACCAATCAATGTTCATATTACTATACCATACCTCCCAACCATCCCAGATTCATCGGGACTATCCAGGGATTTCAAGTAAATCCCGGTGTCCCGCAAATCTAGGCTAAATTCCACAGCGGAGCCCGACAAGTTTCAGCACTTGACTCCACCTGCCAGTGTGCGACGTTCTGCAGCTGTCAAGGTTGAGACTGATATGCTTAGTGCTGACCCAGCACAGCCCCCCCCCCCCCCGGGGTGTTTTCCGAGACCACCTGCTCTCCCGCCTTCCCTTTCACTCTACATTCCGTATGAAAGAAAGAGGAGGGAGGCTGGGTCTGCTCCACCTCCTCCCCATGTCCCCCTGTGTCTGCTTACAACCCCTGCTATGTAGCCAATCCTGGGCCTTTGAAAGGGTTTTATGGGTGGGAATTTTGAAGCAGTGCACCTGATGTCACTGCCTGAGCCTCTGGAGCCGAGCCAACCCTGGGTGAGTGAATACAGTCTGTGATTGAACTCACCCCTCCCTCTCTTCCTTCCTTTCTTCCACAAAATATAGCGATCCTTCCTGCTTTCTATTTGCCTTAGTGATCCTTCCTTCCTGCCATCCATGTGCCTGAGTGATCCTTCCTGCCATCCATGTGCCTGAGTGATCCTTCTTGCCTTCCATGTGCCTTAGTGATCCTTTCTGCCTTCCATGTGCCTTAGTGATCCTTCATGCCTTCCATGTGCCTTAGTGATCCTTCCTGCCTTCCATGTGCCTTAGTGATCCTTCCTGCCTTCCATGTGCCATAGTGATCCCTCCTTCCTTTCTTCCATATAACAGTGATCCTTTCCTCTCTCAAATCTCTTTTTCCTAAAGGTTGGTTCACACTGGAACACAGTACGGGAAATGGGTGTTCCATGCGCATTTCCTACACTACATGCCACTATGCTGTCCTTGTCAAATGCATGCGGGTGCCATTACTTGTTAAAGGCAGCGTCTTTGCAGCCACCAAACCAAATGGTACTGCTGTATCATGCGTTTTTGGTGTGGTACGATTTGAAGAAGTAGTGTTTTGCAGAGCGTTTCTATTCACTTGAATAGGTCACGGTCAGTGGGCAGTAGTGCCCGCCAGTGCATCAGGGCATATAACTCCGGCTGCAGCCACGAAGCAAGGCATTGCACCTGCAGCATATGTACACCCCCCGGCTGCTGCCTCTGCAGCTAAAGTGGGAGCACTTGGTGAGGTGGTAAAACCCTGTGGTTGCACCAAGGTTTTACCACCCCTACAGCCACTAATGTGAGATATGTTGCATAATTCTGACATTTTGAGATAAGATTTCCTTCCGATGTTCATTTGTTCAAGCAATGCTGCACTGTATACAGCAACTAGGCTCAGCTTCTGTCTAGTGACCTGAAGGCACTGATGGGCACTGATCAGGAGGCACTGATGAAGCTACATTAATTGGAGGCACTGATTGGCAGCACTGATAGGAGGCACTGATGGGCACTGATTAGCAGTAATGATGGGCACTAATAGATAGCCTTGACTAGCAGCACTGGTAGGCACTGATTAGCAGCACTGGTGGGCACTGAGGGGACCGATGTCCCTCTAACAAAAGTTGGTTAACGGCTTTCTTTTTTCCAATAACCGGCTTCTGTTTACTTCCGCGATCAGCTGTCAATGGGTGACAGCTGATCACGTGGTAAACGGCCCGCTGCAAATGGCCCTTTACCCCGATCTGTAATCAGCCAGGTCCCAAGGATTCTGCGATCACAGAGCGCACCGCCCGTGCACAGCAGGAGGCGAGGGGGTAGCGTGAGAATGGGAGGGCATCCATGGACGCCCTCCTGGCATTTTAAGCCTGCGCTGTAGCCGGCTTTCGTCTATAGTGTGGGCTCCAAGTGGTTAATCATCCCTCTGGTTCCACCTGCTGACCGCCCGTAGCAGATCTAATGTGGCAGGCTGGCTTGGCTGCGCAAATCGTCATAGGGGTACGTCGGTTCACGGGAGTGGTGCTGGGGGGGGCGAGCGCGCACTGCCGATCCACGGAACCTGCTGACAGAGCCGACCGTTCTCTCTGAAATGATCACAGAGCGCCTGTGATCCTTCTACAGTATATAGGATTTCTAAAAGCATTTCACAAGTCCCTCCCCCATACAGTTAGAAAACACTCCCCTAGGTTCACAGTTAACCCCTTGATCACCCCTAGTGTCAAAAATGTCAGTTAGGTGTCCGATCTGTCCGCTGCAATGTCGCAGTCCCGCTAAAAATCGCAGATCGCCATCATTACTAGTAAAAAATAAATAAAAATTACATAAATCCTTCCCCTAGTTTGTATAACTTTGGCAAAAACCATTGCGATTTTTTTTTTTTATTTTCCAAAAATAAGTAGCAGAATACAAATTGGCCTAAAAGGATGAAAAATACAAACTGTATGGCTGAATTCACACCGCACAGACAGCGCATATGATTTTAGGAGCAGTGCGCTCTGAATCGCATGCAATGTTTGTGATTGCAATAGTGAGAACCAGTACTTACTGCACCTTTTTCTTCTGTAAACCATGAGCCCTGGTTAACACTGATGCGATATGGGATTTACTGTGTTTTTCCCACATCGTACTGCATAGCAAATGCACAGCGTCCATGTGATCTGCTGCGGGTGCCAATGTTAAATTAGCAACACCCCAAAACAGATCGCAAAACACAGTGCGATTGCCATAATTGCATCTCATGGGTGTGAACACCGATGCAATGCGATTCAGGTGTGGGGTATAAAAAAGGGTCCTGCACCCTTTTTGGTGCGGATGCAATGCAGTTGGAGCCATACAAATTGTATGGTGCGATTCCTGTGCAAATCACATGCGGTGCGATTCCTGTGCGACTCACATGTGGTGGATTCCTGTGCAAATCACATGCTGTGTTTAGCAGGCACCAATGTGAACCCAGACTCAAAGAAAAATGTAGGCATGTTTAATTGGGGTAATGCAATAAAGCAACACTGACACTGGGCAATAAGGGGTTAACATTTAGGATGAGTGTCTGTGTCAGCTGACCTTCAGGTTTCTAGTTCATCATGACTTTTAATTTTTTCTTATTTTACATTTTATTTCCTATTCCCCGCACCTGTACAGGAATAGTGACACATCTGGGCACTGATTTTCAAAAGGAAAATTTGTTTTCAATCCTTTTTGAGAGTTTGTGAGCTTTGTCAGTTTTGTGCTGATACAAATAAAGTTGGGTAAGGAAAAAAATGGCTGATTACCCATAAATACCCTCACCTGAGCACATGTCTGCCATTTCACCTGCACATGGAAGCACATGGCTTGGTAAGCAGAGATTGAATGCAATTATGGCTGCGGTTTAAAGCTACAGTCTAAACTTATTTATTTATTTATTTTTCCCCTTTCTCCACTTTGTTTAAATGTGATAAATATGTTACACTCTTATTATATGATGGCTTTTTAGTTTGCTTTCAACTTTTATATTGTGGCTTCCCTATGTCTGTATACAAACAGGCTGATCTATGCAGTGCAATGGCTTGCCTTTATCTGCCTTTTAACTCCAGGGAATCCCTGCTGAAACCAAATCATTGATCAGTGGCAGGCATGCCTCCATCTGTACTGGTGATTAATGTGAGGTATGCGATTGGCTTTTGGCATGTGATGCGGATGGCTTGTTCAGCTCCCCCATGCGGTGCGGATGGCTTGTTCAGCTCCCCCATGCGGTGCGGATGGCTTGTTCAGCTCCCCCATGCGGTGCGGATGGCTTGTTCAGCTCCCCCATGCGGTGCGGATGGCTTGTTCAGCTCCCCCATGCGGTGCGGATGGCTTGTTCAGCTCCCCCATGCGGTGCGGATGGCTTGTTCAGCTCCCCCATGCGGTGCGGATGGCTTGTTCAGCTCCCCCATGCGGTGCGGATGGCTTGTTCAGCTCCCCCATGCGGTGCGGATGGCTTGTGCAGCTCCCCCATGCGGTGCGGATGGCTTGTGCAGCTCCCCCATGCGGTGCGGATGGCTGTGTCAGTGTGAACCCAGGCTCAAACAAAAGGTTAGGCGTGTTTAATCAGGGTAATTCAATAAAGCAACAATGAAACTAGGCAATGAGGGGTTAACGTTTAGGATATGTGGCTGTGTCAGCTGACCTTCAGGTTTCTAGTTCATCATGACCCATTTTACATTGTATTTCCTATTCCCCGCACCTGTACAGGAACAGTGACAAATCTGGGCACTGATTTCAAAAGGAAAATTTTGTTTTTAAACCTTTTTGAGAGTTTGTGAGCTTTGTCAGTTTGGTGCTGATACAAATAAAGTTGGCTAAGGGAAAAAAATGGCTGATTACCCATAAATCCCCTCACCTGTGCACAAATCTGCCCTTTCACCAGCATATGGCTTGGTAAGCGGAGTTTGAATGGCATTATGGAAGCATTTTAAAGCTACAGCCTAACTTTTTTTTTTTTTTTTACCTTGTTTGTTTAAATGTGATAAATATGTTGCACTCTTATTATGATTGCTTTTTAGTTTGCCATCAACTGTTATATAGTGGCTTCCGTATGTCTGTATACAAACAGGCAAGCCTTTGCATTGCATAGATCAGCCTTTCTCTGCCTTGTAGCTCCAGGGGAACCAGAATGCCTTCTCTACCGGCTTGCTCTGTATTCCCACAGCTTTTTTAGGTTGGCTGTTCATGGTTTTAGAAATGGGTGGGGAGGGGGGCTACATTCTCAGGAAAAATGCAGAGCTGCAAAATGCTACTTGCCTGGCTCTTGGACTACTGCTGCACTCCAGTGCTTTGAGGTAGGCTTCACTTAGGCCCTGTTCACACCTGAGTTTATTTCAGCTTGTAAAACGCTCATCTCTGAAGTCTCAAAACGCCCAACAAGCAAAATCCTATTCATTTCAATGGCCTCTGTTCACATATGAGCTTTTTCTGCTGAAACAAAGCTCCTGAAGTTCAAAGTACATGGGCTTCTTTTTTGGCTGATTACATATTTTTTTTTTTTTTTTTTTTTTGTCAATGCCTTCCTCCAAACACCTGCAAAAAAAACGCCTGAAAAAAGCCAGAGAAAATGATACGTTAAGGTGTGAATGGAGCCTAAAGCTGGATACACACTATCCAACTTTTGTGGTTGGATTTCCTTCAGATTTCCCTTTTCTATGTAGTGCAAGGGCCGGCCAGATTGCATACAAATTGAAAGGGTTTAGGTTTGACCTCATATTATATGGTTTTGGGAAATCTAAAGGAAAAAGTCTTCAGAAAATCTTAGTGTGTATGGCCCATAACTATCAAATGTTTTTCACCCTTTTGGAAGATGCGCTTTGCAAGAAATGTAGAATATATTTTTAGTGCTAGTTTGTACCCTAAATTGTAAATGTACGTACAGTGGGTACGAAAAGTATTCAGACCCCCTTAAATTTTTCACTCTTTGCTATATTGCAGCCATTTGCTAAAATCATTTAAGTTCATTCTTCTTCCTCATGAATGTACACATAGCACCCCATACTGACAGAAAAACACAGAATTGTTGACATTGTTGCAGATTTATTAAAAAAGAAAAACTGAAATATCACATGGTCCTAAGTATTCAGACCATTTGCTCAGTATTTAGTAGAAGCCCCCTTTTGATCTAATACAGCCAGGAGTCTTTTTGGGAAAGATGCAACAAGTCTTTCACACCTGGATTTGGGGATCCTCTGCCATTCCTCCTTGCAGATCCTCTCCAGTTCTGTCAGGTTGGATGGTAAACGTTGGTGGACAGCCATTTTTAGGTCTCTCCAGAGATGCTCAATTGGGTTTAAGTCAGGGCTCTGGCTGGGCCATTCAAGAACAGTCACGGAGTTGTTGTGAAGCCACTCCTTCGTTATTTTAGCTGTGTGCTTAGGGTCATTGTCTTGTTGGAAGGTAAACCTTCGGCCCAGTCTGAGGTCCAGAGCACTCTGGAGAAGGTTTTTGTCCAGGATATCCCTGTACTTGGCCGCATTCATCTTTTCCTCGATGGCAACCAGTCGTCCTGTCCCTGCAGCTGAAAAACACCACCACAGCATGATGCTGCCACCACCATGCTTCACTGTTGGGACTGTATTGGACAGGTGATGAGCAGTGCCTGGTTTTCTCCACACATACCACTTAGAATTAAGGCCAAAAAGTTCTATTTTGGTCTCATCAGACCAGAGAATCTTATTTCTCACCATCTTGGAGTCCTTCAGGTGTTTTTTTAGAAAACTCCATGCAGGCTTTCATGTGTCTTACACTGAGGAGAGGCTTCCATCGGGCCACTCTGCCATAAAGCCCCGACTGGTGGAGGGCTGCAGTGATGGTTGACTTTCTACAACTTTCTCCCATCTCCTGACTGCATCTCTGGAGCTCAGCCACAGTGATCTTTGGGTTCTTCTTTACCTCTCTCACCAAGGCTCTTCTCCCCCAATAGCTCAGTTTGGCCGGACAGCCAGCTCTAGGAAGGGTTCTGGTCGTCCCAAACGTCTTCCATTTGAGGATTATGGAGCCACTGTGCTCTTAGGAACCTTAAGTGCAGCAGAAATCTTTTTGTAACCTTGGCCAGATCTGTGCCTTGCCACAATTCTGTCTCTGAGCTCTTCAGGCAGTTCCTTTGACCTCATGATTCTCATTTGCTCTGACATGCATTGTGATCTGGAAGGTCTTATATAGACAGGTGTGTGGCTTTCCTAATCAAGTCCAATCAGTATAATCAAACACAGCTGGACTCAAATGAAGGTGTAGAACCATCACAAGGATGATCAGAAGAAATGGAAAGCACCTGAGTTAAATATATGAGTGTCGGGCGTGGCCTGGAGCGGCATGGAGTAGGACGCTAGTGACTAGAGCTCCGCCGGCTGATCATCCTTTAACCTCATTTATCCTGCACCCCGGGCCTTGCATTCGGCTTCACGGCATCCTCCTTGTGCCCTAGTACCTCAGGCACCATGTCGCCGCCGAAGAAACCCACGGACACTGTGGCTAAACTCGACAAATTTCGCCGACAGGAGAAGGATGCCTCTTCCCAAGATGGCGCCGAGGCGGGTGCGGGAGGTAGCGTGGCGACTGCGGACACGACCCGTGTTCTGGATGCGATCTCGCTCTGCCAGACCTCCCTCACGGCCAAAATTGAGGAGATAAAAGTGGACATTTCCCTGATCCGCCAGGACCTGCAGAAGGTGCGTGACCGGGTCGGCGAGGCCGAACACAGGATCAGCGGAGTGGAGGATTCCCTGCCCCCCCTGCAACATGCCTCTGATCATCTCCAGCTCCAGGTGAGCCAGCTTTTGCTTAAGCAGGACGACATGGAGAATAGACTGAGGCGGTGTAATGTAAGGCTGATTGGTCTCCCGGAAGGGGCTGAGGGCAGGGACCCGGCGGATTTCCTGGAGCGGCTCCTGACCGATACTTATGGGCGCGAGGCCTTCTCCCCCACATTTACAGTGGAACGAGCCCACCGTTTATCGGGGAAACCTCCTCCTCCGGGGGCGCCTCCCCGCACCTTTATTGCTAAGCTGTTGAACTATCGGGACAGAGACACCATCTTGCGCTTAAACAGGGAAAAGGGCAATATCCCTTATGGAAATGGACGGATTGCAATATTCCCCGACTTTTCGGCCGAAGTGCAGAAAAAGCGCAAGACCTTCCTTGAAGCCAAACGTAGACTACGTGTCAAGAACATAAAATATGCTATGTTGTTCCCGGCTCGTTTGCGAGTGGAGGGGGGAGACAGAGTTCATTTTTTTGAGGATCCGGAGGCTGCCATATCGTGGCTGGAACGTTTGGACGCTCGGAATTGAACTCCCCCCCTGCCTCTTCTCTACTACCCGCTGGTGACAGGCTTATTGGCAATTTCTCTCACATGGCAGCTCCCTCTCCGGGTTGCATATCCCATACCCTTGTCTGGAAGGTGACTATGACTGCTCCTGTGCTGCCTTGAACTCCCTCACTTTTTATCCTGCCCGGTCCACGAATCATTCACTGGTCTGGTGGAGGACCGCGCTGTTCTCCTATGTGCCTTGCTATCCTCACATGTATGCCTTTATATCTCTGTGTCTCTCTCTCCCCTCCTTTTTTCGCCTCGGTGACCATACTCTCTTTCTACCTTCTCCTTTCTACCCTCCTATGACGCCATGTGTGTTGTTGATTACTGCTGCCCATGGGGTTTTCTGGCCGGTGGGCCCTAGTCCTCTTTTCTTCTTCTTCTCTCTTACCAAACCCCTCTGTTCTTCCCCTTTTCTCTACTTTTTTCTCCCCCTTTCTTCCTTTTTCTTCCTCTTTCCTTACTTTTGGTACTCCTTACCCAGTTTTCTAGCTTTCCTACGACTGTGTCTTTGCTACCCAGCGAAGTTTCGCCCGTGGGCTCTGTGTCAGACAGAGCTGCGCACCAACCACTCCTCCATTGTCTGTGTGGACGGTGGGGGTATATGCTCAGGCTGTTGTTTTCCTGGGCCGGATGCTGGACCTGTTTTTCCCCTCATTTTTGTGCGGGGGTTTTTTCTGATGGTCCCTATTTTCTTAAGTTTTACAGGTCCGGGTTCTGTTGTGGTTGGATATGGGATTTGAATGCCCGCACATGTTTGGGTTGGTGCAGGGCGGGGTGGGGGGAACTGTTTTCTTTATTGTTCACACTTGATCAGTATCTGTGGGAATGTGTGTTGTTTACCCTGTTCAGTTTTCTACGGATGTTTGCAATTTTTATGGAACAACTGTCTCTGTGCCTGACCGAGGCTACTCCCCTAACATGCATGGTATCTCTTATTACTGTGGGTCCCACGGGACTCCCGGGGCTCCTGTGCAGCTCGCTGCTACCAACAATTAATGGCCCAACTTAAATTTCTAACATGGAACGTCCGGGGCCTGGGCGACAGGATTAAACGCTCGGCAGTGTTTACCTCTCTTAAAAGCCAGCGTGCAGATGTGGTGGTGCTGGTGGAGACCCACCTTGAGGGCAGACTTCAGATGGCACTCCGTCGCCCGTGGATTGGCTGGACGTTCCATTCCATGTTCACTTCCCATTCGCGGGGGGTGGCTGTACTCGTGGCCAAGACTGTACATTTTGAGCTCCGGGGATCCCTAGTAGACCCTCAGGGTAGATTTGTGTTTCTTTCTGTGCTGCTGTATGGGGAACCTTTCCTACTTATGGCGTATTATGTGCCCCCCCCATTTTCCTCTACTATCCTTATGGAGGGCCTGGATTTTATGATGTCAAACCCCCACATACCGGTACTCTGGTTGGGGGATTTTAATAATACCCTGAATCCTAGTTTGGACAGACTTCATACGGTGCCCCCGTCCTCTCCCCTACCCACCTCGACTAGATTTGCTAGACTGTTGACGGAATTTAACCTTTTTGACACCTGGAGAGCTACGTACCCTGATAAGTTGGCCTACTCCTGTTACTCCTCTGCTCGTCAGTCCATGTCTCGCATAGATTTTATCCTGGTCTCCCCTTCCCTCCTCCCACGCCTGTTGGACGCTGGTTTCTCGGCTCGGGGTTTGTCGGATCACTGTCCCTACTGGGTGAAGATTAGTTTTGGCCGTGACCGTCCCCCCCCGGCGTGGAGGCTTAACCCACATTGGCTCGGGCTTCTTCCTGAGGAGACGGATGTGTCATCGGTCTGGAGACAGTTTTTTGTGGAGAATGACCATTCTGCTTCCCCTTCAGTGGTTTGGGAAACGTTTAAGCTACATGTCAGATCCCATTTAACACATACAATCAACAGGATCAAGGCTGAGTCTGTGGAGAGCTATAACGGCGCTCTGCGCAATCTGGCTGCGGCGGAGCAGGCCTTCCAGGCGGCTCCAACGCCGGAGGGAGCCGCGCAGCTTAACCTTGTGACTAGGGTGGTAGCGCAGATGGAATATGACAGGGCTCGTAGGAAGTTATTTTTCCAAAAGCAGAAACTGTTTGAGCACGGGGAGCGAGCGGGTAAACTCTTGGCTTATCTGGTGCATTGCGAAGATAGGCCCCCGGTGGTGATTAAGTTGCGCTCACCACAGGGTTCTTTGACCGCTGATCCTGAGCAGGTGGCTGATTTGTTCAGGGAGTTTTTTCGGGATCTTTACACTTCTGTGGCCCCGGCGGATGATTCTCTAATGAATGCTTTTTTGGCCTCTATAGAACTCCCCCAATTGTCGGCCGAGCAGGTAGAGTCTTTGGAGGCCCCGCTTACGGTGGAGGAGATCGTGGAGGCCATATCGCAATTCTCGAGAGCCAAATCACCCGGCCTAGACGGCCTCCCAATAGAATTCTATTCAGCATACGCTGAAGACTTGGCCCCACGCTTGTTAGCGTTGTTTACAGATATCTTTGAGACCTCTGCTCTGCCCCCATCCATGAGAGAGGCTCTGGTGATTCTAATACCTAAGCCCGGTAAGGATCCGCATCGTCCAGAGTCCTACAGACCTATATCCCTTCTCCAGGTTGACGTGAAAATTTTGGCGAAACTCTTATCCATTCGGGTCAACAAGGTCATCCTCTCTCTGATCCACACTGACCAGTCGGGCTTCATGCCCGGCAGGAACACTTCCTTTAATTTGAGAAGGCTATTTATGAATTTACAGGCCACGCACGATAATGTGGGATCCAGAGTGGTGGTGTCCTTGGACACCGCCAAAGCCTTCGACTCTGTGGAGTGGAAGTTTCTTTGGAGATGCCTGGAGGGGTTTGGCTTTGGCCCGCATTTTGTCCGCTGGGTGCAGGTTCTGTACCAGGCACCGGTGGCCAGGGTGTTGGCCAACGGCTGGACATCTGCTGCTTTCCCTCTCAGTAGAGGGACGCGACAGGGATGTCCGTTGTCCCCACTGCTGTACGCTCTGGTGGCGGAGCCCCTAGCCATTGCTATTAGGACCCACCCGGATATAGGCGGCCTTCGCGTGGGACCCTTGGAGGAGAAGATTAGTATGTACGCGGACGACACACTGCTGTTTCTGGCGGACCCAGAGGCCTCTCTCCATACAGCGTTGTCCCTGATTGGCCGCTATGGCCAATTCTCGGGCTTAAAAATTAACTGGGATAAGTCCCAAATCCTGCCCATCGACGATATCTCGTCGGTCCCCCCCAGCCTTGAGTTCCCCTTGTGTAGGGTGGATCGCATTAAATACTTGGGAGTTCAAGTCACGACGAAAGCGTCTGATTATGTCCCGGACAACTTACTACCTCTCCTTTCCATGGTTAAAACACGGACTCAGACTTGGGCTAGACTGCCATTGGGGGTCATGGGACGCATTAATCTGATAAAGATGGTGTTACTCCCAAAACTGCTCTATGTCTTGTGGCATTCCCCGATATATCTCCCACTCCGGTATTTTCTTCAATTGGAATCTCTCCTTAAACCGTTTGTCTGGGGATCCTCCAGGCACAAATTGTCCTGGCGGAAATTGAAGAATGCTACCAATCTAGGGGGGATGGCTCTCCCTGATTTCAATTTATACTATATTGCAGCGCAGCTGTCTCATTTTTTCCATTTTAATTCTTCTGATAGGGAAAGATTCCTAGCGCTCCTTGCACCGTCTCGGGCCCATGCACTCACAGATCCACTGTCTCTCATAGTCTCGGGTATACGGGGGGCAGATAGCAGAGACAGCAGGACTTCAATGTTGTATCACTATCGGAGGCTGTGGGATGTGGTCTCGAGCAAGCTGGCCCTCCCGGACCTTCACGAATACACCCCTTTGTGGTGTAATGCCTCCCTTCCTGAGTTCCAAACTATACCAGATGTGCATGTGTGGGTACGACACGGACTCTTATTCTTGTCTCATCTCCTCACAAATGGCAATATTAGGAACTTTGAGTCCCTCTCCACCAAGTTCCATCTTCCCCCCCATATGCATTATAGATATCTTCAACTGAGACACGCTTTCCAGACGCAATTCCCTCAACCTCTCCCTGCCCTTCCTCCAGTTCCTGTGCTGGAAGTGGTTAGCTGCTCGGACCCTAGTCACCTCATCTCGATTTTATATACTATGTTGCACGAGCCGGCGTCCGCGGTCCTGGCTTATGTCCCTAAGGCTAGATGGGAGGAGGATGTGGGAGCCCTGGAGGATGACGAGTGGAGTGACGCCCTGGATACTTGTAAACTGGCCTCCCCTAAACTGTCCGACCGTCTTACGCAAATCTATATCCTACATCGTGCGTATCTTACCCCCATCCTGACAGCCAAATACAGACGTGACACCTCAGACACCTGCCCTATGTGTAAAAGGGAGCGGGGAACTTTTTATCACTTGTTGTGGAGCTGCCCAGAGATTCAGGGCTACTGGGCACAGATAGTTAAATTCCTGCATGACACCATGGGCTCTCCTCTCTCACTGGTCCCCAAGCCGTGTCTATTGGGTATATTTCCTGACGCCAGCATGAATAAGTATACCACTATCTTTCTGCATGAGGTCCTGTTCTCTGCCCGAAAGCTGATTGCGAGAAGTTGGATGCGGGATAGACCTCCTGCTTTTCATGATTGGCTGAGGGAGGTTAATGCCACTATTCCGTATAAAAAACTTCTATATAGTCATCGTGGATGTCCCACGAAATTTACTAAGATATGGGACAGGTGGACCCAGGCCCCGGAGACGTGTGTTGGACCCGGTCTCCCGTCCCCCTCCCCTACATAGTTCCCTGGTCCGCAGGCCATTCACAGTGTTCCTCGGTCCTCACGCCTCACGCTGTTGTGTAGTTGTTCCATGCCATTGATACTTGTCTGGGTTACTTTTCTGGGTATGTACTCGCAAATATGTCCTTTGATACTCATACCCTGTTGTTCTGGTCATAGCTTGGCTAATTATTTGTGGATTACTGCATTACCCTGTTACTGTTATTTGCACTTTTTTTGTTCAATAAAGAACTGTTTGATTAAAAAAAAAAATATATGAGTGTCACAGCAAAGGGTCTGAATACTTAGGACCATGTGATATTTCAGTTTTTCTTTTTTAATAAATCTGCAGCAATGTCAACAATTCTGTGTTTTTCTGTCAGTATGGGGTGCTATGTGTACATTCATGAGGAAGAAGAATGAAGTTAAATGATTTTAGCAAATGGCTGCAATATAACAAAGAGTGAAAAATTTAAGGGGGTCTGAATACTTTTCGTACCCACTGTATGTTTGCACTATGCAGTTTTTCCCTAATATTGTGGTGGGCTGCAGCCATCACACCTCCCCTCCAGACCCCCCTCATCCTCCATTATCTTACCATAGTTGTTGTGCAGGTGTGGCAGTGGTTATTGCTTTTTGTATAGCAAGGCTGTGTATGCTGCTGCTTATTTTGCCTTTGAATGCCTTTAAAACTCTTCGTGTTGTGTCCTTTTTTGAAGTGGTTTGATGTGACGACAATGCTAGTTGCCTGGCTGTCATGCTGGTGTTCTTTAAATCCAGGCAAGTATGCAGATTGTGACTTTTTATCCAATATATGCATACTTGACAAGGGGTAACTGACAGCCAGATCTAGGAAACCAGCCTTTTCAGTAGACCAGCAATGCCAGATCCCACATTTCTCATAGGTTTCTGGTATGAGTTTTGATCTAAGCATTAGATTTCAGTGGGAATGATGGCTTTATTTTTTTATTTTATTTATTTTTTTTGTTCCTGCAGTAACCAGGCTCAAAGCAGCGTGGAATCTCTTCTGTGGCCCTGCAGCGACAAATGGAAGGTTCCCATACACGGGTGAGTTGTGAGCTTTTAGCTTTGAAATCCTTTTCCTCTTGGGGGAAGAAGGGTTTGACATAGGCCACTTCCACAAAATGGCAACACTTCAACCATTTCATTGGCTAGCTTCAAGGTTTAAATGGTCAATGATTTGAAATATATTATGAAGCTTTACTGCTTGTTTTAACCCCTAATGAAAATTATTTGCTCTTGTTGTCCCCTTACTGACATGACACCTTTGTGCCTTTGTTGGAGTCAATAAGGTTTAATTTTCTACTGTCTAAGACTGAACTGTCTACTACAATTTTGGTGAGTTTCTAAAGTGCTTACAGATATTTACATTTTCTGTGTTTTTATGGGGTTCTCATGCCTACATTTATTCTTGTAGCCACTGAGGTGCCCATCAAGGCTGAACTATGGAATCTCTTCTGTGGCCCTGCAGCGACAAATGGTAAGTTCCCATACAAAAACTTAAGTGAGTTGTGAGCTTTTATCAGAACGCCCGTTTGGGTTTAGCCACCCATTGGTGGTTCCCAGGTTTCTGGGGTCTGGGAGTGAAAGCTCAGTTGTTTTTTTAAATCTCCGGAGGTGACTGTGCTCCAACAGTGTGGATTGACTCCTCCTTTCCTTCTTCTTCCTTCTCTCCTTTCCTTCTTCTTCCTTCTCTCCTTTCCTTCTTCTTCCTTCTCTCCTTTCCTTCTTCTTCCTTCTCTCCTTTCCTTCTTCTTCCTTCTCTCCTTTCCTTCTTCTTCCTTCTCTCCTTTCCTTCTTCTTCCTTCTTCTTCTCGGGTGGATGACAGTTCTAGGATTTCATTCTGATCCCTCTTGGGAATTTTTCTTTCTTTGCCCTTTGCTGCAGCACAGCTTGGAAGTTAGTCCAGGAGCTCAATCATGGCTCATGATGGGGAATGGGGGAATTATCTTTGACTGCACATCCTTCTTCCTGGGAATACAGAATCTCAATCTTGGGGTGGCTCTTTGTCTGTCTTGGTTCCAGTAGGAGGGCACCATACTAGTCAACAAATACTTTGGCCAGACCAACACTGCCACTCTATTCTTGGATCAGACTTTTGGTATTGTTTAAATCCTTTTCCTCTTGGCAAAAAAATGGCAACACTTCAACCATTTCATTGGCTAGCTTCAAGGTTTAAATGGTCAATGATTTGAAATATATTATGAAGCTTTACTGCTTGTTTTAACCCCTAATGAAAATTATTTGCTCTTATGGTCACCTTACTGAAATAACACCTTTGTTGGTTTGTTGGAGTCAATAAGGTTTGATTTTCTACTGTCTGTTTGAAAGACTGTGAACTGTCTACAATTTTGGGGGGGGGGGGTTCTAAAGTGCTTACAAAGTGATTTACATTTTCTGTTTTTATGGGGTTCTCATGCCTACATTTTTATTCTTGTAGCCGCTGAGGTGCCCATCAAGGCTGAACTATGGCAACACTGAACAGATGAAAAATTTGAGGTATGTATCTAATTTGACTTATAAAGGCTGTAATCTATGGGACCATTTAAGTGGAATGTGTTTTGATAGTGTATTAAGATCAAAAACCTTCTGTGTGTAGCAGCCTCCCCAGCACTCCCTAATACTTACCTGAGGTCCTTCTCTGTCCCAACGATGTCTATGAGGCCGTTGGGACTCTCCCTCTGGATTGGATGGGACACAGCCGTGATGCCATTAGCTCCCACGGCTGCCAATCAGGAGAGAGGGGGCAGGACTTAACGGCAGCCCCATGTCAATGGACCCACTGAGCTGCAGCTTGGCTCAGGTGCGCCCCATAGCAAGCTGCTTGCTGTGGGGGCACCCGACAGGAGGGAGGAGCCAGGAGCAGTCAGGTCAGCAGTGAGCCTTTTCTCATGTCATGTTTTTAACTTTGTATTTTTAACCTTAACCTCATTTTATCTCTTTAAGTAGACCCATTGCCATTGAAAATGCAATCTTTCCATAACTAGTTGGAAGCCTTGACCACTGCAAGTTGTAGGCTGTGAACACTCCAAGCAAGATGGAATTCCTTCTCTTCTCCTGCAGCATTAGTGAATGGTGGGTACCCACCTAAAACGCATGAAGGATGATAGCCTAGCTTGGTTTGCTAGGTTTTACCAGAGTTATAAGCTTTTATTATAACTCTTGGCTTGGGTTAGCCACACAGTTTTTGTGGACCCACAGGAATTTACTAACCAGTTTTAGTCCATAACCTGCTATAAATCACCAGACTCAGTTATGAACTTTAGATCATAACTCTATCCTATCCTATCATATCCCTTAGTTTGGGGTCTAAGAGAGAATGAATTGTTCAGACGGAAGTCTCTGGGAAGAAATGAGCTCCTGGATTGTGGATTGAGCTTTGCTGTAGCAGCGCGGGGCATTGCACAACTGCTACTTCAGACTCACTTTAATCCACATTTTGTGCTTACCCTGCAGGTTACCGGTTTCTGGGAGTTCTTTCTGCCATATACAGGGATGGATGGAACAGCAAGGATTTCACTCTGAAACCTCTTGGGGGGAAGTCTACAGAGGGCAAATCTGCTCTCTGGAAGTAAAGGGTCTGCTGTTCTTAGATGGTCTTGCCTTTCCTTTTGTGGGTTATGATTGGGTCACTGGGCTGGTGAATGGGCTTTTCTGTAGCAGAGGACTTGGAGACTGGGTCAATCTCAGTCCTGGCTGAATTGGGGGGCGAGTGCCCAGTCCTTCATGAAGGACGGGGCTAGGGGAGATTCTTTCTTTTTGCCCTCTGCTGCAGAACGGCTTGGGATCCAGTCCAGGGGCTCAATTATGGCTCATGATTGGAATGGTAGGATTATCTTTGCCAGCACATCCTTTCTTCCTGGGAATACAGAGTGTTGATTTGGACTGCTCCTGGTGTTTCTTGGTTAGAGTATGAGGGCACCATACTAGAGTCAGCAAATGCTTGGACCAGGCCAACATCAATACTCCTATTCTTGGGTCAGACTTTTTTGGTATTGCGTTAGAATCCTTATGCCCTTAGGGGAAAAGGGTCTAACACATGCCACTCCCACTAGACACAATTGGGTTTAAATCATTGGTTTACCTGTTAAGCTCCACTAAGGTAGCTTAACAGATTGCACATCAATTTTGTTTTGCGGCCCTTTTAGCCCCACTGAACGGTTCCAGAATGTCGATTATTCCCTTGTAGATCACTGAAGCCCAGTCTAGTTGCATTTTTCAAACTGTGCCAGTGATTCCTCTTCGCTGGTCATTTCATGTCCACCCTGGTGCAGTAAAGGATGTGAATGTCTGATTTTTTTTTTTTTTTGCAGGCTTTGTGGTCCCACAAAGGGCCACATCCCTTTTTTTTGTTTTGTTTGTTTTTTTGCTCAGATCCTAGAGCAGTTTAAAATATTTAAAAATATTACATTTATTTTCTTAAAGTTGATCAATGGTATAAAATGATGAAATTGTTCACTCCTGTTCAAGAGTCCAGTCAGGAATTCATTTCATGGTTTTTACAATGTCTGGTTTGTCTACTGTTCCAGGTTCACACTGCACTTCAAAGTTGTAAATAAGTCCATGCAAATGGTCCAAAAGTAGCGCAGGAACCTTTTCTAGTTTGTTGCACCAGTTTAGAACAGTTCCATTGAACAGATGTTTTGAAAAGTTGATACCCGGGCTTAAAGGCACTTAAATCATCCTCTGTGTGTTTTTAATGGTGCCTCCATTTTATTCAGATGACTGGATGAGCAACACGGCTAATTTCTAGCAAGACACTGTTCGTGTTGGAATTTGGTAAGCATCCATATGTAACCTTTTTGTAGTACTAACAATTTCAGGAAATCTATGTATGGGATGTAAGTAAAGTGTTTCATTTGATCTAGCTTAACAAAAGCATTGGGGGATTGGGGGTTCTGTTGGCTTGAAGTGTGTAGTCCATATGCTCTCCTGTTTAGAACTTTCTAAATGCTCATTACTAGCTTTCTTGAGTTGATATATAGACACCCCTATACCTGGAACCAGAATGCATATAGACTATTGTAGCACTGAGCACATTAAATATCCTTTTATAGGGTAATGGAGATTTCCAGGAACTCTGGTACAGTGTTGCTACTCTACTTTATTGTGGCCACTATTGTACAATATTTCCATTAAATTAATTTGGTTAATGTTTTTCTGGATTTTTTGTTATATATTTGTGAGGTGTTATAATGTGTAACTATACATTCATTTTCTACACAATAGATTTAGCACCACTCAATTTTTATTCATTTTCAGGTTCTCTTTAATGACCCCCTGCATGTCTCCCCTATGCTCCACTGAATGTAAAGTAATGCACATCGCACTGCATTACGTTCTTTTGTGGCCTTGATGGCTGGGGAAATTGTCAATGGGGACCCGGAAGTTGTCACACGTCCCTTCTGAGTTGGCCACCAGAAGGGGGAAGGAAGAGCGCATGTGCACCCACTATGCTGGTCTTAGGCCTGCATATGGGCAAGCAGAGCCCAGGATACTTGGGGTGGGCGAGTGCTGTTTGTGTGGAGCATTTGGTTGGCAGCCTAAACACCAGGATGCAATTTCATTGGCCATGCTGACCTGGTTCCCTGGGGTTCATCCAGTCCTGCCTTAACCATGAGAAGAGTACAGAGGCTGCCACTGCTGGAAGACTTCTTTTTTGAGAAAGTTTGTTCTGGCCCTCTGCTAATTCTTTGGCCCCAATGCTTTAAGTGTCTGACCTGAAAAATAAGGAATTCAGATGCTCACCAACTGCTTGCTTGTTTTCAGATTAACTTTAAGTTAGCAAGGCAACAAGTCCATTACGTTCTGTGCTGTTCAGTATACCATTGCAAGGTAGAATTGAAGCAAAAAAATCTTGGCTCTGCTAAATATACAATTACCTAGGGTAGTTTTTTTTTATTTTTTCATTTTAGGACTAGAAGCATAGGAAACAATGGAGGATTCTGGAAATTTCACTTGCTTGGCTGTCATACTGAAGCTCTTAATCAGGACAAGTATGGAGTGACATGGAACACCTAAAGCCAAGCATATCAGCAGGTAAAGAATTTTATGTCAGCAGTGAGCCTCTCATGTCTTAACTTTTGTATTTTTAACCTACATCTCAAATTTTCTCTTGTAGACTCATTGCCATTGAAAATGTTGTTTTTTCCATAACTAGTTAGAAGCCTTGACCACTACAAGCAAGTTTTATAGGCTGTGAACACTCCCAAGCAAGATGGAATTCCTTCTCCTGCAGAATTAGGGGAAGGTGGGTACCCACCTAAAACGCATGAAGGATGATAGTCTAGCTTGGTTTGCTAGGTTTTACCAGGATTATGTAGCTTGGTTTGCTAGGTTTTACCAGGATTATGAGCTTTTATAACTTGTCTTGGGTTAACCACACACTTATGTGGACCCACAAATGATGATAGTAGATGGTTTGCTAGGTCTTACCAGAGTTATAAGCTTGTATTATAACTCTTGGCTTGGGTTAGCCACACACTTATGTGGACCCACAAATGATAGTAGAGCTTGGTTTGCTAGGTCTTACAGAGTTATGAGCTTTTATTAGAACGCTTGGCTTGGGTTAGCCACTCACTTATGTGGACCCACAGGAATTTGCTAACCAGTTAGTCCATAGCTTGCTATAAATCACCAGACTGAGTTATGAACTTTATATCATAACTCTTATCTTATCCTATCATATCCCTTAGATTTTGGGGTCTAAGAGAAATTCTTGTTCAGACGGAAGTCTCTGGGAAGAAATGGGCTCCTGGATTGTGGATTGAGCTTTGTTGTAGCAGTGTTGCCCCGCCCTGCTGCTTCAGACTCTGTTGGCCTCCTTAATCCACATTTTGTGCTTACCCTGCAGGTTACCGGTTTCTAGGAGTCCTTTCTGCCATATACAGGGATGGATGGAAGAGCAAGGATTGCGCTCTGAAACCTCTTGGGGGGAAGTCTACAGAGAGCAAATCTGCTCTCTGGAAGTAAAGGGTCTGCTGTTCTTAGATGGTCTTGCCTGTCCTTTTGTGGGTTATGATTGGGTCACTGGGCTGGTGAATGGGCTTTTCTGTAGCAGAGGACTTGGAGACTGGGTCAATCTCAGTCCTGGCTGAATTGGGGGGCGAGTGCCCAGTCCTTCATGAAGGACGGGGCTAGGGGAGATTCTTTCTTTTTGCCCTCTGCTGCAGAACGGCTTGGGATCCAGTCCAGGGGCTCAATTATGGCTCATGATTGGAATGGTAGGATTATCTTTGCCAGCACATCCTTTCTTCCTGGGAATACAGAGTGTTGATTTGGACTGCTCCTGGTGTTTCTTGGTTAGAGTATGAGGGCACCATACTAGAGTCAGCAAATGCTTGGACCAGGCCAACATCAATACTCCTATTCTTGGGTCAGACTTTTTTGGTATTGCGTTAGAATCCTTATGCCCTTAGGGGAAAAGGGTCTAACACATGCCACTCCCACTAGACACAATTGGGTTTAAATCATTGGTTTACCTGTTAAGCTCCACTAAGGTAGCTTAACAGATTGCACATCAATTTTGTTTTGCGGCCCTTTTAGCCCCACTGAACGTTTCCAGAATATGTAGATCACTGAAGCCCATTCTAATTGCGTGTGTATACTGTGCCAGTGATTCCTCTTCGCTGGTCATTTTGTGTCCACCCTGGTGCAGTAAAGGATTTTTTTTTTTTGTTGGTTGCAGTCTTTGTGGTCCCACAAAGAGCCGCATCATTCATTTTTTTGCTCAGACCCTAAAGCAGTGTCAAATATTAAAACTAAAATATTACTTTTTAAATGTTGATCGATCGTAAAAAATTTTCACTCCTCGTACTTCAAGAGCCCAGTCAGGAATGCATTTCATGGTTTTTACAATGTTTGGTTTGTCTACTGGCCCAGGTTCACACTGCACCCAACTTCAAAGTTCTATCATGTCCATGCAAGTGGTACCAAAGTCGGACCAAAAGTAGCATAGGAATCTTTTTCTAAGTTGTTGTGACACAAGTTGCACTGATTAGAACAGTTCTATTGCACAGAATAGGGAGAATGGTGAACAGATGTTTAAAAAGTTGTTACAAAGGCACTGTCATCCTGTGTGTTTTTTAATGGTGCCTCCATTTCATTCAGGTGGCTGGATGAGCAGCACGGCTAATTTCTAGCAATGCACTGTTGGTGGTGGAATTTGGTAAGCATCCATATGTAACCTTTTTGTAGGAAATCTATGTATGGGGTGCAATGGGATGTAAGTGGAAAGTTTTTTCATTTGATCTAGCTTAAAAGAATTTGAGGGGTGTTATGTTGGCTTCAAGTGTTTTGTCCATATACTTCCTGTTTTTAATTTTTCTAAATGCTACTCCACCCCTATGGCTGGAAGCGGAGTGCATATAGACTATTTTAGCACTGAGCCAATATTGGCATCGATATAATTAACCCTTTACACTTTCACTATCCTTTATAGGGTAATGGAGATTTCCTGGAACTCTGTTTGGTACAGTGTATATTCGGACCCCATAAAGAAAACCACACAAAGAGCATGCAGGGATTTTTAAGAGGGTAAAGTACTTTCAAAATGTATTTTAATAAACTTTCTAAGGTATGCTATGGTAATTGCAACATTTAAGGAATATAAAAAGTGGGTGTAATGTGAATATGGCTGTAAATACACTTTTTTAAGGCCATGCTCTGAAATGTCTTGTCTCTAACCCCATCTTTACTTTTTTTTTTTTTTTTTTAGCTGCTGCCTCCATTCTGCTCACCTATACTGGCAGTGTTCGTATGCAAGCCAAGTCGAACTCAGGAGGCAAAGTGATGACGTTGACATCCTTGGAATGACCGAACATTGTAAAAAAAATTGGCCTTGTAACATTGTAAAAAAAATTGTACAGAATTTTGAAGAATAAATGTTGACATGATTATTAAACATAAGCAGTGTCTTTCCATCTTTTACCATGTGTTTTAACTAGATGGTGGATGGTGGTGGGCAGTGTGCTTGCACTTAGATTAAAAGGTAATTCACATGGGGGTTTTTTATTTTTAACCATTTTATGTATTAAGCTAAAAAGCCTTCTGTGTGCAGCAGTCTCCCTAATGCTTACCTGAGCCCACTCTCTATCCAAGTGCCTCAGCTGTCTGAGACTCTCCCCTGATTGGCTGAGATGCAGCAGCATTGCCATTGGCTCCCACTGTTAACTCGGTCAATTGGGAGAGGGGGTGTGGCCGAATGGCAGCTTCATGTGCATGGACACAGGGAGCTGCAGCTTGGGTGTCCCCATAGCAAGCTGCTTGCTGTGGGGGTGCAATACAAATGAGGGGCCAAAAGCTATATCCAGGGACCAAAGAGGAGGATCTGGGCTGCCCTGTGCAAAACCACTGCACAGAGCAGAGGAAGTATTTTTTGTTTTGTGTGAAAATAACATGACTAACTTCTGAATGTACAACTTTACCATAAAAAGAGAAAATGTGACTTGACTGGTACAGAATAAGTGTATGCACATAATAGTAATAGTATTCCAGCTTGTTTTTAAAATTTTTAAATGCATTGCATGATCTTAAATTTAGAACTACTACCCTGCAGCATACCATGCATAACATTGGCTTAGTATTTGACCACTAAAGTATACAATTAGGCCTTGTGATTGTGGGTCCCCTTAAAGTTATTATTTTCTCAACTAGCAGTTGAAGATGCAGGCCGGTAGGTAAGTGATGCAAACTAAAATCATAGAATCAATTTAAAACAAGATTACATATAACCTTCAAACTCCTGAATGTTCATTGGTTACCTCCCACCTGGCCAATGAACACGTGCCTGGGCTGGTCGGGCATCATGCTAAAAGGACATACCAGTGCATCCTTGGTGTCAATGTGTAGTGAGATCAGTTCTGCGGACATAGATTACAGATCCCTGGTGTACTGGGCCACTGTGATTGCTTTGAAATGTGATTGCTGTCTGCTCTGATATCAGTGTATATTAGTGCCACCAACTGTCTGATCACTGTCACAGCAGTACAAGACCAGTGCTGCCAGTCAGTATCCCTAATCTCTGCCACATCAGTCAGTGTCTTCATTGCTGCCATACTAGTCCCCAATGTCTTCAGACCAGTGTATACCAGCAACCGTGTAGTGTTGTCTTTGCCTGTTTGTCAGCCACACTTCTGCCTGGACTGATCTATCTGCACATCCTGCTGACTACATTATTGTGAGATGCCAATCCTAGCCATCCCCTGCATGCCTGGAACCACAGGAGCTTTTTCCTTCAGCCTCCTGTACTTCTGGCCAGTGAACACTGCATTCTTGGGGGCAGCCATGTACCAGTAGGCTAAGCTTGCTAGACTTGTAGGAACTGTGACATTACACTACACTAAATTCCCTGATGATTACAGTACATTTGGTTGATTTGTAATAAACAAGATGCAATATCTGGTCCATTAACTATCCATAATGACTATCACACGTGGTATCCCCATACTCGGAGTAGCAGACTCTGTTTTAGGTTGTAATTATAAGCAGGGCCACTGATATGCAGTACATCCAGCCCTCCTGTACTGGGCCCAGGCACCATCTGTTCAAAAGGGAAGGGGGGGGTGTCAGGCACCTGATGAGCAGGAGGGCAGGCTGTACGGTCTTATTGCAGCCCCGTTCCTTCTCAGCCACCCCCTGCAGCGCTACCAGCTTCTCTTCCTCTGGTTGCACTGCAGGAGGGATTGGTCCAAGCACATGTGCCCATTTCCCCTGCAGCACTGCCGGCTTCTCTCCTCTCCTGCGGGCACAAAGGGATATGTTCCAGGATAGATATTGGGAGGGGTTGGGAAATATCATTTCCTGGCCCTTTCCATTTGAGTTGAGTGATCGGTACTAATCACTCCTGTGTCCACTAATCTCTCCAAGAATGGTAAACCGTGTTTACTATACTTCAGTTTGTGACTGAGCAGGAAGCCTCAAAGAGTTTTCCATTCATTGATCTGTGCTGGTGAGGCTGCAAAGAGACTGATAAATGTCCTTAATAAATTTCAGCCAGGAATGGGGGGGGGCCCTGTCAGGTAGGCTATGTAGCAATATATCCAGGCATTGGTCTGATGTGGGTCTGCCATGGTCACCGGTAACACCAAAAGCATATTTAAGTTGATTGCCCAAGTGTGAGATCTAAGTCAAAGAACAGTCCGGCATCGTTGGTTTGTTTTATATGGGGATGGGAGAAGGAAGTGAGTGGGATACTCCTCTGGCTCAACTAGGTACAAATTGGGACACTTGAGGAAAAAATGCCTTTCAGCGCTGACTTGATGCCGGCTGGATGCCGACCCAACCCTTGCTGGCGCTTTAATCACTGACTTGTGGCACTGTACTTAAGCCTGACTTCTGACACTCTGGTTAGCTCAAAAGTCCTGAACGCTTCTCCCTCCAGCCCTTCACTGACTGAGGTAGCCTTTGTAAACTGATCCTGCTGCAACGCTGTACACTGCATGCTGTACACTTAACACTTCAGGGCCCAACTGCTGGCACCCCCTTTACTCTTTCAGTGTCAACTCTAGCACCCCCTTTACTCTTCAGGGTCAACACTGGCACCACTTTTTCTTTTGCTCCTGCACACACTAGCTAGCTCCTGGCTCCCTCTGACCTTGAGTGGTCCCCTCTCACTAGGCAGACCCCAGGGGCAGTTTGCAGTACTCACGACTGGGAATGCTTTCCTGAAACCCAGCTCTACTGGTCCCCAGCACACCGGATCCTCTCTGCAGCTCAGCCCTCTGTCCCCTCAGGCCAGCAGCCTGGGACACCCGATTAGCCTTGACAGGAGGAGAGACAGCCGTACTCCCTCCTGGAACTTTGCTTCCTGCCAAAGATGCTGCTTCATGTGCTCTCAAAATTATACCCACTCCCAGAATGCTCTGCGGCAGAATCTGCCTTTCTGGGGTAGATGCAAGCCTGGTTGTGCCATTGGCCTGGTTTCCTCCACTGCCCAATGAGAGCCCTCATTGAGCACAGTGAGACTCCCCAGTCTAAACAGCCACACCTGGGAACCATGACAGCCCAGCTGAAAATCATGGCCTAAGACTATTATCTCAGCGAATCAACCCCTATTTTTTTTTTTTTGGTTGCAATCTGTGTCGTTTCTGTCCCGGTGTTAGAAAAAAATGTAAAATCTGAAAGACAAAGACATAATGGGCTAGTATGCATCGCATGAAATACTTACCATAGAATGAAGCCCCCGCAGTGCCACCCACTTACCGGTAACAGGGCAGACATGTATGGACGTCCTTCCAGGTTTGCATCCTTCAGCCATCTGATTGGCCGGAGGCGCGATGACCTCACATCATACGTGTGGAGCTGATGACGGCACAGGGCTCTGAAGACATGACAGGGGTGACTGTTCCTTCAGAGCGCGTGCACCAATGAAGTCATTGGCTGCATGCAATGTAAATATCTCCTAAACGGTGCAAGTTTAGGAGATATTTACAGTACCTGTAGCAAACATCCCAACCTGAAAAAACTAATTTCAGGGAGTTGGTGCTCCATGCCAGCTTCCCCCAGAATTCATCAACTGGCAAACTTTTGTAGTTTGGCACCAGTCCTTCAAGGTTAGTTGAGACATAATCCATGACTTCCAAGTGGAGCTGCTCTGTCATCTGCCTTGATCACATTTGGAATTCTCTCTGCCAAAATCAAAATCTGCTCTGGATTCACCTCCATCTTGGTTCTCCATATTGACCGACAGTTTCTTTAAAATTTGATCTTTCATTGGGAACTTCAAGATTTCGTTAAAGCTCTTGGCATAGAATTCTGACCTCCTTTAAAAAAAAAACTGATTTGTCTTGTATTGGGGCAGCTCTTGTCCTTCCTCACTTAACTGCCTCCTTGCCAGGTACCCAATAAATAGATTCATCTGGGAGGTGAATTTCACTGTTGATTTCCTCAATGTTTTTGTTCTCTCATTACCTTTTGGCTTTATAAATCTGCTTGCAATTGCATGAAGGAGCTCGTGTACACTCTGATGCAACAAGAGGACAGGTGCCTTGTTTTGAAAAATCAAATTTATATTTGTCAAAGCATTGTGTGACGTTATGGAGAAAGCATGCATATGGTTTATTTTGGGGATCTTTTCAGCCTTTTCTGAATATGAGCTGACTTCTGATTCTCACTGTTTGACTGAAAATATGAAAAAAGCTGGCCACTGGTAGATCAGATGGTCCAAACCTTTTCCTAAAGAAAGCCACCGTGTAGGACAATGCTTTTGGACTCTCTGCTGGGCAACATTGCAAAACTCTTAAATCTTTTAGGTCTTCTCTTTGGAACTTTTCTCAAAGTAGTAGTATGTCAATGAGCAGTTCCTCAGGTGATGCTGAGAGCTCCTTACCGGCAGTTTTGGTGCAAATGTTGACTAGGTGACTTGGACAGCCAACACTGCAAATATGAGGGGCTGTGCCTTTCACTCTGTCAATAGAGAATTGAGTACTGTCTGTGATACTTTTTTTTTTTTTATTTTTTTTTTTTATTTGCACTAACATACAATTTTTTCAGGACAAGCTTTCAGGGTATGTCCCCTTCAAGGTCCAAGCAGTACTGTTTCACAAAATTGTTTAGCAGAATGGTAAAAAAAAACACAATTTAAGCTAAAGGGATAAAAATGAGAAACAAATTTAACTGGCAATGGTAATAAAACTAGCGTAGTTAGTGAGATAGAGGGAGAGCTGAAGACACTCTTGTCAATAGTTATTTTTTCCAATCACATTGCAGTTGTCACTGCTAAATGCTACACAATTAGACCATTCAAGGCCTTTGACATGCATGGATGATGCAATGCAGTTAATGTTTTCAGCTTTGGCATCATTGCACACTGGCATGTCTAAAAATCCACCTGTCCCCTTATCCAATGTTTCTTTATAGTACCTGGCTAAAATGGCACATTCCTTCTCACACATATCATTGCTTTCGTCAACCAAAAATACTGTATGGCCTTTTTTCCTGATGAACCTGTACAGATTTTCTGAATATTTCAGGTTGCAGTGCCATGTTCACAATAGCTGCTGTCTTGGTTGATGAGCAGGCATAGTTTTATTTGCTATTTCTGAATCTGGAAACATTTTCCTGAATAGCTTGCCTGTGTGCTAAGCATAACCTGCCATTGCAGGTGTGTTAAACAATGAAAGATCTAAAGTACACCTCAGCTTTAGTGACCTTCTCTGTCAGACTTTGTTTTTCTGCTGAAAAGAACTTTGAACAGCTTGAGCGACCTTCCCTGCGCTTAGCCTCCCTAATATGTTGTGGTCCCTAAAGAGGATACACCTACCTTATGCTTTTTTTCTTTATGTCCTTACAATAATCTGTCATATCTGCATAATATATACTTGACTTAGATTATGTGAAATCACAAAAACGAAGTACGGTATGTATTGCATGCGTATATGTTTAATACTATGTTTAAAATATTATTTTATTATAGTATATATTAAAGATAATGTGTCACACTTGCCTCAACATGTCTTTTAAAGTAATTTAACCCACCATGGGCTACTGAAAATTCACTGTTGCAAACAGTGCAGCAAGCTACACTGTCATTGTCTTTTAACCCAATTATGCATGGATACACTTTTGTGTAGTCTGGGGTGAAGTGCGTTTTTATACTTTTTCCTATTTGGACATGGCTCTGCACTGTGATAACCCTGGACCTGTAGAAATGTAAACATAAATTATATATAATTCATTATTATATTAATATAGAAAAAGTATGACACTGAATCAACCCCTGTGGATCAGATCATATGGCACCTGCGAAGTGGAAAAATTGTCCCTCTAGAGAGATGGCCCCTGCAGTGCTGACTCAGTGTCCTAATTACATATAAAATGTCCCCTGCTGCTCATGCTGTGACTCACTCACTGCTCTGGGATCCTGAGTGACAGTGAGTGAGGCAATGTGGTGAGAGAGTGATGCTCAGCGTCATTGTGTCACTCTATCCATACTCTGCAAGAACTGACACACTTGGAAGGACCTGCCTATGCGCACAAGTCAGTGTGACTCCTCCTCTCCCACTCTGCGGGGAATCTAGGAACAATGGGGGGGCACATAAGTTTCCACAGTCAAATTGGGGGGGCGGGGCATTCATAATTTTCATCACTATATCATACCACTGAAAATAAGTGTATATATAATTAAGACGACAAAATATGAGAGTAATGCAGTATGCAATGATGCCTTTTTTTTTTTGGGTCTCGTGCTGGTCTCTCTTGTGGTGACTTTCTGGTGGTCTCGTGCGTTCTGTCTGTTGGTATCACTCTCTCACTCTCTTGTGCTGGTCTCTCTTTTGGTGACTCTCTGGTGATCTCGTTCTGTCTGTCTGGTGGTATCACGTTCTGGTGCTGGTCTCTGGGGATCTCACTCTCTGATGCTGGTCTCTGGGTATTGGTCACACTCTGGTGCTGGCGTCTGTCACACAGTTTGGTTCAGAGGAGGTGGTAAACTGGTCACTGGTGCTGGGTTGGGTCACAGTTGGTTGGAGGAGGTAATACATACATACAGATGCCTGGTGAGGTCTCTCTGTGCAGTCAGTCAGTGTTGTGGCCGATCCGATGGCACACGCCAAACTGCCTCCTGGAGCGGAAGCATGCGGCTGAAGTAGAGAGCAAAGCTGGTGCTTCCTCTCTGCCGCTCCTCCCACAGGCAGAGTGCGTTTGATATCACTCCACCTGTGAGCTGGTCCTACGAAGGATTTAGCGGCTCTGTTCTCACACACTGCATTCTTGAGACTGAGATGGCTCGCACTCACTGACACTGACAGCTGGGATATCGCCCTGAGCTTGCAGGTGTCCATGAGCTCAGGGCGGAAAGCGGGTGACTCCTGCGACTTGCGGGAGACTTGAGATGTCTGGCAATGGTCTAAAGAAGGGGAAAGGTACTGTATCCCAATATCTAGAGAAAGAGAGCAAATCAGATGCAGAACGTACATTATTTATGGTGGTGGTGGAAAGAGCTGTCATTTTTCTTGTGTTGGCTAATTCATATGTAGCAGGTTTTCCAGGCCTGTGGCCTGATGTGGGTCTGCCATTGTTACCGGTTACCTCTCCAGCCCATGTGAGCTGCGACCCTGGGTGTGAGAACTGAGACATGGATGACTCCGGCATCTTGGTTTTGTGGTTTTATTGTAGAAAAGGGGGATGGGAGAAGGGAATGAGTTGTTCTACCCTCCACACTCTACTCCAGCACAGAATGATCTCAGTATACTTCTGAACTCCTCTGCTGCACAATGTTTTCTCTTCCCTAAGCAGTGTACCTAGTCTAAATTTAGTGCTGCTAGGCTGTAACTGAACTAATATTTCTACATTAGATTAAAGAAGATTAAAAAAAGTGCTAAAAAATAATACAATAAAATAAGTGGTTTCCCTCCCTTTTTTTCTTGCCCCATAAACTTTGGTTTGGAAAACAAAAAAAAATAATATTAATAAAATTAAAATTGGTGAATTCAAAAATAATCAAATGAACCCCAAAACACACATAATATACACATGTTCAGTATTAGGAAATATATTCAAACATAAGATTCCTACTGGATAAAGATGTAATATTGTAATGTCGTCATTTTAGCATAATACTATATATTCTGTAAATAGAAATGGTCAATAATTATTACCCACAAGGGCTCTGCCCATGTGTTGCCAAGGGATTTGCATATACATTACTCAATGTATGATTTGCATATACATAACTCGGCAGCTTCACTGGCCCATTTATATACAAATTTCCCTATGGCTCATTAATAAGGAAAGCTGAGGGAAGCTCCTCCTCAGTAGGGATGATCGAACGGTTCGGGTCGACCATCGGTTCGACCCGAACATTGGATGTTCGATATTCGGCCGAATACCAAACTTTTTGCGGCAAAAGTTCGGTATTCGGCCACCAGAACCGCCCAAAATGCACTGGGACAGGAACTGGGCTTTAAAAGCCTGTGATTGGCCCAGAAACGTCTGCAAAAGCCAATGAGGGGGCAGGAGTCTCCTAGGAACGTGATTGGAGTGACTACGGGGACCAGAGGCCAATCAGGAGTGAATACGCCCCACACTATATAAGATGGCCCCGCCTAACCCCTAGCACAGTTATCCAGAGCCTGTTGAAGAGAGTTGAAGCAGTTCTGTCTGACTCCTGCTTGCTACACTACATTTCCTACATATCGAGTGGTTCTAAAGCTCCATATAGCAGAATTGTATTTAGCTTACAGCCAGTGTAGTTAGATACAGCGATTGTGCTGGTTCTTAGAGTTAAAAAAAAAAAAACAAAAAAACTTAAGGGACAGTGTCAGTCTTCTGCTGTATGGAGCTTTCTATTTAGTGGAAAGGGATATCTAGTGTAGTTAGGGAACTTTGTACTACATTAGTTAGATTTGAAAATTTAGTTTCTGTAGGGAAAGTGTGAGGGTTCTGTTTAGTGAGCACGTGGCACAGTGCTGCTGTATCACAGCAGGTATACGTGCTTGCTAGGCAGCAAAATACAGTGACAACTTAACGCCTGTTGTTCAAAGCGTTAGGTGCACTGTACAAAAGCCTTTGCAACTGTGCGTGACACGCAACTGCTGTGCTGTATCCAGCGACAACTGTGGGTCGCATAGCAGTGTGTGTTTTTCACCGCACACAGTTGCCAACGCATCAGTGACAACCTAACGCCTGTTGTTCAAAGCGTTAGGTCCACTGTGCAAAAGGCTTTGCTACTGTGCGTGAACCGCAACTGCTGTGCTGTATCCAGCGACAACTGTGGGTCGCATAGCAGTGTGCGTTTTTCACCGCACACAGTTGCCAACGCATCAGTGACAACTTAAC
This sequence comes from Pelophylax lessonae, assembly GCF_965119305.1. NCBI lineage: Eukaryota > Metazoa > Chordata > Amphibia > Anura > Ranidae > Pelophylax > Pelophylax lessonae. Next base: position 141,337,610 of record NC_138779.1, on the reverse strand, counting down.
GCCTGTTGTTCAAAGCGTTAGGTGCACTGTACAAAAGCCTTTGCAACTGTGCGTGACACGCAACTGCTGTGCTGTATCCAGCGACAACTGTGGGTCGCATAGCAGTGTGCGTTTTTCACCGCACACAGTTGCCAACGCATCAGTGACAACCTAACGCCTGTTGTTCAAAGCGTTAGGTCCACTGTGCAAAAGGCTTTGTTACTGTGCGTGAACCGCAACTGCTGTGCTGTATCCAGCGACAACTGTGGGTCGCATAGCAGTGTGCGTTTTTCACCGCACACAGTTGCCAACGCATCAGTGACAACCTAACGCCTGTTGTTCAAAGCGTTAGGTCCACTGTGCAAAAGGCTTTGCTACTGTGCGTGAACCGCAACTGCTGTGCTGTATCCAGCGACAACTGTGGGTCGCATAGCAGTGTGCGTTTTTCACCGCACACAGTTGCCAACGCATCATTGAGAAATATGCCTGGTAGACCAAGAAAAGGCATACGTGGCCCTGCTGCGGAAAGGGGCACAGCTTCTAGGGTGTCTAGAGGCAGGGGTGGACGTGGTGGTCAGTCCTCAGCCAGGCCACCATTTGGATTGTTCTCCGGCAGTGGCCAAGCTATACGTCCACAGTATGTACAGGAGGTGGTGGACTATATGAACAAACCCTCATCATCGGCATCATCTGCAACTACAGTGACCCAGGCAGAGAAAAGTGGTCAGTCTTCTGCAGTTGTCAGAACAAATACAGATGACTCCATGTCCACCTCATGTCCTCCCTTAGACCCAATTTCAGACATGGCAGAGGAGTCAGCTGAGCTGTTTGACCACAGTGTCGGCCATCTACTCCAGCCTGATGCTCAGTCCTTTATGGAGTCTGATGTTGGGTCTGAGTTTGAGGAGGAGGCAGAGCAAACAAGAGGGGAGAGCAGACGGCCCGCTCCATCTAAGGCCGCACCTGTTGTCTCCCAGGCCAGGCCTGATGCTCAGTCTTTGATAGAATCAGATGTTGGGTCTGAGGTTGAGGAGGAGGCAGAGCAAACGAGAGGGGAGAGCAGACGGCCCGCTCCATCTAAGGCCGCACCTGTTGTCTCCCAGGCCAGGCCTGATGCTCAGTCTTTGATGGAGTCAGATGTTGGGTCTGAGGTTGAGGAGGAGGCAGAGCAAGCAAGAGGGGAGAGCAGACGGCCTACTCCATCTAAGGCCGCACCTGTTGTCTCCCGGGCCACTATACACACCTCATCTTGCTGGGCCTTTTTTGAGACATCCCATGCAGATAAAACAGTTGCGATCTGCAAGATTTGTAAGAAGGGTATAAAACGTGGCAAAAATGTCAACCACCTGGGTACAAGCTGCCTAAACAGGCATTTGACAACCCACCACTCGGCCCGTTGGCAGGAGCATTTAAAGAACCCACAAAAGGGCCAAAGATTGGTCAGTCGGCCTCCTAGTTCTCCTCGCGCTCCTCCTCGTGCTCCATCTGCTCCACCTGCTCCACCTGCACATCAGTCTGTTCCTGGCCCTGCTATAGTCACTCGTCACCTGTTGGCAGCCTCCACTGGCAGGGATGATGATATAGCAGGCAGTGTCGCATCTACCTCCAGCACACCACCAGCTGTATCATCTAGACGCCAAATTTCGATTCCACACATGCTGGAACGAAAAAAAATGTATACTCCCCGCCACCCACATGCCCAGCGTCTAAACAGTAGTTTGGCTAAACTACTGGCTCTGCAACTATTACCATTTAACCTGGTAGAGTCTGCTCCCTTCCGTGACTTCGCAAAATGTGCAGTTCCACAGTGGCAGGTGCCAAGTCGGCATTACTTTTCCCGTAAGGCCCTGCCATCCCTATACCAACATGTGGAAGGCAATGTAGTGTCATCCCTGGCCAAGTCAGTCAGCCGTAAGATACACTTGACGGCTGACACTTGGTCAAGCAAACATGGGCAGGGACGGTACATTTCTGTCACTGCTCACTGGGTGACACTGCTTGCCAGTGGAAGGGATTGTAGCCAGGGCTCGGTGCTGCAGCCAGTGTTGCCCCCACGTCTGCAAACAGCTGGTGGTGTCGCTGATCCGGGTAGATCGATCACTTCTACCCCCTCCTGCTCCTCCTCCTCTACCTCCTCCATGCCCTCCTCTGCAGAATGGTCCTTTGAATATGATGAGATACCACGTAAACGTTCAAAGGGCTATTCTATGTCTCAGGCCAAAAGGTGTCACGCAGTGCTGCAGCTTGTGTGTCTAGGGGACAGGCAGCACACTGCCCCTCAGATTCTTGGGGCTCTGCAGGCACAGGCCCAGAGGTGGTTGACACCACGCCAGCTGCAGCCAGGGATGGTGGTTACTGATAATGGGTCAAACCTCCTGGCCGCCCTTCGTCAGGGAAAGTTAACCCATGTGCCATGCCTGGCGCATGTCCTGAATCTCGTGGTACAGCGGTTTTTGAACTCGTACCCGGGAATGCAGGATGTGCTAAGGATGGCAAGAAGGGTGTGCAGTCACTTCAGGCGGTCGTACAGTGCCACTGCACGTTTGGCCGAAGTGCAGCGCGAGTTTCACCTGCCGGTACACCGCCTCATCTGTGACATGCCCACCCGCTGGAACTCCACCTTGGCTATGCTGCAGCGCCTGTACACGCAGCAGAGGGCCCTCAATGAATACCTATGCGAGTACGGCACCAGCACTGGCTCTGCGCGCCTGGGCTTCTTTTCACCACGGCAGTGGCTTTTGATTAAGGATGCATGCGCTGTCCTCTCGCCATTTGAGGAGGCCACAAGGATGGTCAGCCGGGACAGAGCATGCATCAGTGACACCCTACCGGTACTGTTTTTGTTGGAGCACACTCTGCGTGGCATTATGGACAGGGCACTGGAGGCAGAGCAGCAGGAGGAAGAGGAGGACTTCCTTGCCTCTCAAGGCCCCCTTTATCCTGAGAATCCTGACCCCATTATGCCTAGCTCCCAGAGGCCCGAGCAGGATCCAGGGGTGGAAGAGGAGGAGGAGGACGATTCTGCGGGAACTTTTGCAGGGTTTGAGGAGGAGGAGGAGGAAGACATGCGGCAATCTGCAAGGCCTAGTTTGACTCCCTCGGGACACTTTGGAGTAGTACGTGGCTGGGAGGAGGAGGAGCCCGTTGAAGATAATGTCGTTATGAGTGACCCCGAGGAGTCAGCTTCTCAGGCCTTCGCTAATTTGCGACGCATGGGAAACATCATGCTCCAGAGCCTGCGAAAGGACCCCAGAATCAAGGCCATTAAAGAGACTAACCACTATTGGTTGGCCACCCTACTTGACCCCCGGTACAAGTGTAAAGTCTCGGAGCTTTTCCCATCCACCCATAGAGTCCACAGGATCAAATCCCTTGAGGACAGTCTCAAGAGGAATCTGGTGAACATGTTCCCCGACTCCCGTAGGGTGCAGGGGCGGGGACAACCTACCATGGATTCTACTGGTGGTTACGAGAGGAGCGTTGGAGAAGGCGTGCGGTTGACGGATGCCTTTCGGTCTTTTTTTAGTCCTCACCGCCCAGGCCTCTCAGCTGCCACATCGCATCGACACCGTCTGCATCACATGGTGGACGATTACGTGAGGGCACAAAGTGACACAGAGGGCTTTTCATGTGACGAATCCGATCCACTGGCATACTGGGTCTTAAGATTAGACCACTGGCCAGAACTGGCCCAGTATGCCATGGAGTTGTTGGCCTGCCCTGCTTCCAGTGTCCTATCGGAACGGGCATTCAGCGCAGCAGGAGGATTCGTCACAGACCATCGAACTAGACTCTCCACCGACTCAGTCGACCGTTTGACATTCATTAAGATGAATCAGTCGTGGATATCAAGCTTTGATGCACCTGATGCAGACCTTGTAGACTAGGCTATCGTTGTGATGTGGCAGTTGAGCCTCAGTTTAAGCCTGGACCATGGTGCCACCCTCAAACCCTCCTCTCATTCTCTTTACGTTCACAGAACCTCATTTTGGTTATGACAAAAACGACAATGTTTGCGCACCTGTTCCACAGGTGCACACCTTTACAATTTTTGGGCCTCCTTCAACACCAGCTCTTTGGGGTTAAGGTGGGGAGGCTATGCTAAAACAAAAACGACAATGTTTGCGCACCTGTTCCACAGGTGCACACCTTTACAATTTTTGGGCCTCCTTCAACGCCAGCTCTTTGGGGTTAAGGTGGGGAGGCTATGCTAAAACAAAAACGACAATGTTTGCGCACCTGTTCCACAGGTGCACACCTTTACAATTTTTGGGCCTCCTTCAACACCAGCTCTTTGGGGTTAAGGTGGGGAGGCTATGCTAAAACAAAAACTACAATGTTTGCGCACCTGTTCCACAGGTGCACACCTTTACAATTTTTGGGCCTCCTTCAACGCCAGCTCTTTGGGGTTAAGGTGGGGAGGCTATGCTAAAACAAAAACGACAATGTTTGCGCACCTGTTCCACAGGTGCACACCTTTACAATTTTTGGGCCTCCTTCAACACCAGCTCTTTGGGGTTAAGGTGGGGAGGCTATGCTAAAACAAAAACTACAATGTTTGCGCACCTGTTCCACAGGTGCACACCTTTACAATTTTTGGGCCTCCTTCAACACCAGCTCTTTGGGGTTAAGGTGGGGAGGCTATGCTAAACAAAAACTACCATGTTTGCGAACCTGTTCCACAGGTGCACACCTTTACAATTTTTGGGCCTCCTTCAAAGCCAGCTCTTTGGGGTTATGGTGGGGAGGCTCCGCCAACACCAAAACTACCATGTTTGCGCACCTGTTCCACAGGTGCACACCTTCATAATTTTTACGCCTTCTTCAACACCAGCTCTTTGGGCTTACAGTGGTATGGCTCCGCCAACACCCAAACAACAATTTTTGCGCACCTGTCACACAGATGCATATCATTGTAATTTTTTTCCTTACAAAGGCAATTATTGCTTTCATTACCAGCACTTTCATAGGGATATGGTGTCAAGGCATCGTCCGCACCACCAAATGCCCAATTTTTAAGCATCCTTTACTTCTATTCAAAGTCAAGAGACAACAGTATTCATCCAAAACATCTCTAATCTTGTTCACTCTGCACTACATTGTGGCCCCTACCCCTAACCCTCAATGTATCCGTGCATATATGTCTGTTTCTTGTGAGATTTCAAGTTAAAGTGCACCAAACACCATTTTACATGAAATAAAGTGCAATTACATACATCTTTGGACTTCTTGAAACATTTGGTAATAAAAGCCCCATTGTGGAAATACACCCGTTAATTATATGCACATTTAAAGAGACAGCACCTTTTTCCAAAAAAACCTCTAATCTTGTTCCCAGTGCACTGCATTATGTCCCCATCATACACATTGGCTGAGCCGTTGATTAGGAGCAAAAGAAAGGTGCGGTTAAGCAAAAAAGTCATTTTTGAAGGTTTGGTATGCTGTAATTCTGGTTCTGGACATGCTACAGAGCTGAAACTTCACAGGTACACATTTTAGACCCCCCAGACACTAAATCCAAAGAAATCTCTTTTTTTTTTTTTTTTTTAATTTTTTCAATAATTGGCTATCTATCAAAAACGACAATTTTTAAGAACTTTTTTTTGTGTGATTAATAGTCCCTGGGGCATGACCCAGAACCCTAGGCACTTTTTAGGGGCATTTATTGGGTTTTAGGGCTTAAAAATTGTGTTTTTTGATTACAGAAGTTCGGGTCCCATTGATTTCAATGGGGTTCTGAAATCCGAACCGAACTTTCGTGAAGTTCGGGTGTTCTGGTCGAACCGAACTTTTCAAAAGTTCGATCATCCCTACTCCTCAGCTCTATTCACATTGCACAGCCAGGCGGAGGACTTCCTGCTGCCGCTGCATCCCTCCATGCCTCTGGTGAGTGAGTTTAGTTGAGTGACTGCCTTAGGCTTTAGATCTCTGAGCCACTGACCTGAAACTTGTATACAGCAACCAAAATAGTAAAATAAGAACTCTTGAGCTAACTTGTGAATCTGTTAATAAGAAAGTGCTTTAGATCAGTGTTTCTCAACTCCGGTCCTCAGGGCACACTAACAGGCCAGGTTTGCAAGAAAATACATCACAGGTGATATTTTCTGCTCAGTGATTGCAGTATTCTAGTCTGCATCTCTCCAAGGTGATACCTAAAACCTGAGAAACACTGCTTTAGATCACCATGACAGCCAGGCAACTACAATTTTAAAAGACCAGTCCTGATTTACACAGTCCTGATTTTTTTTGCACTATAAACAGACCAACAATTTTGAAAAATACAATATTTTTTACTTTCTGCAATAAAACATATGCAATAAAAAATTTTAAAAACAAATTTTTATAGCAATCTGTTTAAATAGGATTACCTATAGCACTTGCTTGAATGAATAATAATAACACAGTCCTAACACTGTTGAAGTTCAAACTTATTAAAGTGCATATAAAACCCCGTGATCGATTGCAAGTGATATATTAAATTTGATACACTTCACATATAAATATAATAAAATAAATTGAATTAATAAAATATAAATGGAATGGACTTTTACAAGTTCATAAATGGTGCATGAGGCATGTAAATACTATCATAAAAATCATGTGCAAAAGTTCATGTGCAGAAAGTTCAGGTGTATAAAATTATTAATAATGTGACTTCTTAGTGATGAAAGTTCAAAAGTAAAGTGCACAGTGAATAGTGCTTGGTGCTGCTGTAATAGGTTTTCCACTCTATCCCTGGTGTCACTCCTTATGCTCCACCATGACAAGATAGAAGAAATTCACACTCACCGGATCATATGGGTCCTATGTGCCTTCCGGCACTAGGACCATTAGAGCTTTTGTGACCCCCAGGGCCGAGATACATTCCCTCCAGATAGGCACCTTCTCCTATAGCAACGCTCCTCCTGTCATCAACCTCCAGTCAGGGATGTATGAAAGAAAGGGAAGGTCCAGATAGTGCAGTACCGTTTTTCAACAAATATGTTTATTGCACAATATCCAGTTAAGCCATTACAGGATCCAAATGTAGATAAAACCAATTAAAATGAGAAAAAAACGAATAAAACGTCGTCACTAGTTTGAGCTGCGGTGTGGAAAGCGCTACTTCCGGTTTGCGTTCCACCGCGTTCAAGTGACGTCACAACGTGCGTTCCAACTAACGCGTTTCGTCATTGGCTAGACATCTTCAGAGGTGGAGTCAAAGGTCCTACAAAGCCTTTAAATACCGGAGTCACCGCTCTTCACTCCGCCCAACACTTTACAGCTGGAAGTTAGCACACGATCGTGTCCCCATCATATTATTGGACACAGCCGCGGCCATTACTTCCGCTACACATCACACAAGTTAATATGCATCTTAACAGAATATAAATATATCAACTTTTATATTTACTATATCGTACTGGCAAACATATATATGGGTATTCCTAAAAATGATAAATAAATAATATATAAATTAAAATTCATTATACCCAATGTAATACATATGATAATAGTTCATGCTAATGCATATGTGAATTTAAATAGAAACTATTAAGATTATATGACTATAATACAATTAAGATTATATGACTATAATACAATAAGTATTGATATTCTACTTAAAATTGTAAATTCAAATGTATTAAATAGATAAAGATACTCATAATAGCTCATATATGGATGTTAGTTATATATTAGATGTGGACATATATTTATAACAGATGTTTCAATTCGGGAAGTGTCCTAGGGTCCAATACTCAGTATGAGCATGCATGGACCCTATGGTTTAAAGCAAATTTGTATCTCCACAAATTATATGGAATTTCATTTTATCATTTTAAAATTAAGTTAAAAGCATAAATAGATAATGTTTAATATTACATTTTGTTAGGGGTTAGAAATAAAACAGTCCATATCGATATTCATACCTCTAGGTTGTAAAGTGGACAATTCAAAAATCCATCTGGATTCGTTTTGCAATACTGCTATTTTCATATTCTTCCCCCTCCAATTGGGCTCAATTTTGTCTATACCACAAAAGGATAGGAGTGTGGGATCCCTATTGTGTCCTATTCTAAAATGATTAGATACACTGTGCTTTCTAAATCCCTTTTTTATATTAGCAATGTGTTCCCCTATTCGTACCCTTAGTTCTCTAGTAGTACGGCCTACGTATTATAGCCCACATGGGCAAGTGAGTAGGTACGTTACGTGTGTACTTTTGCATGTGATCAGCTTCTTAATTTTGTATCCCCTTTTAGTCACATTAGATTGAAATTCCAGTATCTTTTGTTTTCTTGATCTTACGGTTTTACATGATTTACATCTTCCGTAGGTAAAAAAGCCTTTATGGTCCAGAAATGTTGTAAGCCGTTTTGGGGGGGTCTGGTACATTCTTTACTAGTTTGTCCCTGAGGTTCGGTCCTCTCCGATACACAAACTTGGGATGAGCTGGTATTCTCTCTTTCAGTTTTTCGTCCCTAAGTAATATGTGCCAGTGTCTTTTTATGATATCTTCAACTTCCTTGTACCTCACATTGTATTGAGTAATGAAATTCAGGGAATGGTCCTTCATTTCCTTAGGTTTTTCTTTTAGAAGGGAATTCCTATCCATGTTCCTTAACTCTTCCATTACTTTTTTTAGTGTGTTCTGTTTATAACCCTTTTCCTGAAATCTCTTCATGAGTATTTCGGTTTGTAGTTCAAAATCTTGTTGCTTGCTACAATTTCTTCTTAAGCACATGATCTGCCCCTTGGGAATTCCTTTAATCCAGTTAGGATGGTGGCCACTGTGGGTGGGAATATAACCATTCCTATCTGTTGATTTAAAGTGCGTTTTAGTGCATAGGCCATTATCTCCTTGATAAATGGTGAGATCTAAAAAGTTTATTTCTTGCTTATCCTATGTGCCACTAAATTTTATCTGATATTTGTTATTATTCATTTCCTGAATTAAATCTTTCAGGGTTTCTTCTGAGCCCCTCCATACAATAAACACCATCTATAAACCTTCGGTACATTACCAATTCTTCCCAATTTTTTCAAATATTTCCTAATTTTCCCACTTGCTTAAAAACAAGTTAGCCACACTCTGGGCATACCGGGCTCCCATCACGACTCCCTTGTGTTGGCGATAGTATTCTCCTTAATGCCAGAAATAATTACTTTTCATTGCCATCTTTAGTAGTTTCAGAATGAATTCTTTTTGTTCTCGTTCCATGTTCGATTGATCCTCCAATGCCCATTCAGTTGCTGATAGAGCATCCTCTTGCCTTATATTCGTATACAAGGATTCCACATCAATTGTGGCCAAGATGATATCTTCTTTCCATGATTGGGATTCTAGTAAGTTAATAAGGTGCTTGCGGGGGGCGTGGCCGCCGCGTAGCTGTATGGATGTGTGAGCTCGTCGCTCCCCCAACACAGGGACAATATCCAGCAACATCGGTGCTCTAACTTCACCGATCGCCTCACCAAGACCCTCATCGGCTTCACCTAATCCTCCTACGTCCATCGATATGGCTAGGAATAAGAAAGACGGCGGGCAACCCCGTCAACTCCAACACTTCTTCATGCCCCATAGCCAGCAGCGGAGCCAAGATGGCGCCGGCAGCAGCTCCCCGGCCTCCTCAAACGGGACCTCTCCGGCGCATCCCAGCCCTACTCCTCCGCAATGCCAGAAGGCAGGCCAGCCCCGGTCTCCAACGGCCTCGACACCGCTCACAGGAAGCCCGGCGAAGAGCAGGCCACGGCTGACAGAGGACTCGCCATCTGGGGAGGTAAGCCATGAGGAGGTTTCCTCTCTGAACTCCACTAAAGAGCTTGCTCTTAATATAGACTCCTTCCCTGTCAGTGACCGGCCGGGACATGATGATGTCCCTAAGGGCCTCCATGCACGCTGATTTCATGGCCTGTGTAAAATAATTTAAAGGAGAGGTCAAGGCCTTGGGAGGCCGCATGGACAAGGTGGAGGACAAAATGGGGGAATTTGCTGCATCCCATAACGAGCTAATTGACTCCCACTACAGTCATGAGGAAGAGATAGACAAACTAAAAAACAAAATTGCAGATATGGAGGACAGATCATGGCGTAACAACGTCAAGATTCGGGGGGTCCCCGAATCTATACAGCCCAACGATCTAGAACGTTATGCCAGGGATCTGATCCATGCAGTCCTGCCATCCGCACCCTCTTCCGTGATTGGTGATTGATCGCATACATCGCCTCCATAAACCTTCCCACATCTCTGAAGACATCCCAAGGGATGTTATCATGAGGATTCATTTTTACCACATAAAAGACCGTTTGATGTCAGAGTTCTGCAAAATGACTCCTGTTCCGGATAAGTATGCTAGGATCCAGCTGTTTGCTGACTTATCCCAACATACTCTCCAAAAACGGAGGAACCTTCAACCGCTTACTAAGGCGTTGAGGAATCATGCTATCATTTACAAGTGGGGGTTCCCGGTCAAATTGACTGTCACATACAACAATAAGGCCCACACCATCACATCTCTGCAAGCTGGTCTGGATCTGCTTCAGTCATGGGGAATTCTCCCTACTCCCGGGGGTGATCCCATTACACTGTCCAACAGAGTGTCCCCTCTCCCGGAAGAGTGGCACACGGTCACATATGGGAAGAAGGGAAAGAAATCCTCCAAGGGAACGCCGCCTCACGATACCAACACCTGAATGTCCCTGGGCATACGGCTGCTCAGGCCACTAGTACTTTCTCCCCCTCGCAATGTTATGCAGCATGACTGCATTTGAGACCATTCTCATTTTTTTACTGACTTTTTCTTTGTTCATTCCTTCTGTTTTCTCTCCCTATGAGTGTTTCCCTACCCTCCACCAATGTGGTCAGCTCGTCATGTGGAAACCTGGACTGTCTCTACATCTGGAACCACCCGACAGCCATCACCCAGCTGTGTCCTCCTGCGCCACCGTGGATCTCCGCTTTGAAGTTCATCTGATGCATCTAGCTACAGGTACTCTATCCCCTCTAATATCAACAATATATGCTCATTAAAATAAAAACCTTTAATGTTCGGGGCCTAAATCACCCGGCCAAGAGGTCATCTCTATGGTCTGAAGCGCTGAAACTTCAGAGCGATGTACTGTGTATACAGGAACCCACCTGCAGCAGAACTCTGCCCCCACTTTGGCTCACAAGAACTTTCCGCACATCTTTCAGGCATCGGCTTCCCAAAAGAGAAAGGGAGTACTGATTGCGGTTAAGGACTCTGTAGCATTTTCATTAGTGGACCTCAAAACTGACCCCAATGGGAGATACGTCATAGTTATCTGTGAAGTGAATAACGTGCCACTAACGTTGGTCAATGCCTACTCCCCCAATACTCATCAACTCCGCTTCTGGAGGAAGATTTTGCGGCTGACCACTACCCTGAAACGGGGTTCTTTTGTGATCTGTGGGGATTTTAACATCACATCTGACCCGCAAATTGATACCACCTCATTTCCCCGGCATGCTCCTCCAGCCTTACAGCCTTTACTTCATTCTATGGATATGTACGATGCCTGGAGATGTCTGCACCCGGGCGAAAGGGACTATTCCTTCCATTCCCAATGTCACAATTCTTATTCCCGAATAGACATGATTTTAGTTGATAAACGCTTGCTTCAGATGACAATGTCTGCGGAGATACACGCCATTACCTGGTCGGACCACGCCCCGGTCTCTGTGGTATTGCACAAGTCCGGGGCGCCTGGCCCTGCGTATCTATGGAGAGCCAACAGCCAAGTTCTGGAATCTCCACACCACGCCAAATATATTGCTAAATGTTTGCAGGAATATTTTTGTGATAACGCTGGCTCTGTGGCGGACCATGCGACTGTGTGGTGCGCTCACAAAGCTTTTATAAGAGGTATTCTCATACAGCTTTGTTCTAGGTTAAGAGGCAGAGGAGTCAGCAACTTGACCACATTCTGGACGAGATCAAAAAGTTAGAACCTTTGAATAAGGCTTCCCCCTCACAACCGCTAGCCCAAAAGCTTTCCCGACTTAGGCTGGATCTCCGGCAACTATTGATTACCAATCAGGATAAACTCTTCAGAGCTTTAAAACTCTCCCACTATTCACAGGGCAACAAGGTGGGCAAGGTGCTAGCCAACCGCTTAAAAGCGAAACAGGTTAGAAACAGAATCGCACACTTGATTGATCCCGCCACCAAGGCAAAAATCATGGATCCTCAGGCAATTGCTGATTCTTTTGCGAGCTATTCCGGCTCATTATACAACCTGAAGGATGATCCTTCTACCCCGCAACCTACGGATCAGTCCATTTCGGACTTTCTGTCCTCCATAAACCTGCCCCGCCTCTCTTCTGAACAACTTCAGGCTCTAAATGCTCCGATTTCACACCCTTGAAATAGCAAAGGCTATCCGCACGTTGCCAAGTGGGAAATCACCTGGACCTGATGGTTTGCCTAACCTCTATTATAAGACGTTTAGTGATGTACTCAGTCCACACCTGTCTCTGGTATTCGAGAATGCTGTCTCCTCTGCCTCACTACAGCAAGAAATGTTGCAGGCTTACATTGTTACATACCTAAACCGGGGAAGGACCCTACGTCCCCCCCAAATTTCAGGCCGATTTCATTATTGAACACCGATGTGAAACTGTATGCAAAGGTTGTTGCGCTGAGGCTGCACCCTGTCTTGCCTGACCTGGTCCAAGCGGACCAGGCTGGGTTCGTGCGGGGCCGCCAGACCTCGGACGCAACGAGAAGAGTGATTGGCCTTATTGAAAAAGCGAACTCTGGTCGGATGCCTTCTCTGCTGCTGTCCTTGGACGCGGAGAAGGCGTTCGACCGGGTACATTGGGCGTACATGTTTCAGGTCTTGCTGAAGTTCGGCTTTCAAGGCCCCATCATCTCAGCAATTCTTGCACTGTATTCGAACCCATCTGCCAGGGTCTACACCTCCAATATGCTGTCTCAACCTTTTTCCATCACGAATGGTACCAGACAGGGGTGCCCGCTGTCCCCATCAATTTTCAATCTATTGATTGAGCCACTAGCGGAAGCAGTCAGATCCTCGAAAGATATCAGCGGCATACGTATAGGCTCCGGACATCATGTGGTGAATTTATTCGCGGATGACGTCATCATATTTCTAACGGATCCTGTTCGATCCCTGGACGCAACCCACGACATATTGCAAAGGTTCAGTCTAGTGTCATACTATAAGGTGAATTTTGCAAAATCATTGATTTTACCGATAGCTATACCCCCGAGGCAGTGTAGTTACCTGGCCGCACAATACCCTTATACATGGAAAACACATAGCATACCCTACTTGGGTATCCAACTAACCCCGAAACCTTCCCAACTAGTTGAAGCCAACATACCGCCCTTAATAACTAAAATAGCTGCCGAGTGTGCTCGAATTTCCAAAACAGAACTTACATGGTCAGGACGTTTGCCTCATTTAAGATGCTCCTCCTGCCGCAAATCCTTTATATCTTTAGAATGTTAGTGGTCCCCATCCCACGTAAATTTCTTACACAACTGCAGGCTGCCCTGAGGGGGCTGGTGTGGGGGGGGGAGACGTCCTAGGAGTAAGCATACTCTCTTGGTTAAGCATTGGTCGGCGGGAGGAATGGGCATGATAGATGTTAAAGATTACTTATTGGCATCACACTTGGCCCAACTACGTGCTTGGGTTTCTTCCGACCATGGGACTACCTGGAGCGCTATGGAAACTGAGTTCTGTGCCTCTTCCTCCCTGCGATCGGTGCTTCTGGCTGATAGGTGGCGACCTATGTCACTGAAGGACAAACCGTTGTCGATTCAAGCTTCCCTCTTGGCGTGGAGGGAGTTTGCCTCGGCCACACCAGACCCCTCTTTACTTGTGAAAGTGCCCGTTCCCATTCATGTCTTGGAACTAATTATGCCCCATGTGTCTCTTAAACATTGGGTGGCGAGGGGTATCTCCTCGGTTGACAACTTGCTGAACGGAACTGCCTTAAAACCTTTTTCCCAACTCCAGACCACATACAGCCTCCCTCCTAATGACTTCCTCACCTACGTGAGCATATCCCACTTGCTCCGATCTCTACCGTCCCCACATTTATATCTCCCGTCTGCAGGCTGGCTGTTCTTGTTAGGCACCTCGAGGGCGGCGAAAGGCACGTCCCTGTTCTACAACTGTCTTCAACAGAAAACGGTGTTTCGTAAGACAACACCTCTGCTCAAATGGGAGGCGGATCTGGGAGAGGAATTCACTGGTGAACAATGGCGGAATGCACTCCGCTCCGTTAGGTCCGCTTCCTCTTGTGTAAACCACTGGGAACTTTCTCAAAAAATTAATCTGCGTTGGTACCTCACGCCATACCGACTATCCAAGTTCATACCAGATCACTCTCCTCTTTGCTGGCGGGAATGTGGGGAAATAGCCCATCTTAAACATGTATTTTGGTCCTGCAGGAACCTGACCAGCTTCAGGAACAAGCTATTTTCCATTATCTCTGATATCACAGGTGTCCTCACCCGTCCTTCCCCCGCACTGGCTATTCTAAATGTGGGTATTGACAAATTTCCCAAGGACTGTAGGTGTGTAGTATCGCATATCCTCTTAGCTGCTAGGGGCCTGATCGCTCGTAAATGGAAAGAGGTTGAGACGCCTAGCGTACCTGCAGTCTTAGACCTGGTCAAGACTAACCAAAGGTATGAAAGTATGCTTGCACGAAAAGCGGGCAAAGGGACTGAATATGACAAAAACTGGAAATTGTGGTGTTCTTGGATTTCTAAAAATTGAAATGTGTATCTAACTTCCGTTTGAGCTGACCACTCCCCCCCTTTTTCCCCTTCCCCCACCCCCCCCCCAACTACCCACCTGTTCTAGTTCTTAACTGTACACCCCTATAGTAATAAGTTTGTTCTGCTGTTGCAGACTCGTGGATATATTGAGTGTGAAATTCGGTGCTTGAAAAATTTTAACAGTACAACTACTAGCCTTTTCCTCCCCCCCCTCCCCTCCTCCTCCCCCCTATCCCCTCCCCCCCCTCCTTGCCCTCCATCTGCCTTCCATTCCTTGCCTTGCCCTTCTCCCTCTTGCCTTCCCTCCCCCCCCTCTATCTCCCCCCTCCTTCCTCCTCCCCCCTTCTTCCCCCTTCTATCCCCCTCCCCTCCTTCCCGTCCATCTGGTCCGCATTCCCCCTCCTCTCTCCCTATCTCTCTCTCTCTCTCTCTTCTCCCCCCCTCATCCCTCTATACTCCTTCCTTACGCCCCGTCTCCCCCTCCCCCCCACTATCATCTTCTTCTCTCCCTCCCCCCCCTCCTCTCCCTCCCCCCCTCCCTTCTTGAAATGGACCAACCTAAGTGTTGAATACAAGATGTGAAATCCCATTGCTTGACTGACTGCGGATGTATTGATCATTTGGGACGTTGTACCTCATACTCGATGTTATTGTCTCCTCTATGCTTTGCACAGTCTGCATTGTTCTCTGTATAACCCTGTTCTTGAAAAACTTCAATAAAAACTTAATGTTAAAAAAAAAAAATAAGGTGCTTGCTATCTTTTAAGTGGGATGGGTATTTATTTACCAATGGTTGCAGATAGACATCAAGGTATTCTCCTATGCGGGAGTAAAGGGAGTCTATCCCACTAATAATAGGTCTTCCAGGAGGTTTCTTGAGATTTTTGTGTATCTTTTTGTGACTAATTTCTGGATCGTCATTTCCTCCCGACATCCATTTCCGGGGGACAAGATGGACCCCCGCATCGAGTGGCAAAACGGCCCATTCGCTTCGCAGAGTCTTTGGCTTCGTCCTCAAGAGGAGCTGGAAAAAAGGGGAGACAAATTAAAGGTACTTGTAGTGCCCATCTCATGTCAGCCCCTCCAGCTAACCTTTCTAATGGTGCCGTAGGCAGAGCAATTAAACAAACATCTTATACTACTAATTTTAAATAAAGACAACATAACACTGGACTTGCAATGGTACAATGGGCCTTGGCCATTTATTAAATATTTTTATAACAATAACCAAAATATTTTAGCTCAGCCCAAAGGCTCGAACTAATCAACATAAAATGTAGTCCAGTCAAAAAACTCGAACTACCCAGTTTTTAAACCAATAAAAAACACCAACCCCTTTATAGAATTGATCAATCAAACAAATTCATGGGAGGGAGGGACGAATTTTCCTGATCCGCTCCCGGCAACTGATTTTTGTCAGTTGCTACACCTGTTTATATAAGAAAATTTGTCGCCTCAAGGTATTGAAAATATTAAAAACTGTCCAATCCTTGAACTGTATATCTTTCTACCAATTACCTTACCATTTTAATTGACCAATCCTGACCATATTTAACCGACCAATCCTAATGTATATTTAATTGACCAATCTTGACATACACATTTTATTTTTATTTTTTTTATCATGCCACGGCCCCATACATGCACGGCAGGTACCTTGACCCGCCATGCATCTCATTCTGTGCAGGGTGTAGGATCGGTCATTCCGTCCAGTCGGCCAGCGGTCTCAGATTAGGTTGAGAGGCCTTCAACTGTCGTTCCTTCGGTGTCTTCGATCCTGCCTGTACCTACTGTTGGCACTGTGGTCTCTAATGACGCAGTGTCTGGAGGTGAGCGTCAATCTAATGTATTGCAAGAATTATTTACTATGTTATCCTCATTTTGTTCTAAAGTGTCACCTAATTCTGTTAATATGAGTAATTCTGCTGTTGATGAGACTGCTCTTCTTCCTAATGTTCCTGATATTATTCCTGAAATGTCTTCTATTAACCCTTTGTGCGCAGTATGGTCGGATGCTTGCCTCCCAAATCTAGCCCTGACTTTCATTCTTTTGATATGTCTACCTCTCCATCTGTTCCTGTCTCTTGCCCTTTGGTACCTGACTCCTGTCTAAAAGAGAGTATGCCATGTGAAATCTCTCCTTTGGGATTTCATTTAAAGGACAGTGTAAAAGAAAACATGTTGGTATTTGAAATAGTGGAGTGGGATGAGAAGACCTGGCAGGTGTTTAGTTGTGTCTGTGCTACCTGTGTAGTTATTGTCAAAATGAAAGACTGCTTGGTATCTTATGGTGTATGCATTTTTCAGAATATGGACATCTTGGATTGGAATCATGGCACGTACCCTGAGAAGCCTGTGGTGATGGGATGTCTTGCGTCACAGGTGTGTATTCAAATGTTTGCATAAATGATTTCTATTTTGTGTAAGTTGTGTGAAAATGTGTAATTTCACTCCTGATGTAGAAAAAAATTAACTAAAAAATGAAGCAAGCGTGCAGTAAGATGTGATTGTCATGATGAAATGGCTTATCCTTTGATGTAATTTTCCAGGAGTGGTACTGCTTGCAGTTGTAGCTGGTAGAAACCCACCTTCATGGACTCCACTCGTCTTCATTTGTGGTCAGTGGATATTTTGGGAGGCACAAGCCCAGAACTGGCCTCGATCACCAACATGAACATGGAACTTCAGAAGTGGCTTGGAAGCTGAACAGCAACCTGTCCAGGCCTGTCCTCTATGAGCTGGTAGAGGTGCAAAATTGCTTCCCAACTCTGCATGAATTTGCTCAAGATATCCGAATCCCGCATCTTTGCCTAATGTAGCCATGGATCAGTAAAGACACAGGGACTGAAAAACTGTAAATATGAGCTTGCTGCATCCCTCCTTATGCTGTAATTACATGAAAAAAAAATAATTTTCTAAGGAACATGTCTTTCTTTTTTTTTTGTGACTACAGACTTAAGTGTCCAATGCCTGGGCTTTGCACTTTGCATGCTGCTTGTACTGGATATGTGAGGGGTTTGAATGTAGGGTAGGGATGGGACAGTGTTGTGTTGAGGTGTGAGGCAAAGTGTAGTGTTGGACTATGAGGGGCTGTGTTGATAAAATACTGTATGTAGAGGGTCCAATACCAGACACATACAGTGCCTTGCGACTTTGCGACCTTTTGCCACATTTCAGGCTTCAAACATAAAGATATAAAACTGTAATTTCTCTGTCGCTCATTGACAGACGTAGTCCTCCTTGATTAATATCAACTCGGGTTATACTGCCCTCTACAGGAGTAGGACTAGACAGGAAAGAAAACATTCTGGCCACACCCTAGGGGCAGTCCCAGAGGGTATATCCTCTCACTTCCTGCTACAGCAAATCAGTTTTTTTCTGTCTAGTTAGGAGTAAGGACCTAGATTCCTTGCTAGGATCTTCGGTCCTGGCAAGATTTTTTTTTTTAGAAATACTTTTTTAGACAGCTTTTTTTCTCCAGTGTTCCTGTGAGATCTTCAAGCAAGTACGCTGAAACTGGGTGACGGGCTGGATGTTGAGATCCAGTGGTCACCCCAGTTCAGCCTACGAGCGCGTGCAGGCCATAGCTCCGCGCTGGGTCAGCCGCGACATAGTCCCACTGGACGGGGACTGACCCTGCGAGTTAAACGTCTCGCCTGGAAGCCAATGACCAACAGAGTCACGGCGTCCGTATTGGTCGACAGCCCCCCCACCCCGGTGGAGAGGGGTTCTGTCAGGAGTTGGCGCCTGCCTGGTTCCGGTATGGTGAGTAGAATGTTCCCCCTCTCCCCCTGTCAGGTTTGTTGGTGGACGCAGGCCCCTCTCTGGGATGGTCGGACACTCGGTTTTCTGAGTCTCCCCTCTATCCTATAACAGGTCACAGATCCCCCAATTTGAGTGTGATTTTTGTGAATAGAAATCAGGAGGCTTGGTTTGGGAGCTGACTCCCAAACTATACTATACGACTGTATAGTATATTACTGTAAGGGTGACTGAAGTCAGTGGCAGACTACTAAGAGGCATTACTATTGAGGTATAGAGGTATCCTACCTGTCTAGTGTGTACACAGGCCGATGCCTATGCCTGAGTTACTGCAGCCACAGATCGCCATCCCTCCAGAAAGCCGGTCACTTCCACAGGCCACACAGCCTCCCGCAGGCCGAGGACACCTCCCGCAGGCCGAGGACACCTCCCGCAGGCCGAGGCACTTCCGCAGGCCGCACAGGCCGAATGCACACATCCCGCAGGCCGCTATTAGCTTGCAAGCCGCTGCTATCCTACACAGGCCGCCGCCATTTTCCTGCAGATTGCATGAGGCCGCCATATTGGCGTAGCCTCGTGTCTCCAGCATGGGGGCGACCATGTTTGAGGTGACCAAACACCTCGTGGAGTAATTGGGAGGCGCCGGAAGGCGTGTAAAGGGGCGGAGCCACCTCCTTTGTGTATCCCCACCTGATCCCCTCGGGGTGGCCGCAGGACCCTCCAGTACCCCACTTGTGATGATGCATTATCAGCAGTTTTGGAGTCTTTGGTATCCCGGGTGGAGGTAGCCTGTCAGGGACGGGGGTCAAGAAGAGCGACCCCCGCCTACCCCTATGTCATCTGATACTTCAGATACGGATTCTGAGCTTGTCATTGCCGGGAAACCTTAAATCTTGAGGTTACACCGGCAGAGGTAGCTGAGACTCATATTCCTTTTTTGGTACTAGCAAGTCTACCAAAATGGTGAAGGGTTTCCCTTGCCCAAATGGGGTCTTCCATAAACCAGCCCCTGCTATTTCCAAACGCATTGCTAGGCGCTATCATTTTGAGGAATCCCTCATTACAAAGATGGATGGTACCACCAATAGTGGACTCACCGATTTCCAGACTAAATAAAGCCACTGTTATCTCATTGGATTGACAGAATGGGCCCCACCCATTTCTAGGGTGGGGGGACATCTTTTCACCGGTTTCCGGATCCAGGGCTTTCCAGAATCCCAGATAAAGGGGTTCATATGGTCGGGATACAAGATCGAGTTTCGATCACTTCCACCGGGGCGATTCTTCCCTTCCAATATTCGACATCCCCGGGTCGCTTAAAAAGCTTTGCGGGGAACAGCTTGATGCAACAAGCAGTGGTAGTTCCCATTCCTTGGAGGAGTTCTAGTCGAACCTGTTCACAATGCCCAGGAAAAAGGGCTAGGTGCGTCCAATTCTGGTCTTGGAAGAGATGGAGTCCATCCATACAGTGGTGGCCTCCTTGCATCAGGGGGATTTCCTGGCGTCCATAGACATTTAGGATGCCTATCTTCATATCCCCATCTTCGCAGGACATCAGCGTTTTCTTTGCTTTTCCCAAAGATCATCCCTGGTTCCCACCAGGAGACTGAACTATCTGAGGCTAATTTTGGATACATCCTTGGCAAGAGTGTTTCTCCATGCGGAGAAACTCCAGAAGATTCAGTCAATGATTCGGATGTTGCTGTCCGTCAACTGGCTGGAATTGATGGTCGCCTCTTTAGAGGCAGTACCGTTTGCCCAGTCTCATACCCGAATTCTCCAAAGAGGAGATTCTTCTCATATGGAATCGGAATCCCGATTCCCTGGACAATCGGATCCGATTGAGCGAGCAGACCAGGGAGGCTCTGGTCTGGTGGCTTCGATCTCCGATGCTCAGCCAGGGGAAGTAATTTCTTCTGATAAATTCCAGGTTACCGATAAAGGTGTTGGAACTGAGAGCGATCAGACTTTGTCTGATTTACTGGACCGAGCAGCTCCAGGGCAGTCCGGTTCAGATCCAATCGGACTTTGCCACGGTCATGACTTATGTCAATCACCAAGGGGCACCAAGAGTGCCCTGGCGGCCATAGAAATGGCCAACATTCTTTATTGGGGGAACAGTTGTTCCAGTTCTCTCCGCGATATTTATCACGGGGGTGGACAGGCAGATTATTTCAGCCGTCAGATTCTGGATCAAGAGGAATAGTCTCTTCATCCAGAGGTATTTCACCAGCTGTCCCTTCATTGGGGCACCCCGGATATGGATCTGTTGGCAGGTTGGCTCAACAGGGCTCGCGCCTGCGATCCTCTAGCGGACGCAGCAGACGCGCTGAGCGCCCCGTAGGGGCAGTATCAGCTACTGTATGTCTTCCCCCCCCCTCTCAAGTTACTGCTGAGATTTCTCCGCAGGATAGAGGTGGAGGGAACTCCAGTTATCCTGGTAATTCCGGGCTGGCCTCGTCAAGCCGGGTACGCCGACTTGGGCAGGCTAGTCGCAGACGCTCCTTGGAGACTTCTTCTCAGGGAGGATCTGCGGTCTCAAGGACCGATCTTCCATCGTGCTTTACAGTCGCTGGTTTTAACGGCCTGGCCATTGAGACCCAGGTACTGAAGGACAGGGGATTGTCAGCTTCAGTTATTCCTACTCTAATTAAAGCAAGGAAAGCGACTTCTAGCAAAGTCTATTATCGCACATGGAAGACTTATATTGCGTGGTGTGAATCGTTGGGATTTCCCCCACGTACCTATTCGGTGACCCGAATCTTTGCTTTTCTGCAAAAGGGGGTTGAGCAGAAACTATCCTTGAGCACTATCAAGGGTCAGGTTTCAGCATTAGCAATCTTCTTTCAGAAGCCTTTGGCTACTCATTCCTTGGTGCGGAATTTCATCCAGGGGGTGCGGCACTTAGCTCCGCCAGTGCGCGCCCTTACCGCCCTGGGATCTTAATTTGGTTTTGTCGGTTCTCAAGAAACCTCCCTTTTAAAATATCAGGGAGATTCCCTTGCTTACATTATCCCAGAAGGTGGCCTTCTTGGTGGCTATCACTTCTGCACGCAGGGTGTCAGAACTGACTGCATTATCATGCCATTCCCTATATCTTGTGGTTCATAGGGATAAGGTAGTTCTTCATCCGAAGCCATCCTTTCTTCCTAAGGTGGTTTCAGACTTTCATCTGAATTAAGATATTGTGTCCTCAGCCCAATCATCCTCGGGAATATGCGTTGCATTCCTTGGATGTGGTTCGGGCAATCAGGGTATACCTGAAGGCTACGGAATCGTTCCGTAAGACGGATTCACTTTTTGTGATCACGGATGGCCCCAGAAAGGGGTTGCCTGCATCTGCCGCGACTATCTCCAAATGGATCAGACAGACTGTGGTACAGGCTTATTCGATTAGGGGTCGGAATCCTCCGTTCCCTGTTAAGGCGCACTCCACTCGAGCGCTCAGTACTTCCTGGGCCTACCGCCATCAGGCGTCAGTGGTCCAGGTGTGCAAGGCGGCTACCTGGTCGTTGGTTCATACCTTTACAAAATTTTATAAAGTTGATGTGATGGCATCAGCGGATGCCTCATTTGGCCGCAAGGTTTTGCAGGCCGCAATTTGAGGAGACCGGTGGTCTACCTCGAGGGTTTTTTTCAGTTGGAATTTCAGTTGAGTCTCATCGTGTGATTGATGAGCCTTTAAAACTTCTAGTTGGCACCGGTTGGGCCTTCTAGATTGGATTTTGAATTCCATTATCCCACCCCTCATTTGTGGCACTGCTTTGGGACGTCCCGAGTTGATATTAATCAAGGAGGACTACGTCTGTCAATGAGCGACAGAGAAAAATGGATTTTTGTAAAATCTTACCGTAAAATCCTTTTCTCTTAAGCTCATTGACAGACGTAGTACCCGCCCCTCTGTTTTTGAGTTGGGTTGGGTTAAATTCTCTAAACACTGCTTTGTGACATAACTGATTTGCTGTAGCAGGAAGTGAGAGGATATACCCTCTGGGACTGCCCCTAGGGTGTGGCCAGAACGTTTTCTTTCCTGTCTAGTCCTACTCCTGTAGAGGGCAGTATAACCCGAGTTGATATTAATCAAGGAGGACTACTTCTGTCAATGAGCTTAAGAGAAAAGGATTTTACAAAAATCCATTTTTTTTTGTGAAGAATCAACAACAAGTGGGACACAATTATGAAGTGGAATGAAATTTATTGGATATTTCAAAATTTTAACAAATAAAAAACTGAAAAATTGGGCGTGCAAAATTATTCAACCCCTTTACTTTCAGTGCAGCAAACTCTCTCCAGAAGTTCAGTGAGGATCTCTGAATGATCCAATGTTGACCTAAATGACTAATGATGGTAAATAGAATCCACCTGTGTGTAATCAAGTCTCCGTATAAATGCACCTGCACTGTGATAGTCTCAGAGGTCCGTTTAAAGCGCAGAGAGCATGATGAAGAACAAGGAACACATCAGGCAGGTCCGAGATACTGTTGTGGAGAAGTTTAAAGCTGGATTTGGATACAAAAAGATTTCCCAAGCTTTAAACATCCCAAGGAGCACTGTGCAAGCACTAATATTGAAATAAGAGTATCAGACCACTGCAAATCTACGAAGACCTGGCCGTCCCTCTAAACTTTCAGCTCATACAAGGAGAAGACTGATCAGAGATGCAGCTAAGAGGCCCATGATCACTCTGGATGAACTGCAGAAATCTACAGCTGAGGTGGGAGACTCTGTCCATAGGACAACAATCAGTCGTATACTGCACAAATCTGGCCTTTATGGAAGAGGCAAGAAGAAAGACATTTCTTAAAGATATCCATAAAAAGTGTCATTTAAAGTTTGCCACAAGCCACCTGGGAGACACACCAAACATGTGGAAGAAGGTGCTCTGGTCAGATGAAACCAAAATCAAACTTTTTGGCAACAATGCAAAACGTTATGTTTGGCGTAAAAGCAACACAGCTCATCACCCTGAACACACCATCCCCACTGTCAAACATGGTGGTGGCAGCATCATGGTTTGGGCCTGCTTTTCTTCAGCAGGGACAGGGAAGATGGTTAAAATTGATGGGAAGATGGACCACATATCCAGGTGTTAGAATGGCCAAGTCAAAGTCCAGACCTGAATCCAATCGAGAATCTGTGGAAAGAACTGAAAACTGCTGTTCACAAACGCTCTCCATCCAACCTCACTGAGCTTGAGCTGTTTTGTAAGGAGGAATGGGCAAAAATTTCAGTAATCGCAGCAAAAGGTGGCGCTACAAAGTATTAACTTAAGGGGGCTGAATAATTTTGCACGCGCAATTTTTCAGTTTTTTATTTGTTAAATAAAATGTTCAAATGTTGTTTGAAGCCTGAAATGTGGCAAAAGGTCGAAAAGTTCAAGGGGGCCAAATACTTTCGCAAGGCACGGTATATGCTTGGTGTTCATCAAATTCAACAACCATGATAAATGTGTAAACAATTGCAGCTCCAGAAAAATATGACCACACTCATACACTTAAAATTGTGTTTGTTCCATTAGTGCTCTGTATATTTATGTAGGGCTCCCCCCTCAAAAAAATAAAATAACAAAAAAGGTTGATAGGGAAAATACATCCAAGTGTAGTCATTGTTGGGATTTGAAACCATGACCTTGTTAACTGTAGTTAAGTTGCAAAGCAGTTAGCTATTCTGCAGAATCAAGCTGTTTGGTGAAGAGAAAGGAGTGGTGTAGTGGTTAGAATGGTGTGCTCTGCACCGTGCAACCATGAGTTCAAATCTAGACAAAGATGAGATAATAGCTGTACATAATGTGAGTTTGCAAGCGCTTCACAGTGTATGTTATCTTTATGTACTTGATGTAAGTTTTGGAGCCATAAAAAAGGTCCAATCTGTCTGAGTTTTAAAAATAAAAAATCTCTCCTCAAAACAACTTAGGTGGAGATGGTCAGACTAGAACCTATGGCAGAGTGAGATGCATGAATCAGAGGATATATGCAAGATCCCACTAGACCATTGTGTTATGTGCGAGTGCTGCGTTCACATTGACATAAGTATGAGAATTTGAAAAGCCGCGATCGCAATTCAGCCTACATGAAGGTGGAATTTACTGTTGCTGTTACGCTGTCCAGTTCGCCACAGCGGGAGTTAATTGATTTGAACACGGCTCTGGCGTCACACGTGCCCAGCCGAAAACATGTGCACATAATCTGGTAGATCCATGTGATTATGGGCAGCCGAGCTGCCCTGCCGCAGTAAATCTGTGTGGGGCGGTCAGCAAGTGGTTAAAGTGATTCTAAATGTACAGTAAAACATTTTTACCTTAATGCATTCCATGGCTTTCCGTTAAAAGAAATAATAATTTTAAAGCCTGCTGTCCTCCTCCACCTCCCTAAATACTTAACTCAATCCTCAATCTTTAATCAATCCAGTGCTGTGCACAGCTGGATCTTTTCTCCCCTCTTTTCATACAGGGACTTGAGCAGCAGCCATTGGCTGCTGCACTGTCAATGAAATGCTGTGAAGAAGTGAAGGACGGGGGCCAAGCTCGCTGTGTGAGTCTGTGGAGTGTGGCTCCATAGACACATACAGCTCAGGAGCGAGCCTGCACATGTGGCCTCATAGCAAGTGGCTTAATATGAGAGTACATAGAGATGGAGGAAGTAGGCGGAGTCTTCAAGCACAGACATGTCTGGCTGATGCTCCACTCCTAGGGGACAGAAAACCACATACAGCAGCGGCTGCCCGCCGAATATTCGCTCAGTTTTTGCAGCATTAGTAGAGGAAACTGTGCTGTACATAAAGGTATGGTTTTCAGCGGGTCTCGGACTAAATTTAAGTCTAAAAGTGGCAAGGAAGTGCTGTCCAGAGCCTCAATTAAAATGGCGTCAGCTCCCTCTCCCTCAGCTGCCTCAGAATCCCCTCACAGCGCTGACAGAGCAGTGAAACTATTCCCTCCTCTCCTCACATATCAATCTGAAACAGTCCGCAGTACCTCAGTTTCACAGGATGAAAAGGACATTGAGTCAGTCTCTCCTAATATATTATCACATATTGAACGTATGTTTCAAAAGGCACTTAAACAGACTTCTGACCATATTACTAATAGCCTGACTAAAGAGATAAGGGAGCTGGGCACACGCATAGCTAATCATGAAACAAGGATAGAGGATATTGAGAATTTTACAAAGGACCAAAATACAGAAATTGAGAATCTTAAAGAGGAAAACTTAGTACTTCAGTCTCGTCTAGAAGATTTTGAAAACCGGGCAAGATGCTCCAATTTGCGCATAAGAGGCTTTCCTGAATTCATAACTGACTTACAAGCGACAATGTTAGCCTTGTTTCAGGAATTGCAACCTGCTATTCCAGTCGAATGCCTGGAAATGGACAGAGTCCATCGCGCCTTATCTCCTAAAAAATCAAAGGGTCCACCCAGAGACATCATCATTAGATTCCATTATTACCGTACAAAGGAACAGCTCTTATCAGCTGCTAGAGAAAAAGGATCCTTAAATTTTCAGGGTCACGAATACCAAATCATTGCAGATCTGTCTCCTATCACCATAAATAAAAGAAGAGCTCTTAAACCATTATTACAAATTTTACAGCAAAAACATATCCCCTACCAGTGGGGCTTTCCTTTTTCGGTGTGTTTTACTTTTCAAGGTACTAAATACAAATGTCATTCATCTGAAGATTTTCAAAACACCCTTCAAGACCTTCACCTAACTGAACACCAGAACTTGCAAGGCTCAGAAAATGCTCGATGCAGATCTGCCTCTGGCTAACCACTCACTTTCTCGAAATCCTCTGGGAAACAAAATCGTTGTGATTGACATAAACGCGGTCGCTTCATTTCTCCTTCTCCATCTGCTGAAGATTCCATGGACTGATGGACCAGATAATTTTTTTATCTCCTCTGTCTTATGCCTATGTGTCTAATGTTGGTCATCCAATTTCTTTTTCCTAGAAAAGACTTCAGTTTTTTTTTTATCTTGCCAGTATATTTCATGGATCTAATCCCTTTTTGCCACATACTTCTAATTTGTTTTTTGAGCTAAATGCTCAAGCTCATACATGTTATAGCAAACTACACTGTGGCACAGAATTCTATTTAGCTCTACTTATTGTAGATTAATCCCTGTTGCTTGGCTCAAATCAATCTTCCTTTTTTTTTTTTTTTTTTGAATATAGTTATTATTCAGTTTCACTGTGCTACATCCTTTCCTATCTATAATATGTGTTAGAAGACATGGATAACTTCCTTTAGAGCTCTATAAAGTTCTTTATAGTTGATACTTATTCCTATGAAATTAATTCTTAGATTTGCAGTATCTTGCACAGCTACTACTGGCAGGAGTACTGTGATTTCTGCTCGTTATTATAGCATAAGTCGCTTATACTACTGTATATTTTTTAGTGATTATTAACTTGTGGTTTTCTGTATCTTCCTAGGTTGTTCCGTGCATCCTCAATTTGTTACTCCCTTTCAGAGACTACTGACGGTAGCTATTTAGCCTTTGTCGGGGGATTTCCATCTCCCATCAACAGCATACGTTCCTATTGGTTGTGCCTTAACTATTTGTTTTATATATTACCTTCTATGCTAAGCACACAATTGTCCCTTCTGTTTAGTTCTTCCCTTTTCTCTACACATTTCCTCCGCCTTCCCACATCGAGTATGAAACAATCGACAAATTCCACAATGGTAGGGTATGCTAGACATCGTTTATATACAATCTTATGGCCCCCTAAACATAATGTCCTTGAATGTTCAGGGACTAAATAACCCAAACAAACGTACTAAAGCTTTTCGCAACTTTGCATCATTAAAAGCACACATTTTGTGTCTGCAAGAGACACGCTTCACTTTACAATTCACTCCCAAATATTTTAGTCCTAAATCCTCAAATTTTCACTGCCTCTGCCTCTACAAAACAACGAGGTGTGCTAGTGGCCTTTCATCGGTCTACTCCATTTACTCTTGTACATGAAATCAAGGACCCTGAGGGCAGGTATCTGATTCTCACGGGATACCTTAATGACTCCGCTATCACTATAGTGTCATATTATGCTCCCAACAAAAATCCTATTCCATTTCTTTTGCATCTTTTTCAGGTTGTGGATTCTCATAGAATGGGTGTAGTTATGATTTGTAGTGATTCAAATCAAGTTATTTTCCCATTTCTGGATAAATCCCCTATATCTTCTTCGAGCAGCCCTAATAAACTCTCATTCTCACAACTGCTTGCAAAACATAATATGGTAGATTCTTGGAGAGAGGTGAATCCAAACAAGCGTAGATACACATATTATTCGCACCCTCATAAAACTTTCTCTCGCATAGACCATATATTTCTCACTATAGGTCTCATACCTGAAACGATTGGATCTATGGTCATACCAATCACATGGTCTGACCATAATGCAGTATGCACAGTTATTGCTTCAACTATTCCTAAAGCACATGACACTACGTGGTACCTTAATGACTCTTTTTTAAAAAATACATCTCACTGTCTGGATATTAAAAATGCTCTCTCTGAATATCTATTACATAATTCAACGCCAGATGTGTCTCCCCTTACTTTATGGGAGGCACACAAACCAGTTATTCGTGGTATTTGTTTGAGACAGGCTGCACTCTTTAGACGTGAATGTAAAACACTTAGCCAGAAATTAGAAACAAACTTTAATACATGCTACACAGTATGTCAAAATAATCCTTTTTCTTCTAATAAAACCAATCTTGATAAAGCTAGGCTTGAATTTGATCTGTTTCTTACAGAATCTGCAGATAAGACACTTCGGAGATCGCGTCACAATTTTTACATTAAAGCAAATAAACCAGATTCACCCATGGCCCGCATGCTCGCTTCACTCCATAAACCATTTAAGCCCATACGTCTATAAATCTCGAGAGATACATTTTCCAGCAACCCTATAAAAATTCTTAAGAAATTTAACACACCTAGCTACTCTATATTCATCTGAAAACAATTTGAATTTTTCTGCGGCAAATTAATTTTTTGCTCAACTATCACTACCGACTCTTTCTCAGTCTCAGATGGAATTTATGGAAAAATGAATAACACCAGATGAAGTGTCCCAAGTTATAAAATCACTAAAATTAAATAAAAGACCAGGCCCTGATGGTTTTTCAGCATTATACTACCAGGTTTTTTCCGATTCCCTTTCGCCTATCCTAGCTAATGCTTTCAATACACTTCTTAATGGCCAATCCTTTAAACAGGAAACTTTAACAGCAATCATCTGTATGCTCCCGAAGCCTCAAACTGATGACACGATTTGGTCGAACTATCGACACATTTCCTTATTAAATTTAGATATTAAAATTTTAGCCAAAATTATAGCTTCCAGACTAAATAACTTCATAGGACAACTCATTCATAGGGATCAAGTAGGTTTCATACCTATTCGGCAAGCTACTGACAACATCAGACGTGCAACTCTGTTATCTCATATAGCTAAAACACGCCGCATCCCCTCGTGTTTCCTATCACTAGACATTAAAAAAGCCTTTGATACCATATCCTGGCCATATATGCAATATACTCTTAGTAAATGGGGTTTTGGCCCAAATTTTTTAAAATGGATTTCTGCACTTTATAACAAACCTAAAGCATATATTAAATACGCAGGCTATAAATCAGACTTGTTTAACATGGAGAGAGGCACGCGTCAGGGGTGCCCTCTCTCCCCTCTCTTATTTGCCCTTCTCATAGAACCTCTAGCACACAGTATTAGAAGTAATCCCTCAATTTCTGGTATAGAACTAGGTGGTCACCATCATAAGTTGTGTTTATTTGCAGATGACATTCTTCTTTTTCTATCATCTCCCCATATATCAGCCCCTAATCTCATTGCTGCCCTTAATAAATTCGCTGCTATTTCAGGACTAAACATACATTTTCAAAAATCTACGGCCCTTAATATCTCATTGAGTGAATCTGAGTTTAATTTAGCGCAGAATGCGTTACCATTTTCATGGTCTTTGAAGCACATTCCATATTTGGGTATAAAATTTACTCCCAACCATTCTGATCTTTATGCAGCCAACTTTACTCCATTATTGAAAAAAGTTACTGAACTACTGACGAAATGGGCATCACTTCCATTGTTGTGGTTTGGGAAGATAAATGCAATCAAAATGGTTATTCTACCCAAATTTTTATATTTATTTAGGGTCCTGCCAATTCATATACCTGCACATTTTCTTTGAATCTTACAACGTAAAATAATTAAATTCACCTGGGGTTCAATCAAACCTAGATTGCCCGAATCCACATTGATTCTCCCCAAAACAAGGGGTGGACTGGGTCTCCCCAATTTTGCCACATATTACAAAGCTGCGCAATTGGCACAATTAACTAAGTATCATGCCACTACTGAAATTCTCTTATGGGTTACGATAGAATCTATCGAATGTGACCCCATCTCAATTTCCAATCTCTTATGGTTACAACCATCAGATCGAAAACATATTACTAATCCAATTACCAAGCATTCTCTCTCTTCATGGGATAGACTAAAGTCTAATTATAATTTAAAGTCTACACACAATCCACTACAATCTTTTCTGAGAAATCCAGACTTTCTCTATCGCTCATTGACAGACGTAGTCTTCTTGATTCTCAAGAGCTGGGTTATGTTGTCTCCGCAGGAGTAGGACTAGGAAGAATGACAAAACGTTCTGGCTCCACCCTAGGGGGCAGTCCCTGAGGGTATATCCTCCCTCTCTCTGCTACAGGGAATCAGTTTTTTTCTGTCTAGTCAGGAGTAAGGACCTAAGTTCCTTGCTGGGATCTTTTGGTCCTGGCAAGACTTTTTTTCTTTAAGAAAAAGACATTTTTTAGGTAGTTTTCTCCAGTGTTTTTTTCCTGTGAGATCTTCAAGCAAAAATGCCGGACTGGGCGACACTTGTGGTCACCCCAGCCGGCCTACGAGCGCGTGCAGACCATGGCATTGCGCTTGGTCGGCCGCGACATATTCAAGTAAGTATGCGGGGCCGGGCGACGGGCTGGATGTTGAGATCCAGTGGTCACCCCGGTTTCTGCCTAAAAGCGCGTGCAGACCAGTGCGCTGAGTCGGCCGCGACGGAGTCCCAGTAAAGGGACTGACTTTGCGAGTTAAAAGCTCGCTTGGACGCCAGGACCAGAGAGTCGAGGCGTCCACAAACCCCCACCCCGGTGGAGAGGGTATTGTGAAGAGAGGGTGCCTGTCGGTTCGGTATGGTGAGTAAACGTTCCCTTTTTTCCTCATTTATGAGGCAGTATATATTATGGGCCCCTCCATATATGGTCAGTATATATCTGATACTTACAAGTCCCCCTTGTAATACAGCATGTGTTTGTGGGAAGTGGACTTGGTTCAAGAGCTAACACTCTACCCAGCAGACTGTAACATTACAGCAGACATAGGAGGTATAATCCTACCTTATGTGCAGTGTATCTCTGTAGATCCATATGTCACCTCTCAGCAGAGTGCAGGTGGATGTGCTGGGAAGACGATATCGGCGGTCCGCCGCCATTTTGCCGTAGACCGAATGCATATATGTCCTCAGGTCACGCCGGCCGCCATGTTTTTGGAGTCTTATGTCTCTTCTATGGGGGCGGCCATGTTTTGTGAGCCCAGCTTCCTCGTGGAGGGCTGGGAACGCCGGAAGGCGTACACAGGGGGCGGAGCCACGCCTTCTGCCCGGGAAAAAGCAAACAGCTCCTTCCAGTCTGTGTAAGACAGACGCTGGCTGCAGTTTGTTGGAAACTGCACTGCATCGGTTGGTGAGCCTTGGGGGTCCCTCTCTCTCTCTCTGGGATCGAGAAGCAGGTACTCTGAGGGGCGCTATTGCGCTAGGGGGAGACACACAAAAAAAAAAAAAAAAGAAAAAGTTTTTTTGTTTTGCTGGCAAAGGTGTCCTGTATTAACATGGACCCTGCCACTCATGTATCTCCTCCGGATCCCCTCGAGGGGTCTGCGGGATCCTCCAGCACCCCATTGACAATTGAATCTTTGTCAGCTATTATGGAAACTTTTGTGTCCCGGGTGGAAGTGGCTTGTCAGGGACAGGGCGCAAGAAAGCGACCCCCGCCTAACCCCTTATTATCTGAAACCTCGGATTCAGACTCTGAGCCTATTTCTGCAGTTGCAGGTACTTCATCTGGTATTGGTGTCTCGGGTCCTGTCTCTTCAGACAGTGAGGAGGATGTTTCGGCATCTGCCATAGCCCGAGAGGAAGCGTTGGTAAACGCACTCATTGTATCTGTTCAAGAGACTTTAAGGTTACAGGGTATTCCATCAGAAATAGCTGAAACTGAGATCCCTTTTGGGACTAAAAAGCGCATCAAAGTGGCAAAGGTTTTTCCATTGCCCAAATGTTTTGGCAATCCAATCGATGAAGAATGGCGTCTGCCAAAACGCACTTTTAATATTTCCAAACGCATTGACAGGCGTTATCCGTTTGAGGAAACCCTTATTAAGAAATGGACAGAACCACCTGTGGTGGATTCACCTATTGCTAGATTGAATAAAGCCACGGTTATTCCTTTAGAAGACGCTCCGTCTTTTAAAGATCCAGTGGATCGCAAGATAGAAGCTATGTCTCGCACCATGTTTTCCTTGATTGGATCAGCTTTCAGGCCAATAATTGCTATTGGTCTGGTTTCGCAGGCTGTAACTGAATGGACCAAGTGGTTACGCCGGGACTTAGAAGAAGTCCCTCAGGCGGTATCAGATTTGTTGGAACAAATGATACAGGGGTTACAGTTTGTATGTGATGCGGCGTTAGACGCCACTCCATTAATGGCGCGAGCATCAGTCTCAGCAGTGGTTCTCAGGCGTACACTGTGGCTAAAAGGTTGGATAGCCGACCAAGGTTCCAAAAAAGCATTGGCTAATATCCCCTTTCAGGAGAGCGTCTATTTGGAGCCAACTTAGATGAGATCATTAAGGATCTCACCGGTGGAAAAAGCACCTTTTTACCGCAAAATTTTAAAGGTAGAGGAACTCGTCAAAGACGAGGGCCTTCTTTTTCTGCTCACAAGAGGTTTTTTCGTCCAGCGGGTGAAAAAACGAAGTCCTCCAAGCCTCCTGCAGGAGGCGTCAGGGGTCGTTGGTCGGGCAAGCAAAAGCCCGCCCCCTCCAGACCTGAAGATAAACCATCCAAAGCCTGAAGGTGCGCCCCCACCCATAACTGGGGTGGGGGGACGTCTTCGCCGGTTCCCGGATCCATGGCTTTCCAGAATCCCGGACAAATGGGTTTGCGAAGTCATAAAGTCAGGGTACAAGATCGAGTTTCGATCTCTCCCACCGGCGCGATTCTTCCCTTCCAATATCCGACTATCTCCGGATCGTCTAGAAGATCTGCGGAGAGCAGTCACAGATCTACTACAACAAGGAGTGGTAGTCCACGTTCCTTGGACAGAACGGTTTCAAGGGTTTTATTCAAACCTGTTTACAATACCCAGGATTGAGGGCAAAGTGCGTCCAATTCTGGACTTAAGAGCGCTCAATTCTTTCGTCAACATAAGAAGATTCAGAATGGAGTCCATTCGCACGGTAGCAGCCTTCCTGCATCCAGGGGATGTCCTAGCGTCCATAGACATCAAGGACACCTATCTTCACATTCCCATTTTCGCAGGACATCAGCGTTTTCTACGCTTTTCCGTAGAGGAGAACCACTATCAGTTTGTGGCGTTACCTTTCGGTCTCGCCACGGCTCCGCGGGTCTTCACAAAGGTGTTGGCCCCTATGTTGGCACTTCTGCGCCAAAGAGGTATATCGATTCTAGGTTACCTAGACGATCTTCTGCTTCATGCAGAGTCTCCTCAGACCTTGCTACAAAACATAGAAATTACTATGATTTCTTTACAGGAATTCGGGTGGCTGGTGAACCAGCAAAAGTCATTTCTGGTTCCCACCCAGAGGCTCGAATATCTGGGTCTAATTCTAGACACAGTCAGGACGAGAGTTTTCCTTCCGGTAGGGAAACTTCGAAAGATTCAATCAGCAGTCCAGTTGTTACTGTCCAACAGCTGGTCTTCCCTTCGGACGTGCATGAGGGTTCTGGGGTTGATGGTGGCTTCATTCGAAGCAGTCCCATTTGCCCAGTCCCATACCCGAATTCTTCAGCAAGAGATTCTTCTCAGATGGAATCGGAATCCGGAATCCCTGGACAATCAGATACGATTGAGCAAACAGACCAGAGAGTCTCTGGTTTGGTGGCTTCGGTCTCCAATGCTCAGCCAGGGAAAGTCTTTTCTGCCAATATATTGGACGATAGTGACCACGGATGCCAGTCTATCCGGATGGGGAGGAACTCTTGGTCAGTTATCTGTCCAGGGACTTTGGTCCCCGGAAGAATCCAGATTACCGATAAATGTATTGGAACTGAGAGCGATCAGACTTTGTCTGATTCACTGGACCGAGCAGCTTCAGGGCAGCCCGGTTCGGATCCAGTCGGACAATGCCACGGCCGTGGCTTATGTCAATCATCAGGGGGGCACCAAGAGTGTCCGAGCGGCCAAAGAAGTGGCTTGCATTCTTCGCTGGGCGGAACGATTTGTTCCAGCAATCTCTGCGGTGTTCATTCTGGGGGTGGAGAATTGGCAGGCAGATTATCTCAGCCGTCAGACCCTGGATCAGGGGGAATGGTCCCTCCATCCAGACGTTTTCCACCAGTTGTGCCTACGGTGGGGCACCCCGGATGTGGATCTGTTGGCATCACGATTCAACAGGAAAGTTCAGAGATTCGTGGCTCGCTCCCGCGATCCTCTAGCAGAAACCGCAGACGCACTGATCGCCCCGTGGGGGCAATACCAGCTAATATATGCCTTCCCTCCTCTCGCGTTACTGCCAAGACTTCTTCGCAGGGTAGAGGAGGAAGGAATCCCAGTAATCCTGGTAGCTCCGGACTGGCCTCGTCGAGCTTGGTACGCCGACATGGTCAGACTGGTGGCGGACGTCCCATGGAGACTTCCTCTCAGAGAGGATCTACTGTCTCAGGGACCGATCTTCCATCCTGCTTTACGATCGCTGGCTTTAACGGCCTGGCTATTGAGACCCAGGTGCTGAAGGACAAAGGTTTGTCAGCTTCAGTTATTCCTACTCTAGTTGAAGCAAGGAAAGCGACTTCCAGAAAGATTTATCATCGCACATGGAAGTCCTACATTGCATGGTGTGAACCTTTGGGGTTCCGTCCTCGGTCTTATTCGATTAGTCGAATATTGGCTTTTCTGCAACAAGGGGTTGAGCAGAAACTGGCCTTGAGTACTATCAAGGGTCAGGTCTCAGCATTAGCCATCTTCTTTCAGAAGCCTTTGGCTACTCATTCCTTGGTGCGGAATTTCATCCAGGGGGTGCGACATCTGGCTCCGCCAGTGCACGCGCCGTTACCCCCCTGGGATCTTAATTTAGTGTTGTCGGTTCTTCAGAAACCTCCCTTTGAAGATATTAGGGAGATTCCTCTACCCACGTTGTCCCAGAAGGTGGCCTTCTTGGTGGCTATTACTTCTGCACGCAGGGTGTCAGAACTGGCCGCATTATCTTGTCGTTCACCATATCTGGTGGTTCATAGAGATAAGGTGGTTCTTCGTCCGAATCCATCCTTCCTACCAAAAGTAGTTTCAGAATTTCATCTGAATGAAGAAATTGTATTACCTTCCCTGTGTCCTAAGCCCAGTCATCCTCGGGAATTTGCTTTGCACTCCTTGGATGTGGTCCGGGCGATCAGGGTATACTTGAAAACGACAGACTCGTTTCGCAAGACGGATTCACTTTTTGTGATCCCAGATGGACCCAAAAAGGGGTTGCCTGCATCTGCCGCGACCATTTCCAGATGGATCAGACAGACGGTAGTGCAGGCTTATTCTATTAAGGGTCGGGAGCCCCCGTTCCCTGTTAAGGCGCACTCCACTCGGGCACTTAGTGCGTCATGGGCCTTTTGCCATCAGGCGTCAGTGGTCCAGGTGTGCAAGGCGGCTACCTGGTCGTCGGTGCATACCTTCTCTAAACATTATAAAGTTGATGTAATGGCATCGTCTGATGCCTCATTTGGCCGCAAGGTTTTGCAGGCCGCAATTTGAGGAGACCAGTGGTCTACCTCGAGGGTTTTTTTCCGTTGGAAAATTTTTTCTTTTAGTCTCATTTTTTGTTTATAATGAGCCTTTAAAACTTCTAGTTTGGCACCGGTTGGGCCTACTAGATTGGATTTGATTTTGTCAATCCCACCCCTCATTTGTGGCACTGCTTCTGGATGTCCCAGCTCTTGAGAATCAAGAAGACTACGTCTGTCAATGAGCGATAGAGAAAAATGGATTTTTGTAAGAACTTACCGTAAAATCCTTTTCTCTTAAGCTCATTGACAGACGTAGTACCCGCCCCTCTATCATTGAGTTGGGTTGGGTTAAATTCTCTGTACTGCTTTAAACAGAACTGATTCCCTGTAGCAGAGAGAGGGAGGATATATCCTCAGGGACTGCCCCCTAGGGTGGAGCCAGAACGTTTTGTCATTCTGCCTAGTCCTACTCCTGCGGAGACAACATAACCCAGCTCTTGAGAATCAAGAAGACTACGTCTGTCAATGAGCTTAAGAGAAAAGGATTTTACGGTAAGTTCTTACAAAAATCCATTTTTTATCCGGCTTCGGAATTCCCAAATTCATTTCGGGCATGGTCTAGGTCAGGCCTGTCAAGGCTATTTAATCTGGTCTCTAGCTCTTCTATCTTAAGTTTTCCTGAACTTTATGAATCACATCATTTACCACATTCAGAACTTTTTCGATATCAACAAATTAAAAATTTCTATACCCCATTTATAACAAATGGTACCATTCTGAATCAGCTCTCTCAATTTGAGCGTATCTGTTTCAACAACCCACACTCCAGAGGTCTAATTTCTAGCCTATATTCTCAATTGCTTAACAATCCAGACGTAGATACACCAAGCTATGTCAGGAAATGGGAAACAGTCCTTGGCCGTACACTTAACCAATCAGA
The DNA here is from genome assembly GCF_965119305.1 of Pelophylax lessonae. Classification (NCBI taxonomy): domain Eukaryota; kingdom Metazoa; phylum Chordata; class Amphibia; order Anura; family Ranidae; genus Pelophylax; species Pelophylax lessonae. The sequence continues at coordinate 141,301,116 of NC_138779.1, read as the reverse complement.
ATGGTCTGAAATCTGGTCTGTAACGAAATCTTCTTCTTCAAATATTATTGCAATTGAATCATCATACAAGATTCTTTCACGATGGTACTTGGTACCAGCTAGAATCGCCAAGTTCACACCAAACTATCCGGCCTTTTGTTTTAGAGGTTGTACGGAAATAGGTACGCATGTTCATATATGGGGGAATTGCTCAATTGCTACAGTTTTTTGGAAAGAAATATTCTCTCTAGCATCTAAAATGTTTGAAATAGACATTACTCCAGATCCAGTGATTGCCATTTTAAATTTAAAACCTGCATGCCTGACACGAAAACAATTCAAATTATTCCTTCAGCTTCATAATGCCGCTAAACAAACCATAGCCAAAGCTTGGAAGACTACAACTTTAAATCTTGTAGAAGTTAAACATAGGATGAATAATGCATTATTACATGCAAAAATGGAAGCCATGGATTGCGATAAATTTAGTACTTTTATAAGCATTTGGGACCCTTGGATTAAACATGGCCTATCACCGAGTTTTGAGGAACAGGTTCTGAATGCTTGGTAGTTAAGACTTATATTTTATTTAGGCAAAAAATTTGGGGGAGCATACCCATGTATTTCTAAAGCTGCTGCAGCTATGAACCAAAAGACATGTATATTAAAAAAGAATAGCGCGCAAATGCAAAAGAAATAACTACCAAATCTGAAGACAATCCATAAATAAAAATGGGGGTTTGGTCCCACCATATGGCCATATCGTGCTCAAGCCCACTACTGCGTCAAAGTACCCCATTATCAGTGGGTCCTACACTATCCATGAAAAAAGAGATGAATCCAGCCTTTCTAACCCTTGGAGATAATACTCCTTGCTGGGAAGGATGTGCAAATGCACTACAGGGGACTCCTCCTATATCCACTTGATGGTGGACACTGATTGAGTACAGGTGTGTGTGGGGGGGTGGGGAGGGTTGCTCAACCTCGATAGTCTGGTCAGACCGAATACATAATAAACAGGCAAAAAATTTGGGGGAGCATACCCATGTATTTCTAAAGCTGCTGTAGCTATGAACCAAAAGACATGTATATTAAAAAAGAATAGCGCGCAAATGCAAAAGAAATAACTACCAAATCTGAAGACAATCCATAAATAAAAATGGGGGTTTGGTCCCACCATATGGCCATATCGTGCTCAAGCCCACTACTGCGTCAAAGTACCCCATTATCAGTGGGTCCTACACTATCCATGAAAAAAGAGATGAATCCAGCATTTCTAACCCTTGGAGATAATACTCCTTGCTGGGAAGGATGTGCAAATGCACTACAGGGGACTCCTCCTATATCCACTTGATGGTGGACACTGAGTACAGGTGTGTGTGGGGGGGTGGGGAGGGTTGCTCAACTTCGATAGTATGCTCCCCCAAATTTTTTGCCTGTTTATTATGTATTCGGTCTGACCAGACTATCGAGGTTGAGCAACCCTCCCCACCCCCCCACACACACCTGTACTCAATCAGTGTCCACCATCAAGTGGATATAGGAGGAGTCCCCTGTAGTGCATTTGCACATCCTTCCCAGCAAGGAGTATTATCTCCAAGGGTTAGAAAGGCTGGATTCATCTCTTTTTTCATGGATAGTGTAGGACCCACTGATAATGGGGTACTTTGACGCAGTAGTGGGCTTGAGCACGATATGGCCATATGGTGGGACCAAACCCCCATTTTTATTTATGGATTGTCTTCAGATTTGGTAGTTATTTCTTTTGCATTTGCGCGCTATTCTTTTTTAATTTATATTTTATTTACTTTGTATTAACCTTTGTGGTACAAGTTCTATTCTCGATGCCCTCTCCTTTACCCACTTTACCCTACCCACACCCTGCTGACTTCTTCCTTTTCCCTTTTTTTTTTTCTTCCCCTACAGCCATGTTCTGAATACTTTCTCAAAATCTTAATATCTCAGAATATCATATTAATAATTCTACCTTTTTCTTTTGTTCCTTCCTTTTGTGCAAACTTCACTATACAGTATAACATTTATAATACTTCTGTAACAATAACAGTATTTCTACTTCTGTTTTTGTTTTGTAACTTGCTTTATTGCTGTTTTATAAAACTCAATAAAAGTATTGAACAAGAGAGTACATAGAGAAGAGGAGGAGCCAAGATCACTGGCAGGGGACTCAAAAAAAGGAGGATTGGGGCTGCTCTGTACAATCATTGCACAGAGAAGCTGAGTATATCATGTTTGTTATTTTAATTAAAAAAAAAGGCTTTAGTAAGACATTAAAAAGGGATCAAAGTCTTCAATAAGTAACCACAGACCGGTTAGTTTAACTTCTATAGTCAGGAAGATACCTGTAAGTTTAATAAAGGACCATATATAAGGAGTGTTTGCAAGAAAATAATATTTTAAGCAATAGTCAGCATAGATTCTGGAAAGACCAAAGTTGTCAAACAAATCTGATTTCTTTTTTGAGGAGGTAAGCAAAACCTTAGACAAATATTTGGATTTTGTCAAAGCATTTGACACAGTTCACCACACGCAGCTAATGTGAAAATCGTAGTCTACAGAAATGTAGACTACTACAAATATAGACTCTACCTAGAAAATTTAGTTTGTAAATGGATAGAAAACGGGCCTTATTAAAAGAATAGTGATTAATGTGATTCTCTGAATGGTCTAAGTTAATAGTGGTGCACTCCAAGGTTCTGGGTTGGGACCCTTACTTTTTAACATATTAATAAATAGGGTCTGGAATAATCAATGTGGGGAATCAATGGTGACGAAGGATCTGTTTGAAGATCATTGACTTAAAGTGTTACTAAACCCACATCAGTAAAATCAGTCTGTTTATGCAGTAAAGCTGTGTTTCTCAATTCCGGTCCTCAGGGCACACTAACAGGACAGATTTTAAGTATTACCTTGGGGATATGCAGACTAGAATACTGCAATCACTGGGCAGCAAATTATATCGCCTGTAGATATGGCCTTGCGGTTCGCCCGGTGGTCGGTTTGCGTTGAATTTTGCTTGTTCGCTACCCGCCAATTTTGCGAACACATGGCGTTGTTCGCGGTGGCCATATTCATTTACATTGGGGAGAACTTTGACCCATGACACAGCCATCAGGTGGAACGGGACAGCCAATTAAAACATTTCAGCACATGGACATGCCCCCTACCCTATAAATAGACCTGAGCTGTCGGCCATTTCACATTCTGCTTTTTGCCAGCGTAGGGGAAGGTTGCCTGTGCTCATGAGGGAGAGATTGCAAGACACAAATAGCTCTGTGAAGATCCACAAAAGTCCTTTTCAGGGCTGGTATTTCGGTATAGGTCTACTAGTATCTTTTCAGGTTAGGGGCAGGTATCCAGTCGGTGCTTTAGGGTCAGTTAGAGATCGGCAGCAGTGACACAAATCGCTCTGTTAATGTCCACAAAAGTCATTTAAAGGGCTACAAATATTTTGGTATTGCTGTTGTGCAGTGCACTAAAAAGGGGGGGGGGGGAGGGGGGTAATCCACAGTATAATATACTTTGTAGAAAGCATATTATAGTGGATTAATAGTATTATTGTGCACTGTGCAGCATTGTGACAGGTGTGGTAACTGAGCGTTGCTGCAGCAATACTACAAACAGTGACAAACTCCCTGGCCAATTTTTTGAACAACTGGTGTGATAGACCAGTGGCCCCCCCAACACCACATATTGAAGTGGGGTGTTATTTAACAGTATACTTTTCTAAGAGTGTATTTTAGTCCTGCAAAATGTGGCCTCTCTTCCTGTGTTGACTGTGCTACACACAGTGACAACAGTTACTGGCCAATTATTTGTAGAACTGTTGTAATAAACCTGTGGCCCCCCAATACCACAGATTGAAGCGGGGTGTTATCTACCTTTTTCCAGATATACTGCGATTTTCTAGAGACTTTTTTCACAGGGTAATTAAAAAACATGACAGGCAGAGGAAGAGGCAGACACGTACGCAGGGGTGTTAGGGGTAGGGCAGGAGAAGTAGGCCGGAGCCAAACTGTGAAGTTTCAAAAGCCGTGTGCAATTACGTCAAAGGACGCACCAGACTTAGTTGAGTGGCTCACTCAGCCTTCCTCTTCTGCACCCTCCTCATCCTTAGGGATGATCAAACTTTTGAAAAGTTCGGTTCGACCAGAACACCCGAATTTCCCAAAAGTTCGGTTCGGATTTCAGAACCCCATTGAAATCAATGGGACCCGAACTTCGGTAATCAAAAAACACCATTTTTAAGCCCTAAAACCCAACAAATGCCCCTAAAAAGTGCCTAGGGTTCTGGGTCATGCCCCATTAACTATTAATCACACAAAAAAAAGTTCTTAAAAATTGTCATTTTTGATAATAAAAGCCAATTATTGAAAAAAAAAAAAAGAGAGAGATTTTTTGATTTTGACTTTGGATTTAGTATCTGGGGGGGTCTAAAAAGTGTACATGTGAAGTTTCAGCTCTGTAGCATGTCCAGAACCATGAAAAAAAAAAAAAGATAATTTTTCAGTAGAACAGGGATTTGGGACCCTCCTTTAACACCTATATGATCTTTTTTTCTGGTTCTGGACATGCTACAGAGCTGAAACTTCACAGGTACACCTTTTAGACCCCCCAGACACAAAATCACACAAAAAAGTTCTTAAAAATTGTCATTTTTGATAAAAAAAGCCAATTATTGAAAAATTAAAAAAAAAAAAAGAGATTTTTTGATTTTTACTTTGGATTTAGTATCTGGGGGTCTAAAAAGTGTACATATGAAGTTTCAGCTCTGTAGCATGTCCAGAACCATAAAAAAAAAGATTGTTTGTATTAGAAAACTTTCAGATCACACCAATATGGTTTCTCGCTTTGCACAGCACCTTACCGCTTTAATAGCAGGCATTTTTTTGGGTTCTTTGGAGTCAGAAAAAACATCTGAACTTGTGTATAGTGGTACTGTGCACAAGTTCTGATGTTTTGCCTGCCTTCAAAAACCCCCAAAAAATACCAGCAAAAACACACCTGGGCATTTTTTTTTTTGACGCTAGCGTTTTTTTTTTCATTTTTTGGGGTTCTTTTGAGGCAAGCAAAACATCTGAACTTGTGTATAGTGGTATATATACACACATACATATATTTATATACACACCTAGACATTTATATGTGTGATAGTAGCAGAAATATATTACTATAAATGATTGCATTAGCGCAAGCATATATTTCTGCTACTATCACACCTATATATGTCTAGGTGTGTATATAAATATATGTATGTGTGTATATACACCACTATACACAAGTTCAGATGTTTTGCCTGCCTCAAAAGAACCCAAAAAAATGCCAAAAAAAACGCTAGGGTCAAAAAAAAAAAATGCCCAGGTGTGTTTTTGCTGGCATTTTTTGGGGGGTTTTGGAGGCAGGCAAAACATCTGAACTTGTGCACAGTACCACTATACACAAGTTCAGATGTTTTTCCTGACTGCAAAGAACTCAAAAAAATGCCTGCTTTGAAACCGGCAAGGTGTGAAAACCGAGGAGAGAAGCTAACCCCCTGAGCTGAAAGTTTTCTAATACATACAATCCTTTTTTTTCTGGTTCTGGACATGCTGCAGAGCTGAAACTTCACAGGTACACCTTTTAGACCCCCCAGACACAAAATCACACAAAAAAAGTTCTTAAAAATTTTCATTTTTGATAAAAAAAGACAATTATTGAAAAATTAAAAAAAAAAAAGAGAGATTTTTTGATTTTTACTTTGGATTTCAGATCTGGGGGTCTAAAAGGTGTACATGTGAAGTTTCAGCTCTGTAGCATGTCCAGAACCATAAAAAAAAGATTGTTTGTATTAGAAAACTTTCAGCTCAGGGGGTTGGCTTCGCTGCTGTAACACCTTGCCGGTTTAATAGAAGGCATTTTTTTGGGTTCTTTGCAGTCAGGAAAAACATCTGAACTTGTGTATAGTGGTGTATATACACACATCCATATATTTATATACACACCTAGACATATATAGGTGTGATAGTAGAAATATATGCTTGCTCTAATGAAATCATTTACAGTAATATATTTCTGCTACTATCACACCTATATATGTCTAGGTGTGTATATAAATATATGGATGTGTGTATATACACCACTATACACAAGTTCAGATGTTTTGCCTGCCTCCAAAACCCCCCAAAAAATGCCAGCAAAAACACACCTGGGCATTTTTTTTTTGACGCTAGCGTTTTTTTGGCATTTTTTTGGGTTCTTTTGAGGCAGGCAAAACATCTGAACATGTGTATAGGGGGTATATATACACATATATGTCTGAATATATACCCCTAGACATATATAGGTGTGATAGTAGCAGAAATAAATGCTTGCGCTAATGAAATCATTTACAGTAATATATTTCTGCTACTATCACACCTATATATGTCTAGGGGTATATATTCAGACATATATGTGTATATATACCCCCTATACACATGTTCAGATGTCATGTCTGACATCAAACATGTCCTCAAAAAAGCACTGGCAGTGGCAGCCCCTGCAGCATAAAAAATGCTTGGCTGGTGAGAAACCATATGGGTGTGCCGAAGCAATTCAGAGAAATGATCATTTCTCTGTAGCGGTCACCCTGCTATGGAAGGGTTTTGTCACCCTGCCATAGCAGTCACTGCCAGTTAACCCTACACTACACTACGGTCCGCTTACACAACACTTTCCCTACAGAAACTGAATTTTTGAAGCTAACTTAAGTGTAAAGGAGCACTCTAACTACACTAGATATCCCTTTCCTCACACTAAAAATAGCTAAATGACTCTTTTAAAGTAAAATTAACAGAACTGCTTCCACTCTCTTCCATGTGCAGTATAACAATGCTAGGAATATGGCAGGGGCGATCTTATATACTGGGGGGCGTATTCACTAATGATTGGTCTAGGGACCCCCTAGTCACTCCAATCACATTCCTAGCATTCTCCTGCCCCCTCAATTGGCTTTTGCTAATGGTTCTGGTCCAATCACGGGCTTTTAAAGCCCATTTCCTGAAGCATTGCATTTTGGTCAGTTCTGGTTGCCGAATTCCAAACTTTTTGGGCAAAAAGTTCTAAATTCGGCCGAACCTCGAACACCCAATGTTCGGGCCGAACCGATGGTCGACCCGAACCGTTCGATCATCCCTACTCATCCCCTCTATCTGCACCCTCTTCACTCTCTGCAGTGTGCAACCCCAAAGACACCACCCCCACCACCACCACATACCCTCCGCTTGAGTCAATGGAATTATTTTTGATCCATCACAAGACGTTTGCGATGCGCAGCCATTGTTGGAATCGGATCAGGAAGAGGAGGTAGTAACAGCCGCCACTCAGCAGTCTGACAACAGTACCCAGATCAGCCCAAGGAGGTTGGTCCCCGCTGTTGCTGCCTACTCCGAGATCTCGAATGTTAGTGGTGGGGAAGGTGACGTGGATGATTATGAGTCTATGAACCTCACGTGGGTGGCCACAAGAGAGGAAGGGGAAGGGAGTTCAGAGGGAGAGACGGGCCGACAGATAGGGAGGAGAGGCAGGCAGAACTTGCATTGCACAAGAGGTACAAAGCAGACTGCAAATGTATCAGGAGCGAGCCATCAACCATGTACAGTCACATCTGGCACTCCCAGGACACCGGCACATGGCTCAGCAGTGTGGGCTTTTTTTAATGTTTCCGTTGCTGACAACAGTGTTGCCATCTGCAGCCTTTGCAGTCAACGTATAAGTCGCGGTAAGCCCAACACTCACCTAGGGACAACCGCCTTAAGAAGGCACCTGAACTCCCATCACCGAGCCCAGTGGGAGCAACACCATCAGAACCCACAAAGCCACACTCCAGGCTCTCACAGTCCAGCCCCTTCTCCTTCTCCTCTCTCCTCACACTTGTCCTCCACTCCACCTGCCATGATGCCATCGTCACATAGTTATGGAAAAAGGCAGGCTTCTGTGGTCCAAATGTTGGAGCAGAAAAAAATGATGACGCCGGATAACCCTCTTGCCCAACATTTGACTGCTGGCTTGTTGGAACTGATAGCCCGCCAACTACTGCCATATCAACTGGTGGACTTGGAGGCCTTTTGTAAATTTGTGACCATTGGAACACCACAATGGAAGGTCCAGGCAGGAAATATTTCTTGCAGAAGGGCATTCCAGAGCTGTACGGCCACGTTCAGCGGCAAGTTTATATATCTCTTGCACACAGTGTTGGTGCTAAGATACATCTGACCACAGACACATGGTCTAGCAAACTCGGGCAGGGAAGGTATATCACTTTTACTGCCCACTGGGTGAACTTTCTGATGGCCGTCAAGCATGTAACCCATGGCACCCGTGTAGATTTAGTTGTACCGCCACGGATTGCAAGCAGACCTGCCTCTTCTTCTCCTCCTCCTCCTCCATCCTCCCTCTCCTCCTCGGCTGACTCCTCCTCTTCCGATGCTAACGTCTCTTTAACTGAAGCTCCCAAGATCCCCAGAACCTATTCCACATGCCAGGTGAGACGTTGCCATGCTGTGCTGCGTCTGTTGTGCCTGGAAGCCAAGAGCCACACTGGTCCTGCACCCCTTTCAGCTTTGCGTTCACAGGCAGATCAGTGGCTGACACCGCTGAATTTGACAGTTGGTAGCGTGGTGTGCGACAACGGTGCCAATCTGCTGAGCACGCTGAAACAGGGCAAAATAACACACGTGCCATGCATGGCACACATCCTTGACTTGGTGGTGCAGCGATTCATTGGCAAATACCCTGGGGTCCAGGACGTCTTGTGGCAGGCCAGGAAAATCTCGGGCCATTTCCGAAGATCTTACACAGCCATGGCTCGCCTTGCTGACATTCAGCGGCAACACAACCTGCCCGTCAGGCGTCTTATTTGTGACTGCCCGACGCGATGGAACTCAACGTTGCATATGCTTGATAGGCTGCTCCAGCAGAAACGTGCAGTTAACAACTACCTGTACGAACTCTGCGGCAGGACAGGTTATGGGGAGCTTGGGTTTTTTTCACCTCGCCAGTGGCTGCTCATGCGCGACACATACAGAATTCTGCGGCCATTCAATGGTCAGTCACGGCCAGAGTGCCATAAGTGACATCATACCTTACACCTTCTTTCTGGAGCGTGCATTGCGTAGTGTCATTGATCAAGCTGTCGAGGAGCAGGAAGATAAGGAAGTCACAATGTTGGATGAATTTCCAGTGGGTGCTACTCCATCTGAGACAAATCAACAGCAGGAGTCTGAAGAGGAGTCAGAGGAGGATGGTGCCGGGGGGATGAGGAGGAGCAAGAAGAGCATGCTTTAAACCTTTCTGGGATCCCTGGTGTTATCCGTCGATGGGGGGAGGAGAACGAAGACAACATTATCCTGGATGATGAGCTGGAAGCAGGCCACTACACCGCTTCCTGTTTAGTGCGAATGGGGGCCTTTATTCTCCAGTGTTTTAAGGGGGACCCCCGTATAAAATTCTTAAAGACCAAGGACCAGTACTGGGTGGCAACATACTTAGACCCCCGGTACAAACATAAAATGACTGAAATGTTACCACAATCACAGAGGGCGGTCAGAATGCAGCGCTTCTAGGCCTTGCTGCGGCAAATGCTGCATTCTGCTTTTGCTTGCGCTGGCAGAGGAATTTCCAGTCACAGAGAGACAGTTGCGGGTAGCAATCCAAAAGCGCCTGAAAGAAGAGGGCGGATTGAAGATGCCTTGGTCACTTCAGATATGAGATCCTTCTTTCAGCCAAACCATCGACAGCTGTACTCCGGATCCAGCAAACGAGGAATGCCTGGACTACTGGGTGGGCAGGCTTGGCCTCTGGCCAGAGCTTGCACAATTTGCAATGGAAATGTTGGATTGTCCCCCGTCCAGTGTCCTGTCCGAAAGGATGTTCAGCGCAGCAGGGGGTATCGTGACCGATAAGCGCACTCTCCAAGCTCATGACAGTGTAGACTACCTCACATTTATAAAAATGAATGAGGCATGGATCTCTGAGGAATTCAACACATGTGACCAGTAGACCATGTTTCATTGAAATTCCTCATGCCAGGCCACAAATATCCACCAGACCGCCATCCACCCATAGCAATTCCTGGTCCTTGGCTTCGCTACATACAGCGGCACAAAAGGCATTTCATGTCCATTGAATGGCACATTTTTGGGGCCTTTCAGGGCCGACAATTATTTTTTCTGTGAATGCCTAATGTATCTCCAGGCCCCGAGAATACAATTTTCTTTGCTGTCAGGTAAACCCATGTGGGCTAATTTTTGGGGCCTATGCAGGCCGACACTTACTTCTGTGTACTGCGAATTCCTAATGTACCTCTAGCCATCAAATACACTACGTTCTTTGCTGTCAGTTAAACCCATCTGAGCTCATTTTTGGGGCCTATGCACGCCAACACTTCCTTCTGTATACTGTGAATGCCTAATGTACCTCCAGCTTTAAATACACTATGTTCTTTGGTGTCTGTTAAACCCATGTGGGCTAATTTTTGGGGCCTATGCAGGCCCACACTTCTGTATATTGTGAATGCCTAATGTACCTCCAGCCATCAAATACACTACGTTCTTTGATGTCAGTTAAACCCATGTGGGCTAATTTTTGGGGCCTATTCAGGCCGACACTTACTTCTGTGTACTGTGAATGCCTAATGTACCTTCAGCCACAGAATACGACATTCTTAGCTGTCAGGTAAACGCATGTGGGCTAATTTTTTGGGCCTGGAATGGCCAACACTTCTTTATCCTGTGAATGCCTAATTTTTCAGACTGGAATTGAAAAATCAATGGGTCTGTAAAGGTCCTGCCAAATTGTGGAATGGATGCGGACCCATTTTACAGATGTGTGAATGGACCCTATATGTATTTGACATGTATTTACCGGCTGCTGTCAGTTCTGGCTGATTTATGAAAAAAAAAAAAAAAATTGCTGTAAAAAAGGAAAAAAAAAATTTCAGGGCAACTTTTCCAATTGCAATACTTCTGTTATGACATTGTCCATGTGCTGGGACTATTTGTGCACAGCTAGTATGTCTTTTGTGGCTACAAATATGACCTAAAGGTTTTTAAAGTTCGCCTCCCATTAAAGTCAATGGGGCCCGCCGCAAACTTGCGGTTCGCAGACTTTTGAGAAAATTTGCAGCTGATGTTTGCGAACCGCCCCGGCCGATGTTCGTCCATTTCTAATCACCTATTTCAGTTTTCTTGCAAACCTGGCCTCTTAGTGTGCCCTAAAACCGGAGTTGAGAAACACTGCAGTAAAGCATGCTTGTTATACTCACTGTTGAACCTAAGGGGTTAATCCTTTGCATTGTGTAAAAAGACTGTTTGATCCTGTCTTCTCTGTTCCACCCCTTCTTCCACAGTCCCCAAACCATCTCCTGATAGAACAGATCGAACAGAGGCTAGGGGACAAGCTGCACATGCCCAGTTTGATGTGTATTGCTAGAAAGTATTTGTTTTCTTGGGAGAGTTCATGTGATCAGCACAGGGCCAATCTGCACTGTCCAGACAGAGGGTCAGGGGTCCTGCAGCCTTAAAGGACAGTCAGAGCAGAATGAAAATTCCTCCTACAAACTTTAACCAGACACTGATAGAAGTCACAAGACTGCTATAACTGCTGATGAAAATTGGTATTTAGCAGTTTATATTTACTACAACTATTACATTTCCATGTTTTGGGGAAACCAGATAAGTGAATGCAAGGTCCTGGGTTTATTAACAATTTAATAATGGCAAGCATTGCCAAGCTGCAGTTTCTAAAGCTAGCTAACTAATTTATTGTATTAATGGAGGTATAGACTCCAGAGAGACAAACATAATATTGCCCCTGTACAAACCATTAGTAAATTCTCATCTAGAATATGCAGTTCAGTTTTGGACACCAGTTCACAAAAAGGAGATCTGCGAACTGGAGAAAGTGCAGAGAAAAGCCACCAAACTTCTAAGAGGCACAGAGGACCTCAGCTTTGAGGAAAGAAGCAGAAATTAAGGCAAGATCCTGGGGAATATATGATTACCTTATGGATCATATTTTATTGTTTATTTGTTTTTTGCCTTCCTCTGGATCAACTGTGGGTATAGGATAGTATATATGGAGGTTTTATTTGTGTGCATGTGTGTGTGTGTTTTTTTATTGGTTAAACTAGATGGGCCACTGTCTTTTTTCAACCTGACTAACTATGTAACAGTAGACATAGACCATGGGATCAATATGATTGCTTCTATGCTATTTGGGTGAGGTGGTTACATTTCACCACTATGGAGAATCAATATTTGAAATGGATATACAGTATATATACTTCTTTTGATAACCCAATTTTTCATATAGCATATATATGGATATTTCTTGGGTGGTCTTTAGTTCTTTGTTTTAATGTGTAACAGTTATGTTTTTTTCCTTTCCTTCCCTTACATAAATTGACACTCAGGGATAAGGCAGGAAAATACTTTTTTTTGTACAATGTAATTTTTACCGTATTTTCAACAAAGTAGTATAATTTCTGATTATCATATATCCTTCCACTAATATACTCAACATTTTATAAATGAATAAAAACTGAATAAACTTCTGGCTTTGGTGCCGTATGTGAAAACGGTGAGGCACAGTAGCTCCATGCAAGCCCGCTGCTATACCACATACAAACTCCCGGGACAGCCCTGTCCTACCCTATGGAACACTTTCTCACCAGCTCCTGCTCCAGTTCGCCATCTCTCCCTCACTCCTCGGCATTGAGCCTCACAACAGGGGAATCCAAGATGAACTGCTTCTGACCCAGAGAATGTGGTCATGCTCCCACCAGAGTCACTGGAAGCAAACCAGCCCAACTCCCATGTGAAGATACCCCAGGCAGTGAAAGCCCTCCTTTCACCCACCATCATCACAACAGTGGAAACATTTGTAGCCACGGGTATTAAGCAGCTGCAAAAAGGAATAGGGGGACCAGGCCAGCAGAATATCTGAGGCAAGATACAGCATCTCTGTTCTAGAGGATGAGCTGTATCAAAACAATGCCACTCTCCAGCAACACTCACAAATTCACTCCATCATTTATGAAATGTTGAAGACCTAGAAATACAATCTCAAGATAATAGAGCTTCCAGAATCCTATCAGGTAGGATCTCCCCTACACCTACAGTATGTGCAGGGGCACACTGTGTCTTCCTGACCAGTATGTGGCAGAATAAGCACATAGATTGGGTGCTCCATCTAACAATCGCCAATCCCCCAGACCAGTGATAGTAAAATATTTCAACTATGCTGACAGGCTGGCTATTCTTCAGACCTTTTGCAAAACTGTTCAGTCCATATAGATGGTCCCAAATTACTGATTTTTGTGGACTACTCAGTGGATGTGTCCCAACGAAGAGAATAATTTCAACCATTATGCTCCAAGCTTTTTAAACAAGGCTTCCATTTCACTCAAGCTTATCCTTAGGCAAGCTCAAAATGGAAACCAGCTCTCTTTCTATACCCCAGCGGAGGCAGAACCATGCCTACACTCTGTTTTACAATGCTCAGGAGGCCCACCTCTTCACTGATCCCACCAAGCATCCAAGATTTGCCAATTCCAATGGCCAAGCTAAAATGAAGTGATCACCACATGCTTCTGTCATAATACCTCATGATGTGGATACACTATTTTGGTGGGCAGACATTGTTCTCGTATATAGGACTCTACTAAATAGTTCCTCATTGATACCCTTTTTCTTTGGCAAACAGACTGTTTCATTGTGAATACACCCTGAACCTATGGGCACATTGTAGAGAGTATGTCTCTCCATGGCAGTTAATCCTCTTTGATACACCTGTAACCTACAGGGCTGTTGCTCTGTTCTCTCCTCTCAGATCCTGGGCTCACGGTAATGCTATGCTCATTAGTAGGGTTGAGCGGACACCTAGATGTCCGTGTTCGACGGGTTCGGCCGAACTTTAAAAAAAAGTCCGGGTCCGTGTCCCGGACTTTTACCGAACTTTTCCCGGACACCGAACCCCATTGAAGTCAATGGGGACCCGAACTTTAAGGCACTAAAATGGCTCTAAAACACCAAAGGAAAGGGCTAGAGTGCTGCAAATGGCAGCAAAACGTAATTAAGAGCATGGCAAGTGCTCTGCAAACAAATGTGGATAGGGAAATAACTTAAAACAACAAAAAAAAACAGAAAAATAAAACAATGTTCTTCTTCATCTCTGAAGGACGAGGCCCATATGGAGTAGGAGGGAGGTTGAGGTGGTGGTGGATGTGGCGGTGACATAGGCGTGCGCACAGGGTGTGCTGGGTGTGCCTGGGCACACCCTAATCACCTAGGGCACATAGCATTGCCAGTGAGGAGATGGGAAAGATCTCCCTGGGACCTGCTCTGCTCTATTTCTCCTTGCCTACAGGTACATGGCCCCGATACATTACTCTCCCTGCTGGCAAACACATGCATGTGTATTTCAACTTTGGGGTGCACACCTTAATGCAATAGGCTGCGCACACCTATGGGCGGTGTAGGTGGAAGCGGCGGTGGAGGAGGACCAGGGCCGGATTAACAGCATCATGGGCTTGGTGCTGAGGATTTTGAAGGGCCTTAAGGGCCGTGCCTTGCCATGCACCCAGAGGAGGAAGGGTGCAGCCATGCATGCCTAATTCAACATGGGATGCTGTCTCTGAAGCCCATAAACACATCCATGCATCGCCAACTGTCCCTCCTTGTCCGGCCTTCACGCTGTGTGGGGAGGTTCTGAGGGTGCTGCCTGGGGAAGCGAGCATAGAAGCCAGACTTCTGTGTTTACAAGTGACAGAAGAGCGGTAACAGTGAATATGGCCAACCCGGGGCCTATATAAAAGGTAGGGGCCTGGAGCTGCAGCTCCAATAGCCCCTACATTAATCTGGCCCTGAGGAGGAGGACGAGGTAGCCAACACTGCTTCTTTTCAAAAATTTTAAATGAGGGTACACCCCAAAAGAGTGAGAAAGAGCAAAAATGGAACAATGGGTGGGTAAGCTCGGTATCCATTGCTATTCTGCATAAGGTACGGAAAAGTCCCGTGGGATCCATGCCTGGTTCATTTTAATGAACGTGAGCTTGTCCACATTGTCTCTGGACAGGCGGCTGCGCTTGTCTGTTATAACGCCCCCAGCCGTGCTAAATACCCGTTCAGATAATACACTGGCTGCAGGGCACGCCAGCACCTCCAAGGCGTAAAGGGCAAGCTCAGGCCATGTGCCCAATTTGGAGACCCAGAAGTTGAAGGGGGCAGACCCGTCATTCACTACATGTAGGCGTGTGCACACATACTGCTCCACCATGTTGGTAAAATGCTGCCTCCTGCTAAGACGTTCCATCTGAGCTGCTGGTGCTGCTGTTTGTTGTGGCGTGCTGACAAAGCTTTTCCACATTTCGGCCATGCTAACCCTGCCTTCTGAGGTGCTGGCGGTGCCCTGGTTGCGTTGGCGACCTCCTCCTCCTCCTCCTCTGCCTTGTGCTTCCACTGTGGCCCCGCTGTCAGATGGGAATGCCAGCAGCATGGCGTCTACCAGCGTGCGCTTGTACTCGCGCATCTTGCGATCGCGCTCCAGTGAGTGAATTAAGGACGGTACGTTGTCCTTGTAACGGGGATCCAGCAGCGTGGCCACCCAGTAATCAGCACAAGTTAGAATGTGGGCAACTCGGCGGTCGTTGTGGAGACACTGCAGCATGTAATCGCTCATGTGTGCCAGGCTGCCCAGAGGCAACGAAAGGCTGTCCTCTGTGGGAGGTGTATCGTCCGTGTCCTCTGTATCCCCCCAGCCACGCACCAGTGATGGCCATGAGCTGGCCTGGGTGCCACCCTGCTGTGAACATGGTTCCATCTCCTCCTCCAGCTCCTCCTCCTCCTCATCCTCCTCATCCTCCAGAACTGTGCCCCTGCTGGACAATTGCGTCCCTGGCGTTTGCGTGTGCAGGAACCCACCCTCGGAGCCCCTTGCGAATGACTGCCCTGAAAGCCTTGGAAATGTTACCTCTTCATCCTCCTCCTCCTCCTCATCCTGTGCCACATCCTCTTCCATCATCGCCCGAATTGTTTTTTCAAGGAGGCATAGAAGTGGGATAGTTAAGCTGAGAACGGCGTCATTGCCACTGGCCATGTTGGTGGAGTACTCAAAACAGCGCAACAAGGCACACAGGTCTCGCATGGAGGCCCAGTTATTGGTGGTGAAGTGGTGCTGTTCCGCAGAGCGACTCACGCGTGCGTGCTGCAGCTGAAACTCCACTATGGCCTGCTGCTGCTCGCACAGTCTTTCCAGCATGTGCAAGGTGGAGTTCCACCTTGTGGGCACGTCACATATGAGGCGGTGAGCGGGAAGGCCGAAGTTACGCTGCAGCGCTGCCAGGCGAGCAGCAGCAGGGTGAGAACGCCGAAAGTGCGCACAAACGGCCCGCACTTTCTGCAGCAGCTCTGACATATCGGGGTAGTTTTTAAGGAACCTCTGCACCACCAAATTCAGCACATGCGCCAGGCAAGGGATGTGCGTCAAACCGGCTAGGCCCAGAGCTGCTATGAGATTTCGCCCGTTATCGCACACCACCAGGCCGGGCTTGAGGCTCGCTGGCAGCAACCACTCATTTGTCTGCTGTTCCATGCTCCTCCACAACTCCTGCGCGGTGTGTGGTTTGTCCCCCAAACAGGCAAGTTGTAAAACTGCCTGCTGTCGTTTACCCCTGGCCGTGCTGAAGTTGGTGGTGAAGGTGTTACGCTGTCCGGATGAGGAGGCGGTAGAGGATGAGGAAGCGGAGTAGGAGGAGTTAGGAACAGGAGGCAAACTGAAGCGCCCTGCAATCCTCGGTGGTGGAAGGACATGCGCCAAATTGCTATCCGCCTCAGGCCCATCCGCCACTGCATTTACCCAGTGTGCCGTTAGGGAGATATAACGCCCCTGACCGTGCTTACTGGTCCACGTATCCGTAGTTAGGTGGACCTTGGCACAGATGGCGTTGCGCAGTGCACACCTGATATTTTCCCCCACTTGGTTGTGCAGGGAAGGGATGGCTTGCCTGGAAAAGTAGTGGCGGCTGGGCACGACGTACTGTGGGACAGCCACCGACATAAGGTTTTTAAAACTGTGCGTCTCCACCAGACGGAATGACAGCATTTCAAAGGCCAATAATTTTGAAATGCTGGCATTCAGGGCCAGGGATCGCGGGTGGGTAGGGGGGTACTTCCTCTTCCTCTCAAGTGTTTGGGAGATGGAAAGCTGAACGCTTCCACGGGACATTGTGGAGATGGTTGTTGGTGACCCAGGTGGTGGTGTTGCTGACAGATCGTCTGTTTGCGGGGTGGCAGGTGCCGGTATCACTACAGATGTGGCTGGAGCGGCCGAGACTGCAGCAGAAGAGGAAGCAGGATGAGCCAGAGACGTTTCTTGGTTTTGAAGGTGTGTACTCCACTGCAGCTCGTGCTTTGCACTTAGATGCCTGATCATGCAGGTTGTGCTCAGGTTAAGAAGGTTTATGCCTCGCTTCAAGCTCTGATTGCACAGGGTGCAAACCACTCGTGTCCTGTCATCAGCACATTTTCTAAAGAACTTCCACGCTAGAGAACTCCTTTGAGCTGACTTTGGTGCGCTCGTTCCCTTGCTGCGTTGGGCAGTAGCGGGCGTAGTGTCTAGGGCACGGCCGCTCCGCTTCTGCACCCTGCTCCCTCTTCTGCTGTGCTGGTGGCTCTGTGCGACCACCGCCTCTTCCTCCAAACTACTCAGGTCACCTGCATGACGTTCATTCCATGTGGGGTCGAGGACCTCATCGTCCTCCACATCATCTTCCACCCAGTCTTCACCCCTGCCCTCCTTGTCGGTCTCCACAATGCTGAACGCCGCAGCAGTTGGCACCTGCGTTTCGTCATCATCGGAGACGTGCTGCGATGATCCTTGCATGTACTCATCTTGAGAAATAAGTGGTTGGGCATCGCTGCACTCAATTTCTTCCACTTCTGGGGCAGGGCTAGGTGGATGGCCCTGGGAAACCCTGCTGACAGAGTCCTCAAAAAGAATAAGAGACTGCTGTATGGCTTGGGGCTCAGACTGCTGGCCTGATTTGCAAGGGGGTGAGGTGAAAGACGGTTGGACATTGGCTGCAGGTGCCAACTCTGACTTTTCTGCAGTAGACTGGGTGGGAGACAATGTGAAGGAACTGGAGGCACTGTCAGCAGCAAACCAATCTACTATCGCCTCAACTTGTTCTGGCCTCATCACTCCTAGGGGCGTTTGATGCCCTACCAAATACTGATGCAGGTTCTGTCGCCTACTCACACTTGAGGAAGGTGTTTCACTTGTGCGTGTAGCTGGCACAGATCGACCACGTCCTCTCCTTGCAACAGGAGCTCTACCAGCAGCACCACGACCCAGGCCACGGCCCTTATTTGACGGTCTCCTCATATTTCTGTAATTTAAGATCTTGCCCTAGAAAGGTTTTTATTGAATAGCGGAATAGGAAATATGATCCAAAAAAGTGTATGTATCTCGCACGTACAAAACCACACTAGGCCCCAATTACTATTGTTTCTACCCCTAAAAGGATGGATGAGGAGTAGGAGGAGTATGGAACAGACAGCACCCTCAAATCTTCAGAAGTATGAGATGAACCCCAAAAACTTGGAAAGGTGGATCTCACACGTACCGACACAGACTATCCCGCAATTCAATTGATCCTCAAAGGTTTTTATTGAATAGCGGAATAGGAAATATGATCAAAAAAAGTGTATGTATCTCGCACGTACACAACCACACTAGGCCCCAATTACTATTGTTTGTACCCCTAAAAGGATGGATGAGGAGTAGGAGGAGGAGTATGGAACAGGCAGCACCCTCAAATCTTCAGAAGTATGAGATGAACCCCAAAAACTTGGAAAGGTGGATCTCACACGTACCGACACAGACTATCCCGCAATTCAATTGATCCTCAAAGGTTTTTATTGAATAGCGGAATAGGAAATATGATCAAAAAAAGTGTATGTATCTCGCACGTACACAACCACACTAGGCCCCAATTACTATTGTTTGTACCCCTAAAAGGATGGATGAGGAGTAGGAGGAGGAGTATGGAACAGGCAGCACCCTCAAATCTTCAGAAGTATGAGATGAACCCCAAAAACTTGGAAAGGTGGATCTCACACATACCGACACAGACTATCCCGCAATTCAATTGATCCTCAAAGGTTTTTATTGAATAGCGGAATAGGAAATATGATCAAAAAAAGTGTATGTATCTCGCACGTACACAACCACACTAGGCCCCAATTACTATTGTTTGTACCCCTAAAAGGATGGTTGAGCAGTAGGAGCAGGAGTATGGAACAGGCAGCACCCTCAAATCTTCAGAAGTATGAGATGAACCCCAACAACTTGGAAAGGTGGATCTCACACGTACCGACACAGACTATCTCGCAATTGAATTGATCCCCAAAGGTTTTAATTGAATAGCGGAATAGAAAATATGATCAAAAAGAAAGTGTATGTATCTCGCACGTACACCACCACACTAGGCCCCAACTACTATTGTTTGTACCCCTAAAAGGATGGTTGAGCAGTAGGAGGAGGAGTATGGAACAGGCAGCACCCTCAAATCTTCAGTAGTATGAGATGAACCCCAAAAACTTGGAAAGGTGGATCTCTCTCACACGTACCAACACAGACTATCCCCCAATTTAACTGATCCCCAAAGGTTTTTGATTAAATAGCGGAATAGAAAATATGATCCAAAAAAAGTGTATGTATATCACACGTACACAACCACACTAGGCCCCAATTACTATTGTTTGTACCCCTAAAAGGCTAGATGAGGAGTAGGGGGAGTATGGAACAGGCAGCACCCTCAAACCTTCAGAAGTATGAGATGAACCCCAACAACTTGGAAAGGTGGATCTCTCTCACACGTACCAACACAGACTATCCCCCAATTTAACTGATCCCCAAAGGTTTTTGATTAAATAGCGGAATAGAAAATATGATCCAAAAAAAGTGTATGTATATCACACGTACACAACCACACTAGGCCCCAATTACTATTGTTTGTACCCCTAAAAGGCTAGATGAGGAGTAGGGGGGGTATGGAACAGGCAGCACCCTCAAACCTTCAGAAGTATGAGATGAACCCCAACAACTTGGAAAGGTGGATCTCTCTCACACGTACCAACACAGACTATCCCCCAATTTAACTGATCCCCAAAGGTTTTTGATTAAATAGCGGAATAGAAAATATGATCCAAAAAAAGTGTATGTATATCACACGTACACAACCACACTAGGCCCCAATGACTATTGTTTGTACCCCTAAAAGGCTAGATGAGGAGTAGGGGGGGTATGGAACAGGCAGCACCCTCAAACCTTCAGAAGTATGAGATGAACCCCAACAACTTGGAATGGTGGATCTCTCTCACACGTACCAACACAGACTATCCCCCAATTTAACTGATCCCCAAAGGTTTTTGATTAAATAGCGGAATAGAAAATATGATCCAAAAAAAGTGTATGTATATCACACGTACACAACCACACTAGGCCCCAATTACTATTGTTTGTACCCCTAAAAGGCTAGATGAGGAGTAGGGGGGGTATGGAACAGGCAGCACCCTCAAACCTTCAGAAGTATGAGATGAACCCCAACAACTTGGAAAGGTGGATCTCTCTCACACGTACCAACACAGACTATCCCCCAATTTAACTGATCCCCAAAGGTTTTTGATTAAATAGCGGAATAGAAAATATGATCCAAAAAAAGTGTATGTATATCACACGTACACAACCACACTAGGCCCCAATTACTATTGTTTGTACCCCTAAAAGGCTAGATGAGGAGTAGGGGGGGTATGGAACAGGCAGCACCCTCAAACCTTCAGAAGTATGAGATGAACCCCAACAACTTGGAAAGGTGGATCTCTCTCACACGTACCAACACAGACTATCCCCCAATTTAACTGATCCCCAAAGGTTTTTGATTAAATAGCGGAATAGAAAATATGATCCAAAAAAAGTGTATGTATATCACACGTACACAACCACACTAGGCCCCAATTACTATTGTTTGTACCCCTAAAAGGCTAGATGAGGAGTAGGGGGAGTATGGAACAGGCAGCACCCTCAAACCTTCAGAAGTATGAGATGAACCCCAACAACTTGGAAAGGTGGATCTCTCTCACACGTACCAACACAGACTATCCCCCAATTTAACTGATCCCCAAAGGTTTTTGATTAAATAGCGGAATAGAAAATATGATCCAAAAAAAGTGTATGTATATCACACGTACACAACCACACTGGGCCCCAATTACTATTGTTTGTACCCCTAAAAGGCTAGATGAGGAGTAGGGGGAGTATGGAACAGGCAGCACCCTCAAACCTTCAGAAGTATGAGATGAACCCCAACAACTTGGAAAGGTGGATCTCTCTCACACGTACCAACACAGACTATCCCCCAATTTAACTGATCCCCAAAGGTTTTTGATTAAATAGCGGAATAGAAAATATGATCCAAAAAAAGTGTATGTATATCACACGTACACAACCACACTAGGCCCCAATTACTATTGTTTGTACCCCTAAAAGGCTAGATGAGGAGTAGGGGGGGTATGGAACAGGCAGCACCCTCAAACCTTCAGAAGTATGAGATGAACCCCAACAACTTGGAAAGGTGGATCTCTCTCACACGTACTAACACAGACTATCCCCCAATTTAACTGATCCCCAAAGGTTTTTGATTAAATAGCGGAATAGAAAATATGATCCAAAAAAAGTGTATGTATATCACACATACACAACCACACTAGGCCCCAATTACTATTGTTTGTACCCCTAAAAGGCTAGGAGTAGGGGGAGTATGGAACAGGCAGCACCCTCAAACCTTCAGAAGTATGAGATGAACCCCAACAACTTGGAAAGGTGGATCTCTCTCACACGTACCAACACAGACTATCCCCCAATTTAACTGATCCCCAAAGGTTTTTGATTAAATAGCGGAATAGAAAATATGATCCAAAAAAAGTGTATGTATATCACACGTACACAACCACACTAGGCCCCAATTACTATTGTTTGTACCCCTAAAAGGCTAGATGAGGAGTAGGGGGAGTATGGAACAGGCAGCACCCTCAAATCTTCAGAAGTATGAGATTGTGTTCACTGTACCCCACAAAGATTGAGTTCACTGCACCCCACAATGATTGTGTTCACTGCACCCCACAAAGATTGTGTTCACTGCACCTCACAAAGATTGTGTTCACTGTACCCCCCAAAGATTGTGTTCACTGCACCCCACAAAGATTCTGTTCACTGTACCCCACAAAGATTGTGTTCACTGCACCCTAAAAGGATGTTGTTCACTGCACCCCACAAAGATTGTGTTCACTGCACCCTAAAAGGATGTTGTTCACTGCACCCCAAAAAGATTGTGTTCACTGTACCCCCCCAAAGATTGTGTTCACTGCACCCCACAAAGATTGTGTTCACTGCACCCCAAAAAGATTGTGTTCACTGTACCCCCCAAAGATTGTGTTCACTGCACCCCAAAAAGATTGTGTTCACTGTACCCCCCAAAGATTGTGTTCACTGCACCCCACAAAGATTCTGTTCACTGTACCCCACAAAGATTGTGTTCACTGCACCCCAAAAAGATTGTGTTCACTGTACCCCCCCAAAGATTGTGTTCACTGCACCCCACAAAGATTCTGTTCACTGCACCCCACAAAGGATTTTGTTCACTGCACCCCAAAAAGATTGTGTTCACTGCACCCCAAAAAGGATTTTGATCACTGCACCCCAAAAAGGATGTTGTTCACTGCACCCCAAAAATGATTTTGTTCACTCCACCCCAAAAAGATTGTGTTCACTGCACCCCACAAAGATTGTGTTCACTGCACCCCAAAAAGATTGTGTTCACTGTACCCCCCAAAGATTGTGTTCACTGCACCCCACAAAGATTCTGTTCACTGTACCCCACAAAGATTGTGTTCACTGCACCCCAAAAAGATTGTGTTCACTGCACCCCAAAAAGGATGTTGTTCACTGCACCCCAAAAAGGATGTTGTTCACTCCACCCCAAAAAGATTGTGTTCACTGCACCCCACAAAGATTGTGTTCACTGCACCCCAAAAAGATTGTGTTCACTGCACCCCAAAAATGATTTTGTTCACTGCACCCCAAAAAGGATTTTGTTCACTGCACCCCAAAAAGGATGTTGTTCACTCCACCCCAAAAAGATTGTGTTCACTGCACCCCAAAAAGATTGTGTTCACTGCACCCCACAAAGGATTTTGTTCACTGCACCCCAAAAAGATTGTGTTCACTGCACCCCAAAAAGGATGTTGTTCACTGCACCCCAAAAAGGATTTTGTTCACTGCACCCCAAAAAGATTGTGTTCACTGCACCCCACAAAGGATTTTGTTCACTGCACCCCACAAAGATTGTGTTCACTGCACACCAAAAAGGATTGTGTTCACTGCACCCCAAAAAGATTTTGTTCACTGCACCCCAAAAAGATTGTGTTCACTGCAGCCCAAAAAGATTGTGTTCACTGCAGCCCAAAAAGATTGTGTTCACTGCAGCCCAAAAAGATTGTGTTCACTGCAGCCCAAAAAGATTGTGTTCACTGCAGCTCACACACAGAAAAATGGATGTGGATCACTGACACCTGCCTATCTCCAATCCCACACCACACAGCAATATCGATTGCTGAATTTTAGGGAAACTGTGTTCTACAAACTACAGACTCTGTCCCTAACAGGATTGAGAAGAGATCGTAGATCAGGATTGAGTGCAGATTCACCCCACCCCCCACACAGCAATATCGATTGTAGTTTGTAGAAGACACTGACCCTATAATTCAGCAGACTCTATCCCTAAAATGCCTACAACTCGCCCTGCCTAAACACTCCGACCTGTCCCTCAATTCTATCCGGACACAAATGGTTTTTTCCTGCCTATCTTTCCCTAATCAGCAGCCAGCACATTGATGTGTGCTCTGTCCCTTAGCTAAGCAGCAGAATGACGCTGCTGCGGCGGCTGCCTCGAACTTATAAAGACTTGGTCACATGCTTCAGACGGCCAATCACAGCTACTAAGACATTTGCAGGCATGGCTGGGATGGCTTAAGGCACACCAGTTAAACGATTGTTGATTGGCTGTTGAAAGCCCGCCATGAAAAGAGCGCCAAAGCATGCAAAACCCGGAAATAAAACGACCGAACACGGATTTTTACCCGAACATACAGTAAAGTGTCCGTGTCCGTGTTCGGGTAAAAAAAATCCAATTATTCGGTACGAACACGAATAATACAGTCCGTGTTCGCTCAACACTACTCATTAGTTGAGCACTTGCGGAAAAATGTAAAGTCTATACTAGTTACAGTTTCTGATGATCTCTTTTTGACTGTTAGTCAGTCTTGCTTTCTCTGTTGTTCCTCTTTTTCTTCCTGCAGGACCTGCAATTTATTCACTCCCAAGGGTACCGTTTCATTTAGCCTCAGACATGTGAGCCTTTAGCTTTCCTCGTGTACTCTACATTATTTTTATAGAACCAGCTATTGTCCTCTGCTTAGATCTATTTTATGAGTATAGTGTCATGGAATATTAAGGGTCACTGTCCCCCTGCCAAACAGATGGAAGTTTTAAGACACCTTAAGCACCTTAAATCAGGCATAGTCCTCTTGGAAGAATCCCACTTGTCTCTGGAGGATAACTTTCACCTTCAGAAATTATGGGTGGGAAATGTGGTAGGCTCGACGGCCATTGGTAGGAAGGTGGGTGTTATACTGTTGCACAAATGTCTAAAGTATGACCTTCAAATTCCATACTAATTAACTGTTAATGTCTATGCTCTGAATTTACCTTCATCCTTTTTTCGTGAAGTTACTAACTGGCCCTTGAAGAAACCTCAGTACCCACACCTTATAGGTGGGGACTTCCACACTGTGATGCAAACTGAGGAGGACAGATTGACCCTTGATCTCTCGCCATTACCAGGTACCCCCATTGCCCCACTCACCTAGAGCAATTAATTGTGGGAGTGACATTAATTGACCCTTGCCGACTTTCCCACCAGACGGATAAGGAATACACATTCTATTCCCCCCCCCCTCCCCCACAAATCTTTTACCAGACTAGACTGCCTCTTTTGTACCCTGTCCCTCCTACCCCACAATAGGGATTTATCCATCCATGAACTGGTGATCTCGGACCATGATCTGTTTTTTGTCCATGTCAACAACTTTTCTACCCATGACTTTGTTAAACATTCCCTTCTTTACTAGCCCACGATGATCACCTCAAGAGCGTACTCCAGGAGGCCTGGACAGAATTTACGGATGCCAATACTAGCCACTTACATCAGCTCAACCTATACTGGGATGCGGGGAATGCATTTCTGTGGGGTAAAATTAAATCATATTTGACCTATTACCAAACCAATATGACAATACAAAGCTGCTAGCGAGTACCTTCACACAGCTACATCCCTCCTCTATGAGAGTAACACACAGGACAACAGAAAGGCTTGGCATGAAGCCAAATGCTCTTTCAACATGTGGGTCAAAGTTCAGGAACACCTAAACTTTGCACACGCTGATCATAATCACGTTTTTCATAAGTATGGAAACAAAGTTGGAAACTCCTATCCAGGCTCTACAAGGGTCCCAACAAGCCAACACACATCATTGCATTAAAAGATACTCAGGGATGGATTTGCTCTTACCCCAGAGATAAACAAAATTTTAGAAATATTTTTTACTGCCTTTTATGCTGCAGACCCCACAGACCCTCAACAAGCCACAAACTTTTTAGACTTGGCCAGTCTGTCTAGTCTTTCTCCATAACATCTCGACACCTTTAATGCCGCCTCAGGCACTTTCCTATCGTCTACCCTCCTAAAGGTATACAATGATATTTGTGCAGGGGGCCTATCTCCCATCCGGCCACCAAGCCTATATCAAACATAGCAAACATCATACCATTCCTAATACATCCAGCCCAAGCTGGCTTCATCAAAGTGCACTCAGCCTCGTCGAACATTAGACATTAGAAAGGTTCTCATAGTATTGGAACACGCAAAGGCTCACCCAGCTGGGGACATAGTCATAATTTCCCTAGATGCCAAAAAGGCCTTTGATAATGTAAGTTTCCATTGGCTGCCTCTTGTCCTCACAAGGTTTGGCTTTTTGGGTCCATTCTTACACTTTGTTATAGTCTCTACTCCCCTCAATGACTAGAGTAGTTGTGGTGTTACATATTTTATACCCTATATCACTCTATAAAGGGACACGTCAGGGTTGCCCCCTCTCAACTTTTTAATTTGGCCCTTGAACTACTCTCCCACTACGCTAGCTCTGTGGCACCTTTACACAGTCTTAGATTATGAGAACAGGATCTACAGGTACCACTTTATGTGGATGACATGTTAATCTTTACTATTGGAACCTTATTCTGTCATCTCCTCACTACATGCGTTGCCTACATGATGACTTTGTAAGTGTATTTCTCTTTTTTTAATAACATTTGAGAAACAGTTTTACGCCATGTTTGCACCGTTTGGTCATTTTCATGTACACACCATCTGTTGGGAAGTCCGGGCGTTCCATTGCTGACCACCCTATCCATCCTGGCATGTACATTGGACAACTGGTATGCTGAGAGAGAGGACGTATTACCATAATCTGCTTTAATGACCCATATTCTATACGGAATTTTGGGTTCATTACTTCTGGTGAGCGCATTTGTATTACATTGTTGGTGTTGGATTCTATCACAATTATCACCAGTATTTGTTTTAAAGTCACCTTTTCACTTGGGACTCTATTTTTGCAATTCTATATGGACGTTTCTATATGGACATTTTCTCACAAAGATTTCAACTCTTTTTATGAGGTTTAATTGTCATATTATTTTAATTTTTTCTTCATTCATTTGAAGGTGATTTATGATTTTATGTATATATCTTTTTAGCGCTGCACTTATTCTATCTATGTTTGATGACCACTACTTATGTCAAGTTGAAGTGCTGGCAGCTTTTTTGATCATAGAGTCAGCGCGGTTTGATTCCACTATCTACCTAATCTTTACTATTAGCACCCTTGCAGACATCCACACCAGCCAACATGCTCCGCCCTGAAAATAAATTTTTCAAAAAGTGCGGTCCTCTCTCTTTGGAACTGTAGCTCAAACTTATGGATACACTCTCTCCCTTTTCCATAGCTTCTAAACATATCACATACTTAGGAGTGACCAAAGATAGAGAGCCTTCCTCCTTGTACCACCTTATCTACCCTCCACTGATTTCAAAAATTGTAAGTGAATTTGAAGCATGGATGGACCTTCCCTTATCACTCTTTGGGTGATGCTACCTCTATAAAATGGTTAGCTCTCTTCTACTTTATCCAATACAGACGATCCCACTGTTAATGAAACATAAAGACTTACAAACACTCAATAGAGCTCTCGCAGCATTTTTGTGGCATCGCAAAAGACCTCCTATTTCTTTGACAAAGTTATATCTCCCAAAGAGTGAGGGAGGCGCTCTTTAAAAGTGGTTCAGCGCCTTGACTATATAGTAAGACTCAAGGTTTTAGTAGTGTGTAGACTACTTATGTTATCTCTTACATTGGATGATTATCCTTTCTCTCCGTGACGCCCCCCGCCGGGTACAGGGGAAGATGGATTTAGGGGTCTCTTTTCTCTATCCAAGCTTCTTATATAATGACATATGCTTTTTGTATAATAAATGTAAATTTTGGGCTGTTGGTCCTCAATTGATCTCTTCTATTTCTTGCTTTCTTTCCTCATGATCACAAGTATAGTTAAGTGTTATCTTGTCTTTGTAATGACATGAGACTACATTGGTTGCCTGCTTGTCACTTGTGTTGTTCCTTTAAACTCTAAAAAAACATATTTAAAAAAAAAAATAATAATAATAAATAAAGTATTTTCATTCTACCAGCCAACAGATCCACAGTACTTCCCCTTTCTATATGCTGAATTCCAATCAACTAGTTAATCAGCACATTTCACCTGTGCTATTCAGCTGCATTGATTTATATGCACTTGTTATACAATAGCTTATGGAGTCCTATAATGTTACTTATTATTTATTTTAACTTTAATGCCTACGTAAATGGCAAATCTTCTAGTGGAGTTAAGTTTGATTGCTACAATTTTAAAAAATGAATTAAAATATGTTGATTCACATTATTATTAAAGAGTACACAACACTCTGCAGGTGTTACTCTATTTTTCACATATAGTACTTACACATAAGTGCGCATATTGGTACTTTACTAGTCTCACGTTTTTCCCCTTTTGTTTTGGATTTAAACATGAATATGATTTTAAATCAAACATTTCACTTGAAGGTTGGAGCAAAAGGAATTTTACTTTCCTTGATGTAAATTCTTGTTATAAGCGAGCAGGGAAGTGCCAAAAATCAATCTGAATGTGAGGATGTTTTTTTATTACAGTGAAA
Organism: Pelophylax lessonae; assembly: GCF_965119305.1. NCBI lineage: Eukaryota > Metazoa > Chordata > Amphibia > Anura > Ranidae > Pelophylax > Pelophylax lessonae. Next base: position 141,272,657 of record NC_138779.1, on the reverse strand, counting down.
GTAGAAAAAATCAAGAGGGAGATGTCTTTGAAATGGCTTTGTCATATTCTATGGAATGTAAGAAATGTTTTGTTAGAAGCAGGTGGTGATTGTTAACGGGAGAAAAAGTCCAGTCTTTGTGTTTGTTCATCCAGTCCCAAGCATTATCATGTAAAACTGTGTCCCTGAACCTCCGAGAGCCAAAGAAATCATGGAGGAGACCAAGAAAATAAAGCCGAATGCAAATGAATCAGAGATACATGCACTGTGGACTGACTTGCTTGTATTCTGCACTGATTGCAGATGACTCTGAGACTAGGTTCTGCTTTAAAATTTATGTCTTGTAAAGTGGTTAGCCAGGGCAAGAGCAAGAACTTTAGCTTGTTGAAAACTACTTTACTGAACAATATACAAAAACAAAAATATGCACAAAAATACAAAATTTAGAGCCCTTACAGACTCGATTAACAACTCTCAACTTCGAGGTACTTAGTACATGTGACCTTGAGAGGTCTAAAACTTCAAAAAAAAAAAGCATTGTTACTCATGATACATAGAGGCTATCAATGCTGACCTCCTTTTGAAAATGCTTGTTACCTAGCTGGTATATTACCTGTCTCCACCGTTAATGTATTCAAAACTATCATAAGTTTAAGTGAAATAGTTGAAGTCTGTAGAATTGTTACATTAACAATTACAAGGAGATTCTGAGATTTGCAGAGACAGTTGTATAGAGCATAAGATGATGTAAGGGGAGGATGTTTTGTTGTCAAAGGAATCTTTTTCCACACTTCAATAAATAGATCTTTCAGATACCTTATAAAGGAGAAACAGAATAACCAAACTCCCCTAGAGTGTGCTTTTTAGAAAAACAAAAGCACAGTCAATCACGATTTCCCTCAAAATCGGTTAAGAAACCAAGTCTGATGTCAATTGCTGGTGACATTGACATATCTGTCTGATCCAGTTGGATAGTTAATGGATAATTTATTCAGCAGGGTTAATTTAATTTATTTCTAGCTTTGCAGGTATAATGAGATCACAGAAATGCTCTGGGGAACACCTAGCACCAGAGCTGGTTGAAAGACATTGTGCTGCCTGGGTCCAAAAATTAAGTGCTGCACCCTGCCCCACCAAAAGGCCCACACAATTTTATTTTTATATCATGATAATTAAAATAAATTTAAATATATCAGGAAGTCAGATTTATAAGCAACAGCACCTTGTCTACATGCACAATTATATGACATTGTATCAGGATATAACTGCGCTAATGGGTTAAATACAGTAAGCAGAAACTTAAACTGAGATAACACTGGTGCAAAAATATATAATATAAAGCTGCACTAACAAATTAAATGTGAAATCAATCAACATAAATGATACAAAAATAACTAATATGTGCACAAATATTGATCTGCGCAAATAAATATAGTGAAACCATTCAGAATAAATCCATAAAAAAATTAATGTGCCCAATTATAGACAATAAACGGAATAGGTTGCAAATAAATATTGCACAACCCCCAAAGAAAGTCCAAATGAACAAAGTTCAAGTAAATGGTGAGTGAAGAAATAGGAGAATAAACTTGTGACAAATTATTTTCCACCGCAGTGCAACCGCCACCACACCTTTCAGTAATTATAGGAAAGGTACAACTCTACTCTATTTACAGCTATTTAACCACTTTAGCCCCAGAAGATTTGGCTGCTCAAAGACCAGGCCCTATTTTGCGATTCGGCACTGTTTGACTTTAACGGACAATTGCGTGGTCATACGGCGATGTACCCAAACAAAATTGACGTCTTTTTTTCCCCACAAACAGTGCTTTCTTTTGGTGGTATTTGATCACCTGTGTGATTTTTATTTTTTGCGCTAAAAACAAAAAAATGGCAACAATTTTGAAAAAAATAACAATTTTTTCACATTTTTTTATATGAAATTCTCGAAAAAAATGTAAAAATCAATTTTTTTTTAAATTTTTGCCCAATTTATTTTCTGCTGTATATTTTTGGTAAAAGAAAATCGCAATAAGCGTACTTTGATTGGTTTGCGCAAAAGCTATTGTGTTTACTAACTACGTGAAAGATTTATGTCATTTTTATTTTTTTACTAGTAATGGCGTCACCTTTGTCTACCCGGAAGAAACGGGCAGAGCGTTAAGCCGACTGGCTTTGTGATTGTTTACATGCGCTGCCTATATCATCATTTTGTAAGTGTTACTCTGTTTTTTACCCATTAAATTTACTGTTTTACACTATCTAGCCATTCTTCTTTTTTTGGGCCTTTTCCAGAGCTATACGGACGCATAGCTATATATGTGAGATACTCCATCTGGTTTACATCTGAGACGGCTTGCTTGTATTTGACCCATGATACATCCCAGACTGGAGCCTTTCCTTGGTGGCCACATTCCAGGATATCTTCCTCTCATATGTCTATAGGCCAAACGTATCTGCTATCTGGTAAGCAGAACTGAATAGTGAGGTGGCAGTTGCACTGCGGTGGAAGATAATTTGTTACAAGTTTATTCTCCTTTTTCTTCACCATTTACTTGGACTTTGTTACTATGGACTTTCTTTGGGGGTTGTGCAATATTTATTTGCAATATTTATTTGCAACCTATTCTGTTTATTGTCTATAATTGTGAATTTTTTTATGGATTTATGCTGAATGGTTTCACTATATTTATTTGCGCAGATCAATATTTGTGCACATATTAGTTATTTTTGTATCATTTATGTTGAGTGATTTCACATTTCATTTGTTAGCGCAGTTTTATATTATATACAATTATATGACATACCATTATGTTCAATTCCAAACCACAAACTTCAGTATTAATTTGTTTGTCTGAATGTCTGACGTCATTGTGCATACCACAATCACACAAGGAACGTTCCCCAGAGGAGACACTCTGCCTCCTCATACTCATCAGTTTGCGCTACGGGCGGCAGTATGAGATGGAGAAATGCCACCTGTAATGCCCCGCAAATTGATGACACACAAAACTGCTGGAAAAAAATCTTGGGCATCAATTTGCTGCCCCTCTCAAAGTTCTGCCTGGGTCCAATGGACCCAGTGGGACCCATGGTAGAGCCGGCCCTGCCTAGCACACTTATGCTTTCCAGGTTTCCCCCATGACTGAGTAGGTCAGTTTCTTGTAGATGGTTATACAGAACCTTTTGTGTAAGGGCTTGCCATGGCAGAAAAGGACCACTGCTCACAGGACCTCTCCAACACACCACACCACACTCCTGTGATGTAAGCCTTTTATCATGCTTTTTTCTCCTGCAGTCTTGCAATTTGCCAGTGATAGTTATTGCAATAGGCATTTACACTTTCTTCTCTAAGACATCCCCCAATTAATGACAGAATTTACCTTCTCTGAAAGAGATTAAATACCTCTCCTAGAACCCCTCCCCTGTGACACTTAGCCCTAGAAGATCTTAAAAATATGTTACCCCAACATTTCATATTTCTGATACGTGCCTGCTGTTCCATGTACTTGTATGGAAAATATCCTGTTCTCAGATGGTGTTCCTGTCAGTCCTTTTGCAGAAAACTGACCACATTATGTATGAGAGCACAGCATGGTCAGTTTTATGGCTTTGCTGGGAACTCCAATAATCAGACTTGTGCTGGCAACCCCTTTGCACAACCATTCTCTTACAACTTAATAGGTTGTTTTACAAGGTGAAGGTTCACATATACTTTAAATAGGATATTTCCTCTCCTAGAACTCCAGTACAGACTCAGATAAGTAGAACAAGATAGTCCTTTGCTCAGGCTGTGACCCCCCCCCCCCCCCAGCTCGGGTAAATAGGAGCAATTGTGATCACTACAACCAATATTTTTTTGCTTCCACCTTTCACTGAAACCCAGAAAAATCATGGTCAAAAGCAGAATCGTATAATAATAACAGACATGCTTACAATAAATACTGTATCTATAAAATAGAGGCATAAAAACTGCTAACGGTTCAAAATTGTGTTATTTGTAATATCCTTTATCTATGTTTTTATAAATTCTCTATCATACCCTTTATAATAATTTACAATTAAAATCAGACTAACTGTGGGAAAACCAGTGCTGGTTACTTGGAAAAAAATGCATTCCCTTTATCTGCAGCTCTGTCTTATTTTAAGTGTTAGGAATGGCTAGAGAAGTTCTTAGACTAGACTCAAAGTCTGGACAGAGGTGTCTTACACCTTAGGCCCCTTTCACACACGCTGTCAGTTTGTCAGTTTTTCATCCATCCATTGACGGATGAAAAACGGACATCAATGCATCTCTATGTAAAAACGGATGACAACGGATGAAAGACGGATAACAACTGACGAAAAACTGATAACAACTGACGAAAAATGGATGACAACTGACGTAGTGTGAAAGGGGCCTTAAGCTAAACCAGCTATGTTTTATCAAGAGCAGACAGTAACAAAATCAGTTTTTTTTTTTTTTTTTTATAAATTTTGGATTGCTCTATTAAATTGACACAATAGCTGCTTTTCATCTTGTGTAATAAAAAAAAGAAAAAAAAAAGAAAAAAAAAACAGCTACATTTTTTTTGTAATAGACAGCATAACTTCTTCATTTACCACTGTCATGAATAACTCTGCACTGTCTGTCTCAATGTCAGATGCTCCTTTAACGGTGCTACTTATGTTTAATGCAAAGTCCTTTAATGCAAGCATTAAGTATTATCATTGTAGCAGCTCATGTAAAAACTGCACAGAGGAGGCTTTACAGCTCCTAGGAAACACATATTTATACATGACATAAATTAAAATGGCTCTAGTGGTTACAGAATGTCTACAGCACATTTCTTCTATTGAGAACAAAAGGTCTGTGCTGCACGTTACACCAAGTCCCTTGGTGCTTTTTGCAGTGTTCTAAAATGCTAATAATTACCTTGTTATGATTCATTTTTATTGTTGGTTTTCTTTGTTTTGTTTTGAAATGAGTGAGCACCAGAACTTTCCTCCTTTTGGACTGTCAGGCATCATTTGCCGAGACGGTGAATTGCCATACAAACCTACTGGGAATATAACATGCTGTTTTTGTGTTACCTCATTTCCAAAGAGCAGCAGTGGGAAGCTGATGACATGTCAAATATCTGTTTGCTACAGCTGAGCTTAGGAAAAAAAAATTGATTTCTGAAAGTGGCTTGATTCTTTCCTTTCCATAGAGTTTGTGTAAAAACTGTGAAACAAGTTACATAAGACATAATACGATCCACGTGAGTTGTAAAAAGTGTCTCCCTTTTGCACCACATGCAAATGAAGTTATTATTTGATTGCATAAAATTATGACTATGTTCATTTATTTTTTGTATGGCACACAGCCAATGACATTGGGAAGAGATTACAGTGGTGTGATTGGGAACAGATAGAAAAACCCAGGAAATCCTTGCATTCAGTCAATGTCACACCTATTCTTCTACGTGGAAGATTTAACACAAATTGAAAACGAAGCGCCACACCGCTGCTAAGATGTGAGATTTTTAACCTGTAAACCAAGAGAACTCAATGTTTGGTTACACACTTAGAAGTCTATAGCGAGTCCATTTTTGCCTTTAGCTTGAGATCCTCCTCATGCAGTATCTCTTGAGAACCTTTTTTTCCACTGACAATGTTGGATTGTGTCAGTAGACCAATGTACACTATTACTCTTTGCAAATTTCACACCAATTGAGGCTTATACAGCAGGAAAGAGTCTTTAAAACTGACTAAAATTACTTCAAAAATGTTTTTGTTTTCAGGGCTCTGATGTTTTTATGCATAAACAGATATTTAAAAATAAAAATGTCTACATATCGATAAAAAGTATGCACTTCCAGTGTACAGTGTCACTGTCGGGGTCCTCAAAAAGGCCCCTAACCACTTGCCGACTGCCGCACGACTATATACGGCGGCGGTCAGCCCCTCACAGGCAAAATTACGTACCAATACGTCACTAGCCTGTGAGCCAAATTGCGCGTGCGCCGCCGGAGGAGCGCCGCCAGAGGCGCGCTCCCACCCCCGCTCGTTCCCTAAGCAGCCCGTGCGTGTGACCGGCGGACCCGATGTTCGCCTGTCACTCGCGATCGTCGGATACAGCGGGAGAAAGGCAGGCGGCTAATGTAAACAAAGCCGCCTGTCTTTCTCCCCTGTGTAACAGCACAGATCATAAGGTCCTGCTATGTAGGACCTTTGATCTCTGCTGTTACACACACAGCCACATCCAATCACAGTTAGAAGAACGCACCTAGGGACACACTTAACCCTCCCTTTCCAATAAAGTTAACCCCTTTCCTCCCAGTGTCATTTTTACAGTAACAGTGCATATGTATAGCACTGATTACTGTAGTAATGTCACTGGTACCCCCAAAAGTGTCAAAAATGGCAGTCAAGGGTCCGATCTGTCCGCCGCAACGTCGCAGTCCTGCAAAAAAAATCGCAGATCACCGCCATTACTCATTAAAAAAAAACCAATAACAATTACAAAAATCTTTCCCTTAGTTAGGAAACGCAATAACTTTTGCGCAAACCAATCAAAATACGCTTTTTGCGATTTTTTTTTTTACCAAACATATGTAGCAGAAAACAAATTGGCCTAAAATGTTAAAAAATTTAGATTTTTAAATTTTTTGGGGGTTTTTTTTATATAAAAAAATGTGAAAAATATTGTTATTTTTGCAAAATTGTTGCTCTTTTTTTGTTTATAGCGCATGATCAAAAAATCGCACAGGTGATAAAATACCACCAAAAGAAAGCTCTGTTTGTGGAACAAAAAGGACATCAATTTCATTTGGGTACAGCGTCGCATGACCACGCAATTGTCCGTTAAAATCACGCAGTGCCGAATCGCAAAATAGGCCTGGGTCAGGAAGGGGGTAAAATCTTCCGGGGCTTAAGTGGTTAATGATTCTGTTTCAGCATGTACAGCATTAAAGAATCCCATAAATCTATAACTGGAAGGATTTGCATCTTACCCTCAGACCGGCAGGGAAGCCGTACACACCACATCAGAGTTTTCGCTCTTCAGTTGCATTGCGGTGGTATGTTATATCATCATAGGCGATTTTCTGGCCACTATATTTCAATATAGCTTTAATCTATCTTTTAAAAGAAGTGTTTTCTGTTTGTCAGTTACTAAACACACTATGAAGTGGAGACATTCCAAATATCGGAAAGGGATCTCATATGGATGCAATTTGCAATAACCAATGAGAGCCATTTTCAAGTCTCAGTAGTCTTATTGATTTTTTTCTTCTGATAATAAGCAGACCTGACCCATTACTTCTGCGGCAAATATACAGGAGTTATAGCCTGCAATCTCCTGTTGTATTCCTGTCCTTTATAATCTGTGTATAGTTTTCAATCGGTCCTTTCCCTACAGACAGTGGAAATCTGGATGATTATCTTAGGTTCAAAACATATATTGGTGTGATATTACAATATCCCCTGAGGAAGCTAATCTTAGTGAAACATGTTGGGATTATCACCCTTGAATCATCATGAACTCTGGACTTTGTTAATCAGTTCCCAACTCGATATGTTTGAATAATTTTTACTGTATCTTTCATATTTGTGTGTCTCTATAGTTATTGCGTATATACTTTTAATGAATATAAATTAAACTTTGGAATTGTATCTTATTGTTTGGAGTATATTATTGGCACCTGAAAAATCCCAGCTGCCATGGGAGCAATATTTCTTGCATTTTACCTATGTTGCCCTTGAAGTTGCATAAAATGGCACCTCTATACTGGTCTACACATTTTTTTCCTTTTCTGAATAGCAGCATGTTTCTTAGACGTGGTAAGCTACCCACACAATTCCCCTACCATTAAATGACCCCCTAGATTAAATACCACCAGAATACCAAAAAAGCTGACCTTGTGTGGCCTAACTGCCACAAATCGCACAGTAACAGTGCATATATATAGCACTGATTACTGCAGTAATGTCACTGGTACCCCCAAAAGTGTCAAAAATGTCAGTCAAGGGTCCGATCTGTCTGCCGCAATGTCGCAGTCCCACAAAAAAAAATCGCAGATCGCTGCCATTACTCATTAAAAAAAAAAAACACCAAAAATGACAGAAATCTTTCCCTTAGTTAGTAAACGCAATAACTTTTGCGCAAACCAATAAAAATACGCTTATTGTGTTTTTTTTTTACCAAACATAGGTAGCAGAAAACAAATTGGCCAAAAATTTAAAAAAAATTAGATTTTTACATTTTTTGGGGGGGAATTTCATATAAAAAAATGGGTAAAATATTGTTGTTTTTTCAAAATTTAAGCTCTTTTTTTGTTTATAGCGTAAAAAGTAAAAATTGTACAGGTGATCAAATACCACCAAAGAAAGCTCTGTTTGTGGGAAAAAAAGGACGTAAATTTCGTTTGGGTATGGCGTCGCACGACCGCGCAATTGACAGTTAAATTCGCACACCGACTGAATCGCAAAAAGTGGCCCAGACGTAAGACAGCAAAATCCTCTAGTGGTAAAGTGGTTAAAGCAGCTACAGTATTAGTAATAAATTACCCCAATGATGTTTTTGCTAATATGTTTCATTAATCTATATTTTGTAATCTATATCTATAATCTATAGATATAGATGGGAGTAACCTACTCCCATCTATATTTACCTCCTTGGATTCAATGTTCCCCTATGTTATGACAACTTTTTAGAGGAGATGCTTATTTTGGGCCTCAGGAATACCATCATGCTTTCCAAATGCAGAAGAAGCCATGGCACTGCTGGGTAAGTATACTAAGGGACAGGGCAAAGTGTGGATGCTGGATGGTAATAAAGGAAGATTCCTTAGAGATTAGCATGAAGAAAGAAAATGTACTGTATACTATGGAAGGATAAAAAAAAGAAGTACTGCAAGGTTCACAATGTCATAAAAAAAAATAGCATTTGCCTCCCAATAACATAACTTAAAAAGTTAATAGAGACCTTTATTGAGAAAAATACTACCATAGCTGATTTTTCATTATACTGTAATTATGCTAGTTGTTTGGTTGGCATGCAGATCCAGTGCCTTCAATGTTTTCTGAGACACTGTATGAATGACAATTGATCCTGACATCACTACAAAAAATCAAGTGAGAACCTTATGGACTTTACTGGTACTAGAGAAGGACGGTGACAAAAATGTACATAAAAAATATATTTCATTACAGAAATATATGAAAAACATATATAAAATCATGAAAAAAATGCCTTGTTTGAACAATGCAGTTCTAAATGCTAAGGCTGCTTGCAATAACAGGACACATTTCGCAAACATTGCTTCCTCAGGACCTCATAATCTTGGCAGCAAGAAGCATTGGCTTATCTATAAAGAGAAAAGCACCATAATCAATAGCATGTACAGTACATAACAAGTGACAATAACAAAGGCAAAGTACTGCATCCATCGAGTCCACTTACATGCATCTACCAGAGCCCAGTTAAAGATGGCGATGTGTTGCTTGACAGAAAACAGTGATATATTGCTGAATACATGGGGTAGCTATTATACCATATAGTTAAAATTATCTCTATAATAGGAGAAGGCACAGATGTATTAAACAGCTGCTCAATCAAAAGCCAAGATCAGTGACACTAACAAGTGGTGTATCACTTATTATTTAATATTTCCCCGGAAAAAAAAACATCACAAGAAACAGTCTGGTGTTGTGTACAAATTCCCAATGTTACCAACCAACAGCAGCAAAACCCCCCAAAAAATGACAATATACGTATAATAATAACATCTCAAAAAAACACCAATTAAATCTCAAAGAAACCCAATACGTGTTAGTAGCACAGACGCAATTATGATCTAGGGCTGAAATGAGTGACCCCTCAAGACAGCACAATACAGTCCGTGAGAAATAAAGTCTCTTGGATAGAGTCTATACAGTATATTACTGAATATCTTCAGTGACAGGGTAAAGTCACAGAGAATCCTGTATGTGTATCAAAACACGCCTCTTATCTCCTACACCACTAAGGCACCAATCATGGACAAGATGGCAACTCACCAGAGCTCATGCCCATTCACTCACATGGATAAGGTAATCAGGCAAGTATGATGATCTTCACAAAAGGCTTGGATCCCAATGACTGTGTCCAGTAAGATGATAGCACCTTGGGATATCTTCTGATACAGCACACACTTCTTCTATGTCTCTCCTCAATCCAATTAATGACCACAATGGGGGAAAGAAACAAAGGGGCCGCAATAGTGTGATACTGTTTTTAGAGCTGGTTATTATTAACCACTTAAGCCCCGGAGGATTTGGCTGCTAAACGACCAGAGGGCATTTTGCGATTCGGCACTGCGTGACTTTAACGGACAATTGCGCGGTCGTGCGACGCTGTACCGAAACGAATTTGGCGTCCTTTTTTTCCCACAAACAGAGCTTTCTTTTGGTGGTATTTGATCACCTGTGCGATTTTTTGATCACGCGCTATAAACAAAAAAAGAGCGTAAATTTTGCAAAAATAGCAATATTTTTCCCTTTTTTTTATATGAAATTCCCCCAAAAAAAAATGTAAAAATCAAAATTTTTTAATATTTTCGGCCAATTTGTTTTATGCTACCTATGTTTGGTAAAAAAAATCGCAAAAAGCGTATTTTGATTGGTTTGCGCAAAAGTTATTGCGTTTACTAACAAAGGGAAAGATTTTTGTCATTTTTGTTGTTTTTTTTTTTAACGCGTAATGGCGGCGATCTGCGATTTTTTTTGCGGTACTGCGACATTGCGGCGGACAGATCGGACCCTTGACTGACATTTTTGACACTTTTGGGGTTACCAGTGACATTTCTACAGTAATCAGTGCTATACATATGCACTGTTACTGTAAAAATGCACTGGTAGTGAAGGGGTTAACTTTATTTGAGAGGGAGGGGCTGTGTGTGTCCCTAGGGGCGTGATTCTAACTGTGATTGGCTGTGGCTTCAACTGTATGAGGAGTGATCAATGGATCTACATAGTAGATCCATGTGATCAGCTCTCATACAGAGAGGAGAATGACAGGCAGCTTGTTTACACAAGCTGCCTGACTATCTCCCTCTCCCCCGCCGATCGCAGAGTGGCCGGCGGCGATCGGGTCCGCCGGTCACGCGCGCGGGGGGGTCCGTGACCACGCGGGAGCGGGAGCGCGCCTCCGGCGGCGCCCGCTCGCTCCCTAAACCCTCACAGGCGAGCGACGTAGACCTACGTCACTTTGCCTGTGAGGGGCTGACCGCCCACGTAGATAGTCGTGCGGCGGTCGGCAAGTGGTTAAATACCCAAGCCTCTTACCAAAGAAAAATGCAGTGACAGTTATTTCCGGTGACAACACAAACACACAGGAAACCAATGTGTGGACCAAAACACCTCACACGCCTCCCCCACTGTGACACCCGATGTGATAAAGATGGTAACTCACCAGAGGCACATGCCTACCCACTCTTGTGGATTAGGCAGTATGGCAGGGTTGATGTTTTCCACACAGACTGGGTTCCTGGTCACTAAATCCAGCATGTATCCTATCACCTTATGGTCCTTTGTAAAACAGCACTCCCTTCTCTTGTATGTCTTCACAATCTCCCAAATAATGATAGCAAAAAGGGAAGAAAAAACAGAAGGACCGCAATACTGTAATACGGTTAAAAATCTAGTTTTATTCACCCATAAAATTATACACTCACAAGTACTCCCGAGTACTTCCGGTTTGCCGTATGTTCACGCCCTAACGTTTCGTCATTTCCGACTTTTTCAATTATCTTGAGGGCGGTCCCCACCCATTCTGTGTGAAGGATTAAGACCTTGTAATACACAAAGCACATAGCAATCCCACTCACATGACACTACACGAGATCGCAATAAAGCAATGTACAAATTCAGCATAGCAGACCCTCCCACCTAGAAGATGATTCACACTGCGTGGCCATCATGGTGTAATAATCAATTGGTCACGTCACAACTGAATCATAGAGTACTTCATAATCAAAAACATGTTTAAAAAGGAAAGAAATCGGCGCTAATTCACAAAATGAAAAATGAGCACTGAGAAGTAATCAATAAACAGAACGATGAAGTGGCAAAAAAGAAGTATATAGATAAAAAATCCAATATAATAAAGTGCAAGTGCTAACAAGCATTCAAATAGCTCAGTGCATGTGGTGAAAATCAGCAAGATAAATGTGAAAAAAGCTGAAAAGATAACAGTGCCAAAGCCAGCTGATCACTGCTACAAGATCTCAGTGACAAATGCTGAATAATCAACAAAAGTGCAAATGTTTCTGTTCAAGTCAATATAATATAAAATGGTGCACAAATGGAAATAATCAGTGTCCAATGAAAGTAAAATAAACAAAATGGTGGATCCAATAATAAGTGACTGGATAATGATTCCACAAATGAATATATGAAAAAATGTGATTCATAACAAGTGTTGCCAATAGAGACGGCGTGTCACTCCAGTGAGCTAAAAGAATATGTGCAATGGCCGCTCACCCCCATGCACACTCATATGAGCGTGTTGTATTGATGCCAGGGACTGACACAGGCCTCTCTGATCAGGGGTAGAGGGTAGGCTGGACTGATGTAAAGGATCAAATGCCTCTTTTTCTCTTCCCTCAATAGGGGTCAGCTCACCCACAGTAGTATTATATTGGTAGCAAATCACTAATGTGCCTCACGATATCGGGATGTTTCTAATGCTTGTCACTCATGTAGAGGGATAATCAAAGAAAGGATTTCATGGTGCAGTATATCAAGATAGCCATTTAATAGAATAAAAATCACTTACAGTTAGGTAAATACAAACGAGCAGACCGCCGATGCGGTGTAATCCACTACTTCTGGTTTACGGCCGTAACCGGAAGTAGTGGATTATACTGCACCTGTGCCTCCACGTCCCGTCCTTCGCCCCTCAGCTGGACCCCAGTCAGACAATACATAAGGAGGCATATGCCTCCTCTCCTGTGTCCCCGCCCACAGATTGGACCACATCCAATCATTTGTCAGTCCCCTCGCACCAACGGCTGCAAACAGGCCGCGTGACAACATCATCGCGCAAGCCCGGAACAACTGTGCATGCACGAGTGGCAGCAGACTCACTGGGTCAGGCATTCCAAATACCGGAGTGCTAAATACACATAAACAAGGAAACAAAGGAGGGGCTCAGATTGCTATAGGTACAGGATCACCATAGGCAGGGGCTTTAAAAAAAAAAAAAGTAAAATAAAATAGAATTAACAGGCTCCCATGTCTCCTACCACCGCAACACCACCTCCTTGGTCGGGCATGGAAGTACATAATTATGCATTTCTGCCCCCAGATGTTAATCACGCACTATGATGATAATACAGAGCTCTCGAGTATCACAAGATAATATCACCAATAACAACAACAGCTATACATCGCCACAATAAGTAAGGCTCAAGAAGCACATAATGCCTCAAGGGGCACAGCCCTTCCCCATGTATGTCACAATATGACCCTTGCTGTTCACAATATATAATTACAGCATTTAGCACAAAATATAAAGAAATTATATTCTAATATTAATAATACTATACACCATTTTTTCACACAAAAACCCCAATCAATATAATAAGATTGGGTTAACGGACCAACTGCTATAAAAATGGGTTATAGCTAGCGTGGCGGAGAGGTGGCATTGAGACAGAAAATCCACCTTGCCTCTCGCTGCAATAATTTTCTGTCAAATTTGCCACCTCTAGGATCTTCCAACACCTTTTCCAAAACAGTAAATTGAACCATGGAAGTATCATGCTTATGTTTGAGGGCAACATGTCTCCCTATGGGAGTATATAGGAGGTTCTTTCTAATATAATAGATATGATCATGTATCCTTTTCATGAATTTTCTAAATGTTTTGCCTACATAGAATGCCCCGCATCTACAGAACATAATGTATATGACTCCTTTTTTTGGCAGTCCACATAATGTCCCAGAGTATACGTGCCTCCATTTGGCTACACAAACAAAGGTCCCTACAAAATCCATTTGCAGCACTAACAGGTCCCACATTTATACATTCCTTTTCTAGTATCAGCCATAGGGGAATCTTTCTGAAAATGGCTCTGGACCAGTCGGTCCTGAGTGACCTGTCCTTTCTGTATGTGAGCTGGGGATATTCTTTTATGTGTTTTTTGAAAATTGGATCACCAGTTAAAAGGTGTCAATGCTCCATTATGGCCTTCTGTAGCAAATAATGATGACTGGAATATGTGGTAACAATTCTTATGGTATCAACGTTTTTATTCTGTTCCCAAACAGCATCTCATGTCTTTTTGACATACTTTATTATATGCTTTTTTCAAAGTGGTCTTAGTATAACCCCTCAGGAGCAACCTCAATCTCAAAAGTTTTTATTCTCTTTCAAATTACTCCACATTGGAGCAATTTTGTTTTATTCGTGGGTATTGTGAGTATGGTATGCTCCTAATTAGAGGCTGAGGATGTGCACTTGACATATGAAGTATAGTGTTTCCCGCAGTGGGTTTCCAAACCACTTTACGTCTGCCTGCAGTAATATTACTGCGGCAAAGTGGCTCGTTATCGTCTGACGACGTAGTACTACGTCGTCAGACACTCCCCTTTCTCGGCGGCGCACGCGCGCCGCCGGAGGCTCTCTCCCGCTGTATTCAGTCACAGAGGGAGTCGGGCCAGGGGAGGAGCAGCGGCAATTGCCGCTGCTCTTCCCCGATCGTCGGGGATCTAGTGTGGAGATCCGCCTGCTTGTGTAAACACAAGCGGGCGGATCTCCTAAGTGACAGGCAGGGTCAGATTGCAGGGTTCAGCATAGCTCCCCCCACACACGTCAGTGAGCACCAGGCATACATTAACCCCTCCCTCTCCAATAAAATTAACCCCTTCCCTGCCAGTGTCATTTTTACAGCAACAGTGCATATATATAGCACTGATTACTGCAGTAATGTCACTGGTACCCCCAAAAGTGTCAAAAATGTCAGTTAAGGGTCCGATCTGTCCGCCGCAATGTCGCAGTCCCGCCAAAAAAATTGCAGGTCGCACAGAGCCACCAAAACAGCAGAAGAGGGAGCAGGGTGCAGAAGCGGAGCGGCCGTGCCCTAGACACTACGCTTGCTACTGCCCAACGCAGCAAGGGACCGAGCGCACCAAAGTCAGCTCAAAGGAGTTCTCTAGCGTGGAAGTTCTTCAGACAATGTGCTGATGACAGGACACGAGTGGTTTGCACCCTGTGCAATCAGAGCCTGAAGCGAGGCATAAACCTTCTCAAACTGAGCACAACCTGCATGATCAGGCATCTAAGTGCAAAGCACGAGCTGCAGTGGAGTAGACACCTTCAAAACCAAGAAAGGTTTCTGGCTCCTCCTGCTTCCTCTTCTGCTGCAGTCTCGGCCTCTTCATCCACCTCTGTAGTGATACCGGCACCTGCCACCCCGCAAACAGACGATCTGTCAGCAACACCACCACCTGGGTCACCAACCATCTCCAATGTCCCGTGGAAGCGTTCAGCTTTCCATCTCCCAAACACTTGAGAGGAAGAGGAAGTACCCCCCTACCCACCCGCGATCCCTGGCCCTGAATGCCAGCATTTCAAAATTCTTGGCCTTTGAAATGCTGTCATTCTGTCTGGTGGAGACGCACAGTTTTAAAAGCCTTATGTCGGTGGCTGTCCCACAGTACGTCGTGCCCAGCCGCCACTACTTTTCCAGGCAAGCCATCCCTTCCCTGCACAACCAAGTGGGGGAAAAAATCAGGTGTGCACTGCGCAACGCCATCTGTGCCAAGGTCCACCTAACTACCGATACGTGGACCAGTAAGCACGGTCAGGGGCGTTATATCTCCCTAAAGGCACACTGGTTAAATGCAGTGGTGGATGGGCCTGAGGCGGATAGCAATTTGGCGCATGTCCTTCCACCTCCGAGGATTGCAGGGTGCTTCAGTTTGCCTCCTGTTCCTAACTCCTCCTACTCCGCTTCCTCATCCTCTACCGCCTCCTCATCCGGTCACCGTAACACCTTCACCACCAACTTCAGCACAGCCAGGGGTAAACGACAGCAGGCAGTTTTAGAAAAATGCCTGTTTGGGGGAAAAAACCACACACCGCGCAGGAGCATGGAACAGCAGACAAATGAGTGGTTGCTGACAGCGAGCCTCAAGCCCGGCCTGGTGGTGTGCGATAACGGGCGAAATCTCATAGCAGCTCTGGGCCTACCTGGTTTGACGCACATCCCTTGCCTGGCGCATGTGCTGAATTTGGTGGTGCAGAGGTTCCCTAAAAATTACCCCGATATGTCAGAGCTGCTGCAGAAAGTGCGGGCCGTCTGTGCGCACTTTCGGCGTTCTCACCCTGCTGCTGCTCGCCTGTCAGCGATGCAGCATTACTTCGGCCTTCCCGCTCACCGTCTCATATGTGACGTGCCCACAAGGTGGAACTCCACCTTGCACATGCTGGAAAGACTGTGCGAGCAGCAGCAGGCCATAGTGGAGTTTCAGCTGCAGCACGCACACGTGAGTCGCTCTGCGGAACGGCCCCACTTCACCACCAATAACTGGGCCTCCATGTGAGACCTGTGTGCCTTGTTGTGCTGTTTTGAGTACTCCACCAACATGGCCAGTGCCGATGACGCCGTTGTCAGCTTAACTATCCCACTTCTATGCCTCCTTCAAAAAACGATTCAGGCGATGATGGAAGAGGATGTGGCACAGGATGAGGAGGAGGAGGAGGATGAAGAGGTAACATTTCCAAGGCTTTCAGGGCAGTCATTCGCAAGTGGCTCTGAGGGTGGGTTCCTGCACACACAAACGCCAGGGACACAATTGTCCAGCAGGGGCACAGTTCTGGAGGATGAGGAGGAGGAGATGGAGGAGGAGATGGAACCATGTTCACAGCAGGGTGGCACCCAGGCCAGCTCCTGGCCATCACTGGTGCGTGGCTGGGGGGATACAGAGGACACAGACGATACACCTCCCACAGAGGACAGCCTTTCGTTGCCTCTGGGCAGCCTGGCACACATGAGCGATTACATGCTGCAGTGTCTCCACAACGACCGCCGAGTTGCCCACATTCTAACTTGTGCTGATTACTGGGTGGCCACGCTGCTGGATCCCCGTTACAAGGACAACGTACCATCCTTAATTCACTCCCTGGAGCATGATCGCAAGATGCGCGAGTACAAGCGCACGCTGGTAGACGCGATGCTGCTGGCATTCCCACCTGACAGCGGGGCCACAGTGGAAGCACAAGGCCAAGGCAGAGGAGGAGGAGGAAGAGGTCGCCAACGCAACCAGGGCACCGCCAGCACCTCAGAAGGCAGGGTTGGCATGGCCGAAATGTGGAAAAGCTTTGTCAGCACGCCACAACAAACAGCAGCACCAGCAGCTCATATGGAACGTCTTAGCAGGAGGCAGCATTTCACCAACATGGTGGAGCAGTATGTGTGCACACGCCTACATGTAGTGAATGACGGGTCTGCCCCCTTCAACTTCTGGGTCTCCAAATTGGGCACATGGCCTGAGGTTGCCCTTTACGCCTTGGAGGTGCTGGTGTGCCCTGCAGCCAGTGTATTATCTCAACGGGTATTTAGCATGGCTGGGGGTGTTATCACAGACAAGCGCAGCCGCCTGTCCAGAGACAATGTGGACAAGCTCACGTTCATTAAAATGAACCAGGCATGGATCCCACAGGACTTTTCCGTACCTTGTGCAGAATAGAGATGAATACCGACCTTACCCAGCCATTGTCATATTTTTGATCTTTCTCACTCTTTTGGGGTGTACCCTAATTTAAAATGACTGAAAAAAGCAGTGTTGGCTACCTCGTCCCCCTCCACCGCCGCTTCCACCTACACCGCCACATCCACCGCCACCTCAACCTCTTTCCTACTCCATATGGGCCTCGTCCTTCACAGATGAAGAACATTGTTTTATTTTTCTGTTTTTTTTTTGTTGTTTTAAGTTATTTCCCTATCCACATTTGTTTGCAGAGCACTTGCCATGCTCCTAATTACGTTTTGCTGCCATTTGCAGCACTCTAGCCCTTTCCATTGGTGTTTTAGAGCCATTTTAGTGCCTGAAAGTTCGGGTCCCCATTGACTTCAATGGGGTTCGGTGTCCGGGTAAAGTTCGGAAAAAGTCCGGGACACGGACCCGGACTTTTTTTTCAAGTTTGGCCAAACCCGCCGAACACGGACATCCAGGTGTCCGCTCAAATCTACAGATAATGATTTGTTAGGGAATATTTCCCCTTCCTACTTCCCCAGGTACAGGAAATGTTGTAATAATGTGATAGAGTACCTGCATGATGAAAGCACTGTAGGGTCTCGTAGATAACTCCATTCAGTTCAGGAATTTCTTCACTACTGATATCCCCAAAGCATGGGGGATACTGCAGCAGAGAGCCTCCACATCGATGGAGACTAACCTACTTTTGATGGTATTATAATGTTATGTAGTTTTTTCCAATAAGTTTATCTTATCCTGAATATATGACGGGAGGCCAAGCAGGTAAGGTCGTAGGAATGCATCAACTAAACAACTTCCTTTTTAGTTTTTTCTCCTATTCCAGATATAATTGGGCGGCCAGGAGGTTTTTCCATATTTTAATGGGTCTTTGGTGATGCATAAAAGAATGGGATTCTGGCGTGTGGAACTTGCAAGGCTTTAAACATGTCATTGTTAATAATTTCATCCCTAATTCCCTATATGCATTCCTTAACAATACATCCAAGTCACCTATTGAACTCCAAAATTTTCTCCTCAGAGATTTTGGCATACCAATCTTTGCTAGAAAGGATGTCCAGACACATGTCCCTATACATGTGTCTATCCATTACCACTTCCCTTACTTATTTGTCATTTTAACTCCAAAATCCATCTTTTTAATTTCCGAAGTAACTTGGGAAAAGAACGCCCAGATATTGGGATTTGTTTGTAATGGAGGGAAATTAGTAGGCTGCTTCAAAAAATTTTAAGACTCCATGGGGGGCTGCTTCTGAGGAGAGAGCCCCAGAGCTTGCTCAGCAGAGTTCCCCATAGAGGATTTGTTTTCATCAAGCAGATCCATAAGATCTTTGACTGCCAATAAATCCCTTACTGTGAAGCCTTTCCATTGTTCTTTTTCTATTTTCTTCTGATTTTTCTTTTTTCATTTGTCATCATAAAGGTATTTATATCTGAGTATTTGGGCAAAGAGGTTTAGGTCTTTTATGACCTCAAAGCTATCTTCTCCAGAGGTGGGGCAAAAATCTAAACGTAAGCCCAAGACCTCAACCTCAATGTCCGAAAGTTTCTGGGATGATAAGTTTATGACTTGTAATTGATCATTTTTAACTTGTTCTTCAACATATAATGATCAAGATTATGGGGAACTATCTTTTTGTTGAGGGGGTTCTGCATTGGAGGGTATAAGAAAAAATCTTTATCCTATGTACCTTTGGGTATCGCTCCGGTGCTCCGGGGCATATTAATATGTGTCTGTGATTTTTTGTTGAAACAGTGCATAACTATTAGAATGTGTAAGAGGTGTAGTTGGGGCAGTTGCTCCCAGCTAGAGTTGAGCGGACACCTGGATGTCTGTGTTCGGCGGGTTTGGCCGAACTTGAAAAAAAAGTCCGGGTCCGTGTCCCGGACTTTTTCCGAACTTTACCCGGACACCGAACCCCATTGAAGTCAATGGGACCCGAACTTTCAGGCACTAAAATGGCTCTAAAACACCAATGGAAAGGGCTAGAGTGCTGCAAATGGCAGTGAAACGTAGTTAAGATGTGCCCCAAAAATTGGAGAGGTGTATCTCACACGTACCGATACAGACTATCCCGCAATTTAATTCTTTTTACCCCAAAGGGTGTAGATTGAATAGCGGAATAGAAAATATGATATAAAATTGGTGATTTTTCAATAGCACATGTGAACACAGCAGTGTCTTATGTCAGTCAGCTCTGCTGCAGGCTATGAAGGGAAAAAAAAAGAAAATTCCCCTTTAAGTTTGTAATTTTTAAATAGATTAGTACAGACTATGCCACAATTTAATTTTTTTTAACACAAAAGGGTGTATATTGAATAGTGGAATAGAAAAAAGTGCATAAAATTGAAAATCACTCAATAGCACATGTGAACACAGCAGTGTCTTATCACAGTCAGCACTGAAGCAAAAAGGCTACATAGGGGGGGGGGGGGGAAACCCCTTTTAACTTGTAGTAAAATAGATCTAAGATGAACGCTGCACACAACTGACTGATAAAAATAGATTTTTTTCTCCCTCCTCCTCCTCAGTGGGCTCAAGTGAGGGCAAAAATATTGTGTTCACTGCACCACCCCCCACACAGCAAAATCGATGTAGAACACTGACCCTGCCTAATCTACAGCCTCGCCCTAAAATGCTCTAAATAACTTTTCCTGCCTGCACTCCGACCTGACCCTGCATTCTTTTCGGACACAATTTTTCACAGAATCACTGTCTGTCCCTAATCAGCAGCCAGCACGTATGATGTGTGCTCTCTCCCTAATCTACAGCATAATGACGCAGCGCGCTGGGGCTCTCAAACTTATAAAAACATGGTCACATGCTTCAGATGGCCAATCAGAGCTACTAATACATTAGTAGGCATGGCTGGGATGGCTTAAAGCCCCGTACACACACACAGATCGTCGTCATACAAATGTTCGTCTTTTCTCCCCGGGATGTCGGTGTCTGTTGAAAAGTGCAAAGACAGCACAAGGACAGCACAAGAATTTTGTCCGCAGACTTCAGCTGACTGCAGAAGTGATGTCATGTAATGGTTAACTTTCCCTGTGTTTTTTATTTTCTGAGCATGCCCAGTCTTGCAAATCTGCGGTCTGTCGGCTGATTTCTGTACTGACAGGCGAACAATCGTCCGTTCTGGTGTCTGCAGACAAAAATTTTCATGTTTGCAAGAAAGACTCTTGTCCGCGGATTGTGTGCAGACAGCTGTCGGAGGCACCATACTAACACGCGTACAATCGGCAGATCTTTCGTCCGCCGACGTTTGTATGACGACGATCTGTGTGTGTGTACGGGGCTTAAGGCACACCAGTTAAACGCTTGTTGATTGGCTGTTGAAAGCCCGCCATTAAAAGCTCGCCATTACATACAAAACAGGAAATAAAATGACCGAACACGGATTTTAAACCCGAACATACAGTAAAGTTTTCGGGTCCGTGTTCGGGTAACAAAAATCCAATTATTCGGTACGAACACGAATAATACAGTCCGTGTTCGCTCAACACTACTCCCAGCTCATTACTGAATCTTTCACTTAGTATCACGTACCTGGTGGAGACCAAGCTGTAGAGGGGGCTTCTCTTGCACCTCCTGTCCAACACCCCTGATAGAGATGACAGGCGGTGTAGGACACAGAGTGGCATGAGGGCCGGTATAGCGGGTGATGTCTTGGCAGAAGACTGATGGCTGTGGATCACCGAATGAACACCTGGAACTGGAACTCGGTGATGCTGGATGAGAAGGCAGGAGCGAAGTCGGAACACAAGCCAAGGAGTTGTCAACAGCCGGACAGCACGGGTACAGGAACGTGAGACAAAAGCGGAGTCAGGATACAAGCCGAAGTCGGTACACAGTCTGGCAGCAAGGTACAAAGGCATAAGGCAAGGCAGGGTCAAACACAAGCTGAGGTCACAGGTAGGCAGGCAGGAATCCAAGGAGAGTCAAAGGCAAGCCGGGTCAGTATAACGGGAAATCCACAAGCAGGTCAGGGCACAGGTAAACAGGAACACAAGCTGAAAGACCACTCCGCAATGTGCTCCTGTCACCGCTAGGTATAAATAGGCCGTTTTGTGCCAATTGCGTGCGCACGTTGCGTACGCACGTTCGCGCATTGGCGCATGCGCATTCGCACATTCCTTCCTGTGTGCCTGGGCATGCGCATGTGCTGTTTTCTGGAACCACAATGTCTACCTCTCCCTCTTCCGTCCATCTGTTAAACATGAGAAACAGACATTGCATTGGTAGATGCATGTATGTGGTCTGAACGGATGCAGTACTTTGC
Organism: Pelophylax lessonae; assembly: GCF_965119305.1. Lineage (NCBI taxonomy): Eukaryota > Metazoa > Chordata > Amphibia > Anura > Ranidae > Pelophylax > Pelophylax lessonae. The sequence goes on along the minus strand of NC_138779.1, from coordinate 141,250,668 downwards.
CTTTGTTATTGTCACTTGTTATATACAGTGGGTACGGAAAGTATTCAGACCCCCTTAAATTTTTCACTCTTTGTTATATTGCAGCCATTTGCTAAAATCATTTAAGTTCATTCTTCTTCCTCATGAATGTACACACAGCTCCCCATATTGACGGGAAAACACAGAATTGTTGACATTGTTGCAGATTTATTAAAAAAGAAAAACTGAAATATCACATGGTCCTAAGTATTCAGACCCTTTGCTGTGACACTCATATAATTAACTCAGGTGCTTTCCATTTCTTCTGATCATCATTGAGATGGTTCTACACCTTCATTTGAGTCCAGCTGTGTTTGATTATACTGATTGGACTTGATTAGGAAAGCCACACACCTGTCTATATAAGACCTTCCAGATCACAATGCATGTCAGAGCAAATGAGAATCATGAGGTCAAAGGAACTGCCTGAAGAGCTCAGAGACAGAATTGTGGCAAGGCACAGATCTGGCCAAGGTTACAAAAAGATTTCTGCTGCACTTAAGGTTCCTAAGAGCACAGTGGCCTCCATAATCCTCAAATGGAAGACGTTTGGGACGACCAGAACCCTTCCTAGAGCTGGCCGTCCGGCCAAACTGAGCTATCGGGGGAGAAGAGCCTTGGTGAGAGAGGTAAAGAAGAACCCAAAGATCACTGTGGCTGAGCTCCAGAGATGCAGTCAGGAGATGGGAGAAAGTTGTAGAAAGTCAACCATCACTGCAGCCCTCCACCAGTCGGGGCTTTATGGCAGAGTGGCCCGACGGAAGCCTCTCCTCAGTGTAAGACACATGAAAGCCCGCATGGAGTTTGCTAAAAAACACCTGAAGGACTCCAAGATGGTGAGAAATAAGATTCTCTGGTCTGATGAGACCAAAATAGAACTTTTTGGCCTTAATTCTAAGCGGTATGTGTGGAGAAAACCAGGCACTGCTCATCACCTGTCCAATACAGTCCCAACAGTGAAGCATGGTGGTGGCAGCATCATGCTGTGGGGTTGTTTTTCAGCTGCAGGGACAGGACGACTGGTTGCAATCGAGGGAAAGATGAATGCGGCCAAGTACATTGATATCCTGGACAAAAACCTTCTCCAGAGTGCTCTGGACCTCAGACTGGGCCGAAGGTTTACCTTCCAACAAGACAATGACCCTAAGCACACAGCTAAAATAGCGAAGGAGTGGCTTCACAACAACTCCGTGACTGTTCTTGAATGGCCCAGCCAGAGCCCTGACTTAAACCCAATTGAGCATCTCTGGAGAGACCGAAAAATGGCTGTCCACCAACGTTTACCATCCAACCTGACAGAACTGGAGAGGATCTGCAAGGAGGAATGGCAGAGGATCCCCAAATCCAGGTGTGAAAGACTTGTTGCATCTTTCCCAAAAAGACTCCTGGCTGTATTAGATCAAAAGGGGGCTTCTACTAAATACTGAGCAAAGGGTCTGAATACTTAGGACCATGTGATATTTCAGTTTTTCTTTTTTAATAAATCTGCAACAATTTCAACAATTCTGTGTTTTTCTGTCAGTATGGGGTGCTATGTGTACATTCATGAGGAAGAAGAATGAACTTAAATGATTTTAGCAAATGGCTGCAATATAACAAAGAGTAAAAAATTTAAGGGGGTCTGAATACTTTCCGTACCCACTGTACATGCTATTGATTATGGTGCTTTTCTCTTTTTAGAGATCTTGTTGCCAAGATTATGAGGTCCAGAGGAAGCAATGTTTGTGAAACATGTTGACCTCTAGCAATATACTGTAATGTGTTATTGTAAGTAACCTTAGCATTTCGACCTGCATTGTTCAAACCAAGCACTTTTTCATGATTTTATATATGTTTTTATATATTTCTGTAGTAAAATATTTTTTTTATCTACATTGTTGTCACCGTCCTTCTCTGGTACCAGTAAAGTCCACAAGGTTCTCACTCGATTTTTTGTTGCTACCATTTATGAATGAGGTACTCCATTTAGCCTCTCTGGTTTTATATCCTGACATCACTATCTGCAGTTAAAGTCAGCCAGGAAAGTAGTACTTTTAAAGAGAAGTCAGCAGTGGAAGCCTATATATTTCTTAGTACTGGTTTCCTTTATTTTATCCATTGCCAATTTGTCCCACAAGAACTACCTCTGTTTTGAATGTCACTTTTCTGATTTAGTATTATGGTTTACTTACAATTTACTGAATGTTAATCATTTTTCAAGGGCTCTCACTTTAAGGAAACATTATAAAAATATAAAAAACAGCTAATTATACTGTTTTAATCATTGGATTGAGGGTCACATTGAGTTAATGAGAAACAACAGTGCCCTTTTGTTGATTTGTCATGTGCTTCAGCTGAACAGAGTCTAATACATGTTTCTTATATTGATAGAGATATTGCTGGGTTGGTGGAAAAGCATAATGTTTTCTACAAATAAATAGAAATACACAATAAAACTGCACCAGCTAATGAAGTTATTGCCACTAGGCTTATTTTTAGATTGGTAGCCTCCTAGTTCATTATTACCACTCAGGGCTAGATCTGTTTTCCTTTTATTATAATTTTTTTTTTGACTTGCAGAAGTTAAACGGAACTAACGTTTTTTAAAATATAAAAAAAAAAAAACAACACAATTTAAAATAGTGTATGCTTTCTCAGCTGTATATTATGTTTAAGCCTCATTATACCCCCAAGTGCTTATATGATATAAGTATAAAATTAATTAAATATTGGAAAGCTGGTCTATGCAGCTCTTTTCTGTGTAACGATTCCATCTTACCCAAAGATTTGTATTTTGGGACTTACATCCTAGATTGCATTGGATTTATCCTATTCTCTGTCAGAACAGAGCAGTGTTCCAGGAATGTAAACTACCTAGGCTTTTACCTTTTGTCGTCAGTGCTCTAACTTAGGTACACTCCCTGTTATAATGCTTACCCCACAGATGACAACTCCATGGTTTATTATTACTTTATACCACAATAATTAAAAATGTATTTTAAAATGAATCCTGTGGTTGTATCTTGATTATTGAAAACTTTCCTATGGGACATTGTATTTGTATTAGATAGAACTTTTGTACTGTTCCTTGTTGTGCTCCCTTTGTGCTTTAGTCTGATGCACAGTTTATTTGCTGTTATTGCTAATATTTCAAAAAAGACTGATACAAATTAGGGATTCATTTACATTTGCAAAGCTGTTTGTCTTATGGCCTAGGGGACAGAGACCATCACTATACAGAACAATGTAGCTCGACTTGGTCCTGCCCTGTATTCTCTCTTTGTTGACAGTTTTTGGCAAAGAATAAAAAAGTTCCTACAGAGAACTTCCTGTAAGTGGAGGATTATATCACCCCCTCAGGGGTACTACCTCCTTATCACCACCCACGAATGCTGAAGGACAGACTAGACTAGATTGTACATGGATAATATGAAACATGGGTAATGCAAAAGGTAATTGCAATTATGAATGCATGAACATTTTTAACATACAATTTCAGAGTGTTTAATTGGATTTTTTTTTTTTTAGCTCTTTTAGTTCTATTTTATGTAGCCCTACCTCCACAGGAGCAGCTTGGTAATTTGGGGTCTCTGTTCTGCACCTTGACTCCAAGAACAACCTCAGCCTCTCAGATAAACCATGTTGAATGAAAGTTACTGTTACTGAAAGCACTTATAAGAACACAAGTATAGATGCCCTAACTCAGCTGTGAATTAGAACCAGGAAATAGACACAAAAATGTTTAGTGGTAAATTAACTCAATGTATTGGTACAGGTTAGAATAAATGATGGTTCGAGCATAAATGAACACACATAAAGTAAGTGCACTAGACAGTAAACATTGCCAAGGTAACTTTTAATAGTGTTCTGTACCACTAGATTGGGATTAATCATGAATAAGAAAAGTCAGCAATGCACAGGGCATATAAGCAATAACTGTAATGTGAATAATAATACTTTAACTAGTCTAGAATGCACTCCAGGAGGATGACTGGAATATGGTCCAATGCCCTTGAGAAACGTCTCTTAGCATAAGCAGCAGGTAAAGGTGTTCGTGTAGCAGCTGTAAGGAACAGTCTTTAGTCCTAACTAGGGATGATCGAACTTTTGAAAAGTTCGGTTCGACCAGAACACCCGAACTTCACGAAAGTTCGGCCCGGATTTCAGAACCCCATTGAAATCAATGGGACCCGAACTTCTGTAATCAAAAAACACAATTTTTAAGCCCTAAAACCCAATAAATGCCCCTAAGAAGTGCCTAGGGTTCTGGGTCATGCCCCATTAACTATTAATCACACAAAAAAAAGTTCTTAAAAATTGTCATTTTTGATAAAAAAAGCCAATTATTGAAAAATTAAAAAAAAAAAAAAAAAAAAGAGATTTTTTTGATTTTTACTTTCGATTTAGTATCTGGGGGGTCTAAAAGGTGTGCATGTGAAGTTTCAGCTCTGTAGAATGTCCAGAACCATGAAAAAAAAAAAGATAATTTTTCAGTAGAACAGGGATGTGGTTCGGTAGCCTCCTTTAACTTTAACACCTATATGATCTTTTTTTCTGGTTCTGGACATGCTACAGAGCTGAAACTTCACAGTTACACCTTTTAGACCCCCCAGACACAAAATCACACAAAAAAAAGTTCTTAAAAATTGTCATTTTTGATAAAAAAGCCAATTATTGAAAAATTAAAAAAAAAAAAAAAAAAAAAAGAGATTTTTTGATTTTTACTTTGGATTTAGTATCTGGGGGGTCTAAAAAGTGTACATGTGAAGTTTCAGGTCTGTAGCATGTCCAGAACCAGAAAAAAAAAGATTGTTTGTATTAGAAAACTTTAAGCACAGGAATATGGCTTCTCTGCTGTAACACCTTGCCGGTTTAATAGAAGGCATTTTTTTGGGTTCTTTGCAGTCAGGAAAAACATCTGAACTTGTGTATAGTGGTACTGTGCACAAGTTCTGATGTTTTGCCTGCCTCCAAAACCCTCCAAAAAATGCCAGCAAAAACACACCTGGGCATTTTTTTTTTTGACGCTAGCGTTTTTTTGGCATTTTTTGGGGTTCTTTTGAGGCAGGCAAAACATCTGAACATGTGTATAGGGGGGATATATAGACATATATGTCTGAATATATACCCGGTGTGATAGTAGCAGAAATAAATGCTTGCGCTAATGAAATCATTTACAGTAATATATTTCTGCTACTATCACACCTATATATGTCTAGGGGTATATATTCAGACATATATGCCTATATATACACCCTATACACATGTTCAGATGTTTTGCCTGCCTCAAAAGAACCCCAAAAAATGCCAAAAAAACGCTAGCGTCAAAAAAAAAATGCCCAGGTGTGTTTTTGCTGGCATTTTTTGGGGAATTTTGGAGGCAGGCAAAACATCAGAACTTGTGCACAGTACTACTATACACAAGTTCAGATGTTTTTCCTGACTGCAAAGAACCCAAAAAAATGCCTGCTATTAAACCGGCAAGGTGTTACAGCAGAGAAGCCATATTCCTGTGCTTAAAGTTTTCTAATACAAACGATCTTTTTTTTATGGTTCTGGACATGCTACAGAGCTGAAACTTCACATGTACACTTTTTAGACCCCCCAGATACTAAATCCAAAGTAAAAATCAAAAAATCTTTTTTTTTTTTTTTTAATTTTTCAATAATTGGCTTTTTTATCAAAAATTACAATTTTTAAGAACTTTTTTTGTGTGATTTTGTGTCTGGGAGGTCTAAAAAGTGTACCTGTGAAGTTTCAGCTCTGTAGCATGTCCAGAACCCCAAAAAAACCTCATATAAGTGTAAAAGAGGGGTCCCACCATCCCTGCTCTACTGAAAAATTATCTTTTTTCTGGTTCTGGACATGCTACAGAGCTGAAACTTCACAGGTACACTTTTTAGACCCCCCAGACACTAAATCCAAAAAAAGTCATGCCTGCCTCCAAAAATGCCCGATAAATGCAAGAAAAAGCGCCGTAGAGAAGCCGTATACCTGTTCTAATAAAAATCATAAGAAAATGCTAATTTTTGGGGGGTTCTGGACATGCTACAGAGCTGAAACTTCACATGTACACTTTTTAGACCCCCCAGATACTAAATCCAAAAAAATCAAAAAATCTCTTTTTTTTTTTTTTTTTTTTTTTTAAATTTTTCAATAATTGGCTTTTTTATCAAAAATGACAATTTTTAAGAACTTTTTTTGTGTGATTTTGTGTCTGGGGGGTCTAAAAGGTGTACCTGTGAAGTTTCAGCTCTGTAGCATGTCCAGAACCATAAAAAAAAAGATTGTTTGTATTAGAAAACTTTAAGCACAGGAATATGGCTTCTCTGCTGTAACACCTTGCCGGTTTAATAGCAGGCATTTTTTTGGGTTCTTTGCAGTCAGGAAAAACATCTGAACTTGTGTATAGTGGTACTGTGCACAAGTTCTGATGTTTTGCCTGCCTCCAAAACCCCCCAAAAAATGCCAGCAAAAACACACCTGGGCATTTTTTTTTTTTTGACGCTAGCGTTTTTTTTGGCATTTTTTGGGGTTCTTTTGAGGCAGGCAAAACATCTGAACTTGTGTATAGTGGTACTGTGCACAAGTTCTGATGTTTTGCCTGCCTCCAAAACCCCCCAAAAAATGCCAGCAAAAACACACCTGGGCATCTTTTTTTTTTGACGCTAGCGTTTTTTTGGCATTTTTTGGGGTTCTTTTGAGGCAGGCAAAACATCTGAACATGTGTATAGGGGGTATATATAGGCATATATGTCTGAATATATACCCCTAGACATATATAGGTGTGATAGTAGCAGAAATATATTACTGTAAATGATTTCATTAGCGCAAGCATTTATTTCTGCTACTATCACACCTATATATGTCTAGGGGTATATATTCAGACATATATGTCTATATATACCCCCTATACACATGTTCAGATGTCATGTCTGACATCAAACATGTCCTCAAAGAAGCACTGGCAGTGGCAGCCCCTGCAGCATTAAAAAATGCTTTCTGGTGAGAAGCCACATGCCTGTGCCGAAGCAACACAGAGAAATGATCATTTCTCTATAGCGGTCACCCTGCTATGGAAGGGTTTTGTCACCCTGCCATAGCAGTCACTGTCAGTTAACCCTACACTACACTACGGTCCCCTGACACTTAACACTTTCCCTACAGAAACTAAATTTTTGAAGCTAACTTAAGTGTAAAGGAGCACTCCAACTACACTAGATATCCCTTTCCTCACACTAAAAATAGCTAAATGACACTTTTAAAGTAAAATTAACAGAACTGCTTCCACTCTCTTCCATGTCCAGTATAACAATGCTGGGAATATGGCGGGGGCGATCTTATATACTGGGGGGCGTATTCACTAATGATTGGTCTAGGGACCCCTAGTCACTCCAATCACATTCCTAGCATTCTCCTGCCCCCTCAATTGGCTTTTGCTAATGGTTCTGGTCCAATCACGGCTTTTAAAGCCCATTTCCTGAAGCATTGCATTTTGGGCGGTTCTGGTTGCCGAATTCCGAACTTTTTGGGCAAAAAGTTCTAAATTCGGCCGAACCTCGAACACCCAATGTTCGGGCCGAACCGATGGTGGACCCGAACCGTTCGATCATCCCTAGTCCTAACTGTCAGGGCACCAACTGCAACAGAGGTGCTCGAAGACCTGGTATCCCTGCCAGTACTTTGCATGGCCGCAGGAATTGACATTGGCGCATAACTAATACACACTGGCACACACTTTATTGTAGACTTGCCCCTCTGAGGGTTTTATTAACATCCTGATCATAGTAGATCGGTTTTCAAAAATGGCCCACTTGCTGCCGATGGTAGGTACTCCATCTGCTGCTGGAGCTGCTAACACTTTCATTAAAGAAATCATTAGACTTCACGGACTACCCAATAACATTGTTTCTGACCGGGTCGGTACAATTTCCCTCCAGGTTTTGGAAAACCTTTTGTAAAGTCTTGAAAGTGGACCTCTGTCTATCGTCTGCCTATCACCCCCAAATTAACGGGCAAATGGAATGCGCAAATCAAACCCTGAAGCAATATCTATGTTTTTTTCGCTGCTTTCTCCTAAGATGATTGGGAATCTCTTCTCCCAGTGGCAGAATGCACCTATAATACCTCTGTCCATTCAGCTACAAACCAGTCCCCATTCCGGGCTAATTATGGATTCCATCCTTTTGCTCTGCCAGAAACTAAACCTGAATCAGCAGTATCTGCCATACAAGATAGATTTGATTTTGTGCAAGACAATTATTGAGTTCTCTAGGAATCCATACAAAAAGCTCAGGTGGATAACAAAAAATACTCTGACAGAAAATGAAGGGGGAATCCTTCTCTCAAGGTCGGGAACAAAGTGTGACTGTCAACTACTAATCTGAAACTGCCTTGTCCATCACAGAAGCTGGGATCAAGATATATCAGTACTTTTCAAATCAAATGAGAATTAAACCCAATAGCATATGAACTGTGAAAGAGAGAAAGGGGATTCGCGCTAAGGAGTGGAAATAGAAAAAATTGGCTGCGGCCCACTTCAAGATATAACCCTGAAAGGGATATATAGTAAATGTGTAAAGGAGGGGGTGTGAAGTGATTGGTGCTGCCTGTGTTGTGTTAATAAATTGATATATTTAAAAATGTGTGATGTCAATCTCTCAATAACTAGTATCCTCTGGCCATATATAGTGTACAAATGGCCTCAAACAAATTATCTCACATATCTCACATATAGAAAGATGTATATATCAAGTGTGATAAAGTGAAAATATAAATAGAAGAGGCTAAAATGTCAAATAGCCTCAAACAAATGACATCACATGTATCACATATACATAAAATAGATCATGTGCAATATGTGCAATAAAGTGACAAGTGGTAAATAAATATAAATTAGAAGATGCTAGTATTAAAAATCGAGGTAGTTCAAAGTGCTGGTGAAAAATTGATCTAACACGGATCAATTAAACAACATTAATAATAAAGTGAAGAATTGGTGTAAATGTATCAAGACTAGAGTTGAGCGGACACCTGGATGTCCGTGTTCGGTGGGTCCAGCCGAACTTGAAAAAAAAGTCCGGGTCCATGTCCCGGACTTTTTCCGAACTTGACCCGGACACTGAACCCCATTGAAGTCAATGGGGACCCGAACTTTCAGGCACTAAAATGGCTCTAAAAAACCAATGGAAAGGGCTAGAGTGCTGCAAATGACAGCAAAATGTAGTTAAGAGCATGGCAAGTGCTCTCCAAACAAATGTGGATAGGGAAATAACTTAAAACAACAAAAAAAAACAGAAAAATAAAACAATTTTCTTCATCTGTGAAGGACGAGGCCCATATGGAGTAGGAGGGAGGTTGAGGTGGCGGTGGATGTGGCGGTGTAGGTGGAAGAGGCTGTGGAGGGGGACGAGGTAGCCAACACTGATTTTTTTTGTCATTTTAAATTAGGGTACACCCCAAAAGAGTCAGAAAGATCAAAAATATAACAATGGCTGGGTAAGGCCGGTATCCATCTCTATTCTGCACAAGGTACGGAAAAGTCCTGTGGGATCCATGCCTGGTTCATTTTAATGAATGTGAGCTTGTCCACATTGTCTCTGGACAGGCGGCTGCGCTTGTCTGTGATAACGCCCCCAGCCGTGCTAAATACACGTTCAGATAATATACTGGCTGCAGGGCACGCCAGCACCTCCAAGGCGTAAAGGGCAAGCTCAGGCCATGTGCCCAATTTGGAGACCTAGAAGTTGAAGGGGGTAGACCCGTCATTCACTACATGTAGGCGTGTGCACACCTACTGTTCCCCCATGTTGGTGAAATGCTGCCTCCTGCTAAGACGTTCCATATGAGCTGCTGGTGCTGCTGTTTGTTGTGGCGTGCTGACAAAGCTTTTCCACATTTCGGCCATGCTAACCCTGCCTTCTGAGGTGCTGGCGGTGCCCTGGTTGCATTGGCGACCTCTTCCTCCTCCTCCTCTGACTTGGCCTTGTGCTTCCACTGTGGCCCTGCTGTCAGGTGGGAATGCCAGCAGCATCGCGTCTACCAGCGCGCGCTTGTACTCGCGCATCTTGCGATCACGCTCCAGTGAGTGAATTAAGGACGGTACATTGTCCTTGTAATGGGGATCCAGCAGCGTGGCCACCCAGTAATCAGCACAAGTTAGAATGTGGGCAACTCGGCGGCCGTTGTGGAGACACTGCAGCATGTAATCGCTCATGTGTGCCAGGCTGCCCAGAGGCAACGAAAGGCTGTCCTCTGTGGGAGGTGTATCGTCTGTGTCCTCTGTATCCCCCCAGCCACGCACCAGTGATGGCCATGAGCTGGCCTGGGTGCCACCCTGCTGTGAACATGGTTCCATCTCCTCCTCCATCTCCTCCTTCTCATCCTCCAGAGCTGTGCCCCAGCTGGACAATTGTGTACCTGGCGTTTGAGGGTGCAGGAACCCACCCTCGGAGCCACTTGTGAATGACTGCCCTAAAAGCCATGGAAATTATCCCTCTTCTTCCTCCTCCTCCTCCTCCTGTGCCACATCCTCTTCCATCATCGCCTGATGCGTTTTTTCAAGGAGGCATAGAAGTGGGATAGTTAAGCTGACAACGGCGTCATTGGCACTGGCCATGTTGGTGGAGTACTCAAAACAGCGCAACAAAGCACACAGGTCTTCCATGAAGTGGTGCTGTTCCGCACAGCGACTCTTGTGTGCGTGCTGCAGCTGAAACTTCACTATGGCCTGCTGCCGCTCGCACAGTCTTTCCAGCATGTGCAAGGTGGAGTTCCACCTTGTGGGCACATCACATATGAGGCGGTGAGCGGGAAGGCCGAAGTTACGTTGCAGCGCTGATAGGCGAGCAGCAGCAGGGTGAGAACGCCGAAAGTGCGCACAGACGGCCTGCATTTTCTGCAGCAGCTCTGACATATCGGGGTAATTTTGAAGGAACCTCTGCCAAATTCAGCACATGCGCCAGGCAAGGGATGTGCGTCAAACCGGCTAGGCCCAGAGCTGCTATGAGATTTCGCCCGTTATCGCACACCACCATGCCGGGCTTGAGGCTCGCTGGCACCAACAACTCATCGGTCTGCTGTTCCATGCTCCTCCACAACTCATGCGCGGTGTGGGATTTTTCCCCCAAACATGCAAGTTTTAAAACTGCCTGCTGTCGTTTACCCCTGGCTTTGCTAAATTTGGTGGTGAAGGTGTTACGCTGACCAGATGAGGAGGCGGTAGAGGATGAGGAAGCGGAGAAGGAGTGGTTAGGAACAGGAGGCAAACTGAAGCGCCCTGCAATCCTCAGTGGTGGAAGGAGATGCGCCAAACAAATTGAAAGGGTGTATCTCACACGTACACATACAGACTATGCCGCAATTTAATTTTTTTCACCTGCATGGGTGTAAATTGAATAGCGGAATAGAACAAACATATATAAAAGGGTGTATCTCACACGTACAGACTAGGCCACAATTGAATAATTATTTTCACCTGCATGGGTATATTGAATAGAGGAATAGTTCATCCAGGAGGAAACTGCTTTGCAGGCTTTCTGGGAGTGCCCCTTTGCACAGAGCCTGTTTAGGGCCTTGGAACCTGAACTTAAGGACTTTGTACCACAGACTGCCATCACACACTTTGGTGTGCTAAATGGATTATTTGGTGGAACTTTTTCCCAAGAGGACATTGACAACGCCTGGCAGGTTCTGTGTTCCTTTAAGGATGCTTTATGGTGCGCCAAAAAGTGCCTTATCTACCAGCGAGAGAGGATGTCCATTGAGGACTGTCGCAGACTGGTCCATAGTCTGCTCAGAGACTATAACCTAATGGATCTCATGGAGGAAGAGGAGGTCTAGCGATTTCCCCTTCCCCAACTCTCCCTTGTGTGTTTTTGTCCTTTCAATAAAGCTTCGGGCTTGCACTTCTCCACCTCCCTTTCCCCCACTCTTTATTGTTTGTGTGTTTCACGTTTGTCTTTTTGTAATGTGGTGGTACACTTTATTTGCACACATAATCTGATTAGTAGGGTGTAGGTCCTTGGGGGACTGTCCCTGAACATCTTGCGGGGGGGGGGGTATGGATATGGCCTTTTGGCTTGGTTCACCCACCTAGTACTTTGCCAGTGTAAGTACACCAGTCCCTGTCAGTGGCCTTGCGCCCCGGGGGATCAGGGTCAGGGTCCTTCCTCTTTCGGGAGGAGGACCATGTGTACACCCTGTGTACTTTTTTATGCACCCGCCCGGTGATAGTCTGAGTGTGTTCACACACCACGGGCTTATAAAAAAAAAACGTCTGGTGGTCCTGGTTTTTGTGGCGTGCCGACAAACCTTTTCCACATTTCATACATGCTAACCCTGCTCTCTGAGGTGCCGGCGGTGCCCTGGGTGCGTTGGCGACCTACTACTCCTCCTCCTCTGCCTTTGCCTTGTGCTTTTAATGTGCCCCTGCTGTCATGTGGGAATGCCACCAGCATCGCTTCTCGACCTTTTGGCTAAGATCAAGTGTAGTATCAGTTGTTATAAGTTATACAGTGAGGGCGCTGTGATGTCATTCTGCCTGACCAAGATTGGGTGGTGGCTATGGAAACCTGATGGAGTGATGGGGGCTTGGAAGGTTTGATGTGTGGCCCTCAGGTTCCTTCCTCCTGGGGGGGGGGCTGGTGGTGGGGGTCTCTCTTCGGGAGAGCACCCCTGACCTAGTATTCGAGGTGGCTTTGGCTACCATGAAGAACGGGGTTCTGCCAGGCCTTCTGGCTAGGCAGATCATGGAAACCCTATGTCCCCGTCAGGAGACTTGTCAACCAGTTATCAGCACAAGTTAGAATGTGGGCAACTTGGCGGTCGTTGCGCAGACATTGCAGCATGTAATCGCTCATGTGTGCCAGGCTGCCCAGAGGCAACGAAAGGCTGCCCTCTGTGGAAGGTGTATCGTTTGTGTCCTCTGTATACCCCCAGCCACACACCAGTGATGGTCACGAGCTGGCCTGGGGGCCACCCTGCTGTGAACATGGTTCCTCCTCCTCCTCTTCCTCCTCATCCTCATCCATCATCCAGCAATTTTTCAAAAAGGTATACAAGTGGGATAGTAACGCTGAGAATGGCGCCATAGGCACTGTCCATGTTGGTGGAGTACTCGAAACAGCGCAACAAGGCACACAGGTCTTGCATGGAAGCCCAGTTATTGGTGAAGTGGTGCTGTTCTGCAGAGCGACTCTGTGAAAAATATTGTTATTTTTGCAAAATTGTCTCTCTTTTTTTGTTTATAGCGCATGATCAAAAAATTACACAGGTGATCAAATACCACCAAAAGAAAGCTCTGTTTGTGGGAAAAAAGGATGTCAATTTCATTTGGGTACAGCGTCGCACGACCGCGCAATTGTCCGTTAAAGTCACGCAGTGCCGAATCGCAAAATAGGCCCTGGTCAGGAAGGGGGTAAAATCTTCCGGGGCTTAAGTGGTTAAGGATGCTGGTGGCTACTGGCTCTTAACAACCAGCTATTTTCTGGTTCTTAAAAGCACTTGTGGGTGCTGGCTCCTTGACAACTAGTTGAAACAAAATACATTCTTCAACTATTGCATTTCTGGACCACTTCTTATTTAATACATACATTTGTAATTTTAAAGGCCTATATAATGATGTCATGGCAGAAATGTGTCTTTGGCCCTCATACTGTACTAAAAAGTGTCCCTCTTTATCATTTCAGAAAGTTGGAAAAGAGGAATGCAGTGCTGCCATGTAGGAGTTTTCAAAGGTCTGACCTGAAGTCAAATTCAAGTAATTGAATGGATTAAAAAACAAATGTATTTATTACCTTCCCTGGCGGTCTGAATATGTCAGAATTTTTGATCTCAAAGCAGTACATTGTTTTGCATTGAAATCTGTTGTTTTATATTCTAGGCCTGTAATTCTTAGAAAAAACTCACTTAAATCTGTCCAAACAAGAATCTAGTAGAGATCCTGGGTATGATTGTATGATAAAGTTTGAAACACAAAATCATAAATTATAATATAATAATAATACATTTTATTTAAATGTCATCTTTGGTCACTGGATCCCACTTTCTGCATCTTGAAAACTTCTGATGCGTAGCCATTGTTGCTCTTTGTACCGGTTTGTCTCGGTAATCTTTTTTTCAATAACCTCATCGGTCAGAAATAATTGTAGGTGTGCCAACAGGTTTTCATGGTCAACATCAACTTTCATACCAGGTGCTCCAATAAAAGGGAATCTTGGGGGTGCTGCCTTATCCATCAATAGAGCACCAAGTTCTCACATCGCTGAGCTCAGCCGCAGAATCGTCGCTGTCGTCACTTTCAGTACCTGATGACAAATTTTCCCCCGAATCACTATCACTCAGTTCTTCAAATAAATCTGATTCAGTGTCGCTGTTTTTCAATTCACCTAAAAGCATTTTTGAGCTAAAAGAACGCTTTTTGGACTCCATGGACGTTCTCAATTTTCCAGGCACTTAGAGCCGCAAAAGTACAGGCAGGACACAAGAAAAGTCACTAGGTGAAAAGCTGGGGTAAAATTGCTTGATAGAAACTTGTAATCCTAACAGATTACACTGTATCATGTCATTTGTTTTATTAATTTTTTCAATCTCCCGCTGGTTCCACCCCCCTGCATCGCGACACTCGCAGGGAAGGGAACCGGAAGACAGGTGATGGCTTTGGCTGGATCACACAACGAAAACAGCGGAAGGATCGGCGGGGAAGGATGTCGGGGGATCGTAGTGGAAGGTAAGTATGATTGTGGGGTAATCCTGAGTGTGGCTAGGGGTTACCGCTTTTGGCACTGTATATTAATCCTGAGCCATACCGCAAGGGAGGTTAATGAATAAAGGGGCACATTAATGTGTATCCCTTATATTTACCCAGCATTTTGCTGTAATAATAATTATAACAACAGCAAGAATCAACAACAAATATTATTAATATTATAATTTCATAAAACATTTTTTTAGTTTAACCTGCAGTATTTCACATACAGCTTTGGTGTATATTTTTGATATGATGGATAGAAGACTGCTCCTTTTACAGAAATGATCACTAATATTAATTATAGAACACCATCTTCTTGAAGACACCACTGCAAAGTAGAAATAAAAAATATGAACAATAAACAATATATCTGTCAGTCAAATAAAATTGTTACAGTACTGAAGGTTTTTGATGCAAGTAGAAGAAATAATTCAAAGATGGTTAGTATGAGGATATCCCCTGGGGCTTCTCTTCTGTAGACTGAATTTCAACTTTACAGTACAGGAGAACACATTTCATGTTAAACTTCCATATAAATGTATAGTAACTGTTTATACACCAAGAGAACTTAGGCATGTTGTAACATTTTATGCCTGCAGTATGTTAGGTTCATTGAGCTCTTATTTGTTATTTGTATAGAATCCATATAAATGCTCGAAACCTGTCTAACCTGCAGGTGCATTAATGTGCATTAAACTTGGATAAAGGAAGGGGAGAAGTGGTTGTTTCTTTTTTTTTTCTCTTCTTTTTCCTCTGGTAGTATAATGTTATAACTGACAAATTTACTGCAACAATGTTGTTCTTGTTTTTGCTACTGGATTTTGTACTATTTTTTTGTGGTTTGTATATTATTTTGTTATGTGAAAAATTAAAATAAAGAGATATTGAAATTAAACTTCTGTTGTGAGTGCAGCCTTATCGACCTATAGCACCTGATATTGATATAATAATGAACCTTGGTATTTGGACCTTGGTGTTGTCATGTACAGTATCTCACAAAAGTGAGTACACCCCTCACATTTTTGTAAATATTTTATTATATCTTTTCATGTAACAACACCGAAGAAATGGCACTTTGCTACAATGTAAAGTAGTGAGTGTACAGCTTGTATAACAGTGTAAATTTTCTGTCCCCTCAAAATAACACAACACACAGCCACTAATGTCTAAACCGTTGGCAACAAAAGTGAGTACACCCCTAAGTGAAAATGTCCAAACTGGGCCAAATTAGCCATTTTCCCTCCCTGGTCTCATGTGACTCATTAGTGTTACAAGGTCTCATGTGTGAATGGGTAGCAGGTGTGTTAAATTTGGTGTTATCACTCTCACTCTCCCATACTGGTCATTGGAAGTTCAGCACCTCATGCCAAAGATCTCTCTGAGGATTCGAAAAAAAGAATTGTCAATCGTATATATACTACATTCTTCAGTGTCAATTATTTGTGTTCATACAACTGGTGAGGTTGAGGCTCACTCTATGCATTTTTCAGACCGCTTGGATTTGCTTTATTGGGAGTTGTGGTAAGCTTATTAATGTTTTATATAATATATGTGGGGAGTCATAGCCACAAACCAAAAAAGAAGGGATAAAATAATGGATATGTGAATCTGTAGTCAGCAGTTGATATATTGTTACTGACCCCTTAGAGAGGACCTCAGTGGCATTCAAGATGGTGTGGACAGGTGAGCCAACTAGAGACTTCTAGTCAGCAGCACTTGCAACCACCCTGCACTCTCAGTGCTCTGACACAGTAAATACCCAGTAATCACCCAACTTGTTCAGATCTCCCAGGTTGAACTTATACTACATCTGAGGCCAGGGATGACAATGAGGACTGAGATCCTTAAGATTTAAAGATGTAATTGAAGACCTTAAAACTGAAGCCACCCAGCCATGGCAGAAGCATTGCAGGCTAACCAAGAATATGCTTTATTCTCCCTAGCTCTTTTAAGGTAAACATGTGCCCACCAAGACAAGAAAGTCAAATCAGAAAGATCTGCAGGATCTCTTAGATGCAATTCATAAAGATTAACGTTTGTGCACAAAAACTGTTCATCCCGAGACTAAGAAATCCCTGGAATCCTTGTGGGCTAATCTTGACCTATGCCGTTGCTTTTTTTTTTTCTCAAAAACAAATGCACTGGGCTTTTTGGGATTATGCTCAGGTGTAAAATTTATGATCTTAAGAATATTCTCCAGTGGTAGAAGAGTTGGGGCTCTTTCACATGGGCGGTCCGATCAGATCCGCCTGTCAGTTTTTTAGGCGGATCTGATCGGATCCTCCATGCAGCTCTATGGGGCAGCGGGTGTCAGCGGAGACATCTCCGCTGACACCCGCTGCCATCCGCATCCGATCCTGTGCTGAAATCTGGACGGATGGAAACCCTATTTTTCCATCCGTTCAGTAATCGGAGCGGAGCGGATCTGAGGAGAGCGGACAAGCGGTCCGCTCTCCTCCGATCCCCCATAGAGGGCAGCGGGTGCTGAGACACCTCCCTCTCCGCTCTGCAAGTGGAGACGGAGCTGTCATCCGCCCGGCTGTCGATCCGCGATCCCCGCTGAGCAACACGGATCCGCCTGCGGAGGCGGACCGTGTGAAAGAAGCCTTGGAAAAACAGTTTTCCACCCAAGAAACTAAAAATGCCATAAAAATTCCTCCACTCCCTGATCACTGTAAGGAGGCTTATTATCTGAAATTCTTTACTCACTGTGCCAAATATACATTTTCTAAGTACAGTGACCAATTAGGGAGAATTATATTAGCAACAGTACAGAAAGGAGAGGGGGATATAAGGCTTTGTCACCAAGCTATGAGTCTCCTTTGTGTCACCGTCACCATGCCCCGACTTGAAGTGGAAGGGTAAACTAACTCCATATTTGTACATTGTATTGTAAATATGGTTGTTGTGGGTAATTTGTAAATATCATATAAGCCAGGGGACTTATACTGTACATTGTGTTGTAAATACTGTTTAGTGTGCAATTTGTATATATTATTTCACCCTATCAATAAATGTTTATTGCGGATGGAACTAACTCTTTTGTGTAAGATTTCTCAGATCTAGATGTGTATATGTTCATACTACTACAATTATTGAGGTGTATGCACATGTACACATAACCTAGGCAACACTAACCATGGGTTTTTAAATTGGGGATGGAATTTCCAGGAGAACCACTTCTTCTTGTACATGCCACTGTTCTAATGAAATCAGAAAAGGACCACACCTTGCATTATCTCCTTCCTTAAATTTGACCTGAACATTGTTGCTAAAATCTGGACAGACAAACTGAAATAATAACTTTTGTCCCTTGTCCCCCCTGATTAGAGAGTTTTTAAAGCTGAATGAGAGATGAGAAACAATTCCAATAGAGCTGCACAGCTCATTTATTGTGTGAAGCAACACCCAGATTTCTTGGCTTGCCTTTTGACAGGGTGGAATGGGTTTCTAGCGCTCTATCAATGCCTTCTGACACCCATAAAAGTGAACAGCGCTCATGCAACAGTGAGAATGTTGCCTATTCTCTTTACTTTGATCTTTGAAAAATTATTAAAGAAGCTAAGAGCCAGCTTCAGTATCTATGGATTCTGCGTGGGCTACAAAGAATATAAATTGTCTGCGTATGCTGACAGCATGATATTCTATGTCTCAGATCTAATCATATCTTTGTCTAATTTGATGTTGGAATGGAGTTCGGATTAGCTGTCTTGCTTCAAAATAAATTATATTAAGTTTAAAAAAAAAATCTCCCATGGGAGATTGTCCTGGGCTTTTTAGAACATAAGCACCTGATGAAGTTAATCGTTGCTTTACATTTCTTAAGGAGGGTTTGCTGGTCTGACTGGGACATTCTTTGAACACTGAATATGGACAGGTAAAACACCTTTATCTGCTCTCAGCTGTCTGTAATACGCTCTTTGTCAATTGTCATCCTTGACTCAGTTTTAACAACTATGAATTATGTCTGAAACTCTGGTTAGACTGTTATCCTTACTATAAAAGTTGTTGCTTTTTGCTAACTCTAAAGACAGTCTACTCTTTCTTAAAGCATGGAATCAGGACCTAGGCAGCACAAACGTCCGAACAAGGGAAAAAAAGGCCCACTATAAATTCCTTACTTTCTGGTACAGGGTTTTGGTTCAGAAGGCTGCAATATTTATGTCTACATCAACAACTTCATTGGAGGGACTGTGGTTGGGTTGAAACCCTGCTGCATATTTGGTGGGAGTTCCCCTAGATCTTTCCTTTCTGACAAAACATCTGCTCATTTATTAACATACTGGGTGCCCCAGGCCCATTCATAGTTACATAGTTACATAGTAGTTGAGGTTGAATAAAGACAATAGTCCATCCAGTTCATCCTGTGTAGGTGTGTATGACCGTAAACATCTCTCATACCCCTGAATGTTCTGATCCTTGAGATGTACGTTCAAGAGTCTTTTGAAAGTAGCCATACTTCCCGCAGAAACTACCTCTTAGAGAATTCCACAATATTGTAGCCCTAACAGTAAAGAACCCCCTGCGTTGCTTGAGGTTAAAACGCTTCTCCTCTAATCGCATTGTATGCCATTGAGTCATCATGCAATCCTTGCGACTGAATAGCTTTTTTTCTATGCTAAGATCACCATTGAGGTATTTATAAATTGCTGTCATGTCCCCTCTTAGGCGTCTCTTCTCCAGGGAGAATAAATTAAACGATTGTAGACGCTCTTCATAATTAAGGTCCTCCAATCCCCTAATTAGTTTAGTTGCCCTTCTCTGGACTCTCTCCAGCTCCAACACATCCCTCCTGAGGACTGGCGACCAGAACTAGACAGAATACTCCAGAGATTTATAAAGTGGTAGGATTATACTTTTATCTCTGGAATACATCCCTTTCTTTATGCATGCTAATATTCTGCCGGCTTTGGCAGCTGCTGCTTGACATTTCATGCTATTGCTTAGTCTATCCTCTACCAAGACTCCCAGATCTTTCTCCATTTTTGATTCCGCCAAAGGTTCTCCCCCTAAAGTGTATTGTGCTTTTATGTTTTTAGTCCCCAAGTGCAAAATCTTACACTTCTCCACATTAAACCTCATTTGCCATGTCATTGCCCACTCTGTTATTTCGTTCAGATCATGCTGTAGGATATCTGCTTCATGCTGTGCAGTTATTGCCCTACCCAATTTTGTGTCATCTGCAAAAACTGATATAGAACTAATGATCCCGTCCTCAATGCTGTTTATGAATAAATTGAACAAGGTTGTCCCAGGACTGAGCCTTGGGGGACCCCACTTACCACCCCAGACCAGTCTAAGTATGCACTATTTATTACCACCCTTTGGATACGCCAGTTCCGTATCCAAGAGCAAACTTTGTGGTCAATGCAGACCTTACTTTATAAATGAAGCGCTTGTGGGGAACTGTATCAAACGCCTTAGCGAAATCCAGGTACACCACATCCACTGGCCTCCCCCTATCTAGTTCACAGCTCACCTTCTCGTAGAATGTTAAGAGATTGGTTTGACAAGAATGCCCATTTGTAAACCCATGCTGATTACTGCTGATGATGATGTTGTTGTCTTTAGCAAACTCTACGATATAGTCCCTTATCATGCCCTCTAAAAGTTTACATACTATCGATGTCAGACTGACAGGCCTATAATTTCCCGGGACATGTCTCTGCCCTTTTTTGAATATCGGTATCACCTTAGCTTTCCTCCAATCCCCTGGTACATTTCCTGTCATAATACTGTCAGCAAAGATCAGGAACAGTGGTCTAGATATAGTCTTACTAAGTTCTTTGAGTACTCTCGGATGTACGCCATCTGGGCCTGGTGATTTATTTGTGTTAATTTTATCCAGCCTTTCCCTGATTTCACCCTCTGTTAGCCATAGCGGTAAGTCCTGTGTATTACTACTAACCATACAGTCATGGACAGTGTACTCCTCCTTTTCCTGTGTAAAGACTGAGGAGAAAAAAGTGTTCAGCACAGTTGCCTTTTCAGTGTCCTCTGTAACCATCCTCCCATCATCGTTAATTATGTGTGCAATATGCTCTGCCCTAGTTTTTTTGCTGTTGGTATAATTAAAGAATTTCTTTGGGTTCGCTTTACTATCCTCCACTATTTGTCTCTCAAAGTTGATTTTAGCCATTTTGATTTTGTATTTACTTTTCCTATTTGCCTCCTTGTATTGCTCGAAAGCCGATACTGTGCCCTCTGATTTACAGTTGTGTTCAAAATTATTTAACCCCCACTGAAATTGATTGTTTTGGCCAGTTTGACATTGATTTTGATTATTCAGTCATCCTGCTTACAATTAAATCAAAGAGGCACGTGTAGGTCAGACAAATATAACACAACATTTATAATGAAATAACCACAAATGTCTTTTCTGTGCTCACATCATTATCAGTTTTATTCAACCCCCAAGTGACATTCAATCTTAGTATTAGTACAACATTCTTTTACAGTTATAACCGCTTTTAAACGTGAAGCATAGCTTGACACAAGTGTCTTGCAGCGATCTACGGGTATCTTCGCCCATTCGTCATGGGCAAAAGCCTCCAGTTCAGTCACATTCTTAGGCTTGTGCACTGCAACTGCTTTATTTAAGTCCCACCAGAGGTTCTCAATCAGATTTAAGTCTGGTGACTGTGATGGCCACTCCAAAATGTTCCAGCCTTTAATCTGCAACCATGCTCTAGTGGACTTGGAGGTATGCTTGGGATCATTGTCCTGTTGAAAGGTCCAACGTCTTCCAAGCCCAATATCTTCTGGTACTGAAGAGAATTCATGGTACCTTGCACACGCTGAAGCTTCCCTGTACCTGCAGAAGCAAAACAGCCCCAAAGCATGATTGACCCCCCGCCATGCTTCACAGTAGGCAAGGTGTTCTTTTCTTCATAGGCCTTGTTCTTCCTCCTCCAAACATAGCGTTGATCCATGGGCCCAAACTGTTCTAATTTTGTTTCATCAGTCCACAGAACACTATCCCAAAACTTCTCTGGTTTGTCCACATGACTTTTGGCATACTGCAGTCGACTCTTCTTATTCTTTGGAGACAGCAAGGGGGTGCGCCTTGGAGTTCTGGCATGGAGGCCTTCATTACGCAGTGTGCGCTGTATTGTCTGAGCAGAAACTTCAGTACCCACATCTGACAAATCTTTTTTCAGTTCCTCAGCAGTCACACGGGGACTTTTTTCCACTCTACGCTTCAGGTAGTGCACAGCAGTCGAAGTCAGCATCTTCTTCTTTCTTCCACGACCAGGTAGCGTTTCAACAGTGCCCTTTGCCTTGAATTTGAGAATTGTGCTTCCTATGGTGTCTCTTGGTATGTTTAACATCTTTGCAATCTTCTTATAGCCATTGCCCTTCCTGTGAAGAGTAATCACCTCTTCTCTTGTCTTCCTGGACCATTCCCTTGACTTCACCATGTTTGTAACCACACCAGTAAATGTCTAGAAGGAGCTGAGTATCACAGTCATTTTAAAGCTGCCTAATTGGTTCTTATTAGGCTTTATTGCTGCTCCCTGACATCCACAGGTGTTTTCAATACCTGATTGAAAACACTTCAATGACCCTCTGTTCTTCAGAGTGGTAGTCTTTAAGGGGTTGAATAATTGTGTCAATGAAGAATTCACAAAAGAAACATTTACTACTGTATTACAAAACCAATTGATGTAATTTTAGTTGCATATGGTTCTTTAAAAAGTCCTTGTAGGATTTCATTCTTAATACAATTACAAATGTAAACTAAATTCCCTAAAACCCTTTACAGCATTGGGGGGTTGAATAATTTTGAACACAACTGTATATTTATTGAAGGCCATTTTTTTTACCCCTAAAAAGGGGTAAAAACATTTGTCTCCTATGTCTACCTAACAATATACAATATGTGCTTTACTCCACCTTTTGAATGCCTACAAAGCATCTGATCTCTCTCTCTTCTGGAGACAGGCTAGAGTATTGTCATAAGTCAATTGGGTAAGAAAAGTGAATGAGACTGCAAAAGCAGAAAGATGAGTGGCAATTTGGATGAATCCTAATCTTTCTGGATCTGAATGAGGGTCCTGACCTCTTTCGTTTTCTTATACTCACCATTCCTCTGGGACTGGTGGATGTTGACTGCCCTTATAGGTGTTTATCTTCCATGCTTTCTTTTGCATACAGGATGCCCTTACCATTGAATCTTTCTCGCCTTAATTGCGGTGGAACCGACCTGTACTGGCTTAAGTTACTTTTGGATATTTTTGGTTTTGACCTTTTTATTCTTTATATCTACATTGCCTTTGCTGTTTCTTTCCTCCTGGTGTTGCCAATTTATTCCATATTGCAACAAAAGAATACAAAGATGAGGACAGAAATGTATCTATTTCTCGATCTAGGGAAAATTTTTGTCCATTGGCTACTAGCCTTGTTTGAACTCAGGGCCCTCCAGGAAAACGCTTACATCACTACAGCTATTATCTCTCATTTTTTTCAAAGTTAACCATTCCGGAGAAAGAGAGCTACAATTTTTGTTTTCCAAATACAACCATTTTTTTTCCTTTAAGAGCACAAACACGCGTGAGAGAAACCCAGAGGAGCAGAGCTGGAGTCTGACAGAGTGTCCTTTACCTCAAGGAAAAGAGGCTGCACATTTCTCAGCCTGAGCAGTTTGTCAGCTCCATACCTCACAGCAAAACAACAGCTGCTAAAGTATAAATCAAGCTACAAAAATGTCACTAACAGGGACTTCCTGTGCCCCCCAAGAGATGTATTTTATTCCTCGCTTCTGCTTGTGGAGATGAGGTCACTGAGTTAGCCAGCTTGCAGCTAAGTGACTTGTAGGTACCCATAGGAATATACCCTGTAAAGTTAAAGAAATGTAATGTTTTGGTAGTGACTGCAAAATACATAAGATTTACAGCCTCTCCCGAGACTGCAACGGTACTGTTTAGTGCTAATCCTCCCATGTATGCAGCTTATGTCTAGTGATAATCCACAGTATACACTGCTAGCATTCAACACTAATCCTCAGTGTACGTCGCTTGTATGTACTACTAATCCCACATGTACCATGCTTGTATTTACAATGAATATTCAGTGTCATGGTTAGGCAAAAGAGGTATAAGTATGTAAATGATCATTTCAGATGAATATTAATTGTTCCTGTAATTCCTATCTAAAGAGCAATAAGAGCACAGAGACACCGGAGGATAAACACCAGGATTACACGCCCAAGATATCTATCCTGTCTGTATGTAAACATCATAAACAAGCTGCTGTATAACAAGCTCATCAGCAGCTGTTGATCCATCTCTTTGACTGAGCTGAAATTGAAGTGTGGTTTTTATCCCCCAGCATATTACTTAATTGTATAATTAGTTGTCAAGAATGTCATCTGTCCCGTGAAAGAATGCCCTTCAGTTATTGTTTATTTACTGAGTACAGTTTGACCTTAAAAGTATAAGTGCATATTTGTTTTTTTTCCAATTTATACCATAAACCTGCATTTTCTTTTCTTTTCAGATACTAGAAAAAGAGCTGTAATCAAAATAAAAACTAAATAAAATGAGTTTGAAGCATACATTTTGTTAATTATAAAATGCTTTTACCTCTCCCCTAGCAATTTAAAAAAAGCATACACTGCCTGCGGTACATGTGTGCAGTGCAGTGTACAACGCATTGAACACCCCAGCACATCCCCAGCATCTGTAGGAATGTGGACATGCAATGGGCAGAAGTGAATGATATGGGAACCAGAAGCCTGTTGAAAAGAAGTTGGCAAGACACAATGGGGATGATTTACTACAACTGGAGAGTGCAAAATCTGGTGCATGGTGCATGCATGCATGGTAGCCAATTAGCTTCTGACTTCAGCTTGTCCAATTAGGCTTTGACAAAAAAAAAAAAATGGAACCTGATTGGTTTACATGCAGAGCTGCATCATATTTTGCCCTCTCCAGTTTTCATAAATCAACCCCACTTTGATCTGCCATAGCTGGAGGAGCAAGGGAAAATAGCTCTGCTTTGATATGAACATTAGTTAGAAATAAAAATGGTGTAGAGCTAGTTATAAAATATCACTTGCAACAATGTATGCTATTTACTCCTCAGGGGGCATTTTGAGTTTTATTGTTTGATATAGTATATACATACACTATATCTTTTTGTATCTGTATTTATAGGTAGAATTGTATTGGTCTACTGGGGTTTTGAATTATTTTTGAATAATATGAAAAAGTTTTATGTTTTAATTTAGTTTGGGTTTTAAGAATAAAATAAATAATGTATGATTTTATGTACAGAGGGTATTAGTGAGTATAATATTGCTTGTCTCAAAGAAAAACAAATATTTCAGTAAAAGGTTTAACCACTTCAATACAGGGCACTTTCACCCTCCTCCTGCCCAGGCTAATTTTCAGCTTTTAGTACTGTCGCATTTTGAATGACAATTGCCCGGTCATGCAACACTGTACCCAAACAAAATTTGTATAATTTTTTTCCTCACAAAAATAGTTTTCTTTTGGTGGTATTTGATCACCATTGGGTTTTTCCTTTTTTGCTAAACAAATAAAAAAATACTGAAAATATTGAAAAAAAAAAGGTTTTTCTTCATTTATGTTATAAAATTCTGTAAATAAGTAAGTTTCTCCTGCACTAATGAGCACTGATGGCACTGATGAGGTGGCATTGATGGGCACTGATGAGGTGGCACTGATGGATGGCACTGATTGGCACTGATGAGCGGCAGTGATGGATGGCACTGATAGGCAGCACTTATGAGGAGGCACTGGCAGGCATTACTAATGGGCGCTGATTGGCATCTTTGCTGAGCACTGATTGGCATCCCTGGTGGGAACAGGTTGGCACCCCTGGTGAGTATGGGTTGGCATTCCTGGTGGGCTCTAGTGAGCAGCCTTGTTAGGTCTGCACAGATAATCAATGTGCTGATAATCAACGCAGACCCCCCGTCAGGAGAGCCGCCGGTCGGCTCTCCTCTACTCGTGCCTTGTGCAAACTGAGGAAAGCCAATAAACAGCACTTCCTGGTTACAATGTGACCAGCTGTGATTAGACACAGCTGATTGCATGGTAAATAGCCTATGTCAAGACACTTTACCGGGATCGGAGATATGGTGTGTCAGAGCGACACACCACACCACTGATCACCGCTCTGTGAGTCCTTGTGGGCGTGTGCAAGCCGCTTATCCTGCTGGATGTCATATGACGCCCAGTCAGGATAACTTAACCACTTTGCACTCTGCTATATGGCTGGCAGCAAGTTAATGGGTACATTTTTAAAGAGGGATATTGGCATTTGCAGGATGCAAAAACATACAAAGTAGTTTCCATCTAGCAAAAGGTTAATTTGAATATTCAGTATGTAAATTGGTCTCCAATAAAATTATGGATGAGGGCTACTGCTTAAGAGAAACTAAGTAGGGCTACAGCATCATGGAGCAGTCCACAACAAAATGGCACTGAATGCAGGGCCTGTAACTGAATGTGCAATGTCATCCAATCATGATCCCTCTGAGGAAGTAACATATGATGATCTGCGTAGAGGCGGGGCTATTGGGGTCATCATGAATGGAGTATCATGGAAGTTCTGTATTTATCATAGCTGTCTGGAGCTGAAAACCAGTGATCTATTTACCTATTGATGCTTGTATAAGGTAAATGTGAGTAACATGTGTAAAAAAAGTAGGTGTAATACTACTGGGGTGTTTTCTTTTTTTATGCTGCTGTGAGGAGGATATAAGCGGGAGTACTGAGCACACAGAAGTCAATTTAAAGGGAACTGGTGTGGTAATTTACTGAGGGTTTGCTGGTGTTGTTAACCACTTCATGAGAGATTCCATCTTAGGAAGACTGGTCTCAGCCTTTACAGAGCATAGGGGATCACATTTAAAGGGGACATGTGCCTATTTTGACCTAATAATGCTATGGGGGTCATACAAACCAAGTGAAGCGCTCAAGAGTGGAAATTGTCAAAATGCTATTGTGGAAGTATAACTAGCAAAAAATGCAATATAAACAAGTGACACAGAGACCCATGCATGTGTGACCTTTTTCTTGCACAGATTAATTTATATGTTTGTTTGCACAAGTTATGTAAGTAGCAAGTTATAGTGCAATATTTTATATATAGTGTTACGCTATTTTTGTTTATAATTATAGTTGGTTAGCGCATATGGGGGTGCTATTAGGTAGAAGCTGCTAAAATTCACTGAAATTGTAATTTGGTTAAATCATAGCAGCATACAGGTTTGATGTATATATTTTTGATATGAACATTGTTTTTTAGATGTATTTTAGGGAATACTCCTATGGACATGAATTGATTTAGGAAGATTAAAAGTGACGCAGGCTGCAGTTTTAAATTGAATTAAGGAAGATAAATCATCCAGGAAACAAACAGGATAAAGAACTGAAATAAACTCTGTGTTCCTTCTTGTTAAAATTAACATTTTTTGTATGTTTCCTATTATTATCATAAGTATTCTTAACAACAATCTGGACTATGTTATGTTGTAATTTTTTTAAACTATAAAGACAATTAACATAGGTAATGGATACTATATCTGTTTTCTGCAGAACACTTCGAGATAGGAGGAGAGACCTGTCACATAACCAGTCAAAGTCAAGACTTGTGCTCCTATTCTTTAAAATAAAAGGGGATTTGTTGAATTCAAAAAAGTTGCCTATTTGGCTTTGTCTCCTAATGGTAAGTCTGGCCCTGCCTGTAGGCATGCAACTAATGCTTTTCTTTCCTTTTTTTGATATTGAGAAAATCTGAGATAATGATCACTCTAAATGTATTGCAATTTTAAAGGATATATTTATTTGCTTAAAAAACAAAAAACAAATGGGGAAACAGGGTACCTAAAAGGACATTTTAAAAATTTGTAAAATGCATGTCAACAATTTTGCAAGTGATTAATGGGGCTTATGTTTAATGCACTACAAATTGAAACATAACTACAAATTAGATCTTAACTGGAAAATGACGGTAGGTAGAAATCATGCACAGAAATGTGTTTTTATAAGATGGCTTATAAATTATTTTAGCTGTAACCTAAATTTTGTTTTAGGTATTAAAATG
The DNA here is from genome assembly GCF_965119305.1 of Pelophylax lessonae. NCBI lineage: Eukaryota > Metazoa > Chordata > Amphibia > Anura > Ranidae > Pelophylax > Pelophylax lessonae. The sequence continues at coordinate 141,222,845 of NC_138779.1, read as the reverse complement.
TTGCATCACTTGAATCTGTTTATATTGATTCTCCTTTGTAGTCTATTGCTTGCATTGCCAAACAGATCCTTTTTTTAAGGCAAAGTGATTTGGTGCTGAGAAATTCCTCCACAGACTTCAAGCACAGCACAGAGATTGGATATACTTGTGCCAACTCTGGTGGAGACATCCATTGACAGGATGGAGACACAGGACTAAAAGGTTTTCTGTGTTTTAAAGCTTACATTTAATCAAAATCAAAACTATTAGTTAACACAGCCCTTGTGTTCCTGGCTGCAGTTTTAGTTGGAATCCAAACCTCTCTATCTGTGCAGCCATACTCTTGCAGTGTTGCAAAAGGTAATACAAGCGGAAGGGCCTGTAATAGTCACTTGTCAAATGTGCTGACTATGCTCGCCCTTTCTGCCCCCACCTTCAACATTCAAAAAAAGCTGTACTATAGCTTCTAACAATGAAAAACAATCAATGAATGGATGATGGGCATATGAAAGAAAGGTCCTTTTCAATTTATTTATCACTTTTCTATAATGGTACAGCTTTTATGACTGAAGGAGGGTTATGTAAAGGTTGGGCAAAGTCTATACTCTTGACAAGTACCTGCGACAAGCCCCTCAGCTCATATTAACTCCCGCAGCACCAGAAGATTATGACTGTTAGGGTGGGGGATTAGAGTACTTTGGATTTTAGCTAAAACCATGGCAGCAACTCATGTGCTTTTTTTTTTTTTTTTTTACGGTTTGACTAAACTTAGGCATTAAGCTAATTTAAAAAAATGCATTTGCCTTTAATTTGTCGTAGCTTCTAGCGATGCACAGTCTTTTTTTTTTTTTTTTTTTTGGGCATATGTGGTAAAATTACTGAGCATACCATATCACTCTCATGTGCTATATCCTGCATTTGTCTAACGTAATTGTTTATGACCCAGAACGTAGTGTTGGTACACACTGGTGCTGAACCTGCATACATTGTGCTGCAACAAAGAGTGTAATCAAAGTAACAAAAGATTATGTGTAATGAAAAAAGGATAGCACTAATGCCTAAATGTGGAAATCTGCAAAAATATTCCACCTAAACAATGTGCAAACTATATGCAAATATACAATGTCACTTATTTCCTGTGCAAATATTCATATAGTATACCTTCTACTGTATAGTGCAAATTGTCCAAAAACAATAAATATTTCTTTTTTCATATAAGATAAAGTGCTAGTGTGCCATGTGCTGACAAAGAACAAAGTGCAAAAAACAAATGCTAAAGTGACCAGTTCAAAAATCTATTTCATGCAGGAAAATAATAAACAACAAATCCCGCACGCTGCTAATTAATGTGCTCTTCAACCGTGATGAAACCGTGATGAAACTTCTCAATCCGAATTAAATGGTGTACTTCAAAACACCACCATGTGGGCTCCACCACCAGTATCACGGAATACGCACAAATCCTTTGTGAGAGGTCTGCTAATTAAATTGGAATCTAAGGCTAAAAAGCAATTTACTGCCAAGATCAATGCTTTTATATCCGATATTCGTTCCTTAGAATTTCTAAACAAAGTGTCTCTATCCGCTGCCACAGCTGCTTCTCTTTCACAATTAGGATATAATCTCCGAAGGTTATTGTGCGAACGCCAAAACAAATACTTGAGACACTTAAAAATAAATAACTATACACTCAACAACAGGGCGGGAAAATTCCTTGCACAGAAATTGAAAACCCAAAGAACCAGAACATGTATCCCCTGCATTATTCACCCACATACTAAAGAAAATCTCTTGAACCCCCAAGCAATTGCAGATGCCTTTGGTGACTATTACACATCCCTTTACAATCTGAACCATGACTCTGCTACCCCTAAACCCTCAGATAGTGAAATCCAATGATTCTTAGCTAGAATCAACCTCCCTACTTTGAGCAATGCTCAATTTTGTCCCTGAATGCCCCACTGACAGAACCTGAAATAAACAAAATTATAAATTCTCTGCCTACAGGTAAATCACTGGGCCAGGATAGCATCACCAATAAATACCCTAAAACTTTTAAAAGTATCCTCACCCCTTTTTTTTACTTTCAGTGTTTAACAAAGTGAATAAAACTACCCCCCCCCCCCAAATGCTAACAGCACACCGTGTGACCCTTCCAAAACCATGAAAAGACCCAAACTCTCCAGCTAATTTCCGCCCAATCTCTCTTTTAAATGAGGATGTTAAGGTGTATGCCAAACCTCTAGCCACCCGCCTACTAAATATTTTACCTTCCCTAATTATACCTGATCAATTGGGAGTCATCTGAGGTAGACAAGCACCTGATTCCACTAGATGCTTGATAAATCTCATTTATCATACAAAGACAACTCATAGGCCCTTATTGCAGCTCTCAATAGATGCGGAAAAAGCACTGGGGCTACAATATCCAAATTTGGTTTGTCAGGCCCAATTTTATCTGCAATTCTAGCTCTCTATTCCTCCCCATCGGCTCATGTATTTACATTTGGCCTTCACTCAAAATCCTTCCCCATATCCAGTGGCACTCGTCGGTGATGCCCATTGTACCCATCAATATTTCATCTTATGACTGAACCATTGGCAGAGCTAATTAGATCTCACCCACATATTTCCGGACCTAAATTTAACCGTAGAACCAATACTATCAACTTTTATGCAGACTATGTGATCCTTCTCATGACTAAAACCATGACTTCACTCCCCTTTGCTCATCAAGTTTTACAAGAATTTAGTAAAGTCCCTTACTACAAAGTAAATTTTTCAAAATCCCTAATCTTAGATCTATGGGTTTATGCTGAAACCTGAAAATACCTATCGGCCACAATACCTTATTTATGGATCGACCAGAGCATTCCCTACCTGGGAAGCACCCTAACCTCCTCTACTAATAAATTACTGGACGCCAACCTTAAACCTCTCATGCATACCATAAGAGAAGACACACAACGACTTGCCAAGATAGAATTATGTTGGTTTAGAGGGCTGGCAGCATTCAAAATGAAAATCCTTGAAAAATTCTAATACAGTTTTTGCACAATACCAATCCTCTTTTCATCACATTACCTTTCTTTGTTAAAAACAATATTAAAAACTTTTCTATGGAAAGGCAAAAGAGCTAGGTGCACTCTTCACCATCTGACCAGACGGATGGGAGGCCTGGGTCTAACCGACTTAGAAGATTATTTCTATGCCGCCCAACTTGCTCTCCTCCTAAACTGGTTCTGCACTCCCCAGGACATTCTTTGGCTGGACATTGAGACCACACTTACGCGGTCAGCTAAATTATACCACCTTCTGCTAGCATACTTTTGGGCCCTGTTAAATTAAAATTCAGGGCTCAATTCAACACCGTGTACGTTACCCTTTAAGGGTGTTAGAACTTCTCATCCCTTGCATTTCCCTTAAACAATGGGAAGAAACAGTCATAAAAAATTTGATCTACCCAGAGGATAACTATCTCCCTAAACCCTTGGAATCTCTTCTGACCAAATTGAACCTACCTAAATCTGTCTTTTTTACATACAAGAGGATTTCCACCTTCATAGCCAAACACCCTCCTCCTCGAATAAAACTTCCTGACCACGTTTGGAATTTTTTATCCTACCCAAATCCTACCCAACTCCTACCCATAAAGGAATCTCCCTGTTTTATACGACCCTACAAAACATGATTTTTTTGTTAAAACACCTCCCATGCTAAAGTGGGAGGAAGACCTCCATATATCCTTCTCAGAAACTCAGTGGAAGACGGTCATTCATTGCAATTACTCATTGTCCCACTGTATATTGCATTGGGAATAAGTGCAAAAACTCCTTTCCCGCTGGTATCTAACGCCTTACCAACTTTCTAAATTTTCCAAGACCCAATCCCCACTTTGCTGGAGAGGGTGCGGACAAATAGGCAACCTCCTCCATATATTTTGGACCTGTAAAAGCCCCACAAGCTATTGGGAAAAAAAAATTCTCTATCATCTCGGAAATTACAGTGATCCTGACACAACCTGATCCTGCCCTAACTATACTCCATTTTGGCATAAAGAGTTTCCCATGCAACTTAAGAACAGTAGTATTTCATTCACTAGTGGCTGCTAAAATAGTAATAGCCAGGCAGTGGATGAAAAACTTGGCACCCAACCTTTCTGAAACCATAGATCTAATCAACATTCAATTCTCTTATGAAAGAATGTATTTAGATAAGAACTTCTCACGTGCACTGTTTGATAATGTATGGGAACCATGGATAGATAGCAACTATTATACCAATGTCTTTTGAATTATTTCAGTATTTCTTTGTATGCTCTTTGTTTTACGTTCTTCATCATTTAACCACTTTACCACTAGAGCATTTTGCTGTCTTACGTCTGGGCCACTTTTTGCGATTCGGCGCTGTGCGACTTTAACTGACAATTGCACGGTCGTGTGACGCCGTACCCAAACGAAATTGACTTCCTTTTGTCCCACAAACAGAGCTTTCTTTTGGTGGTATTTGATTACCTGTGCGATTTTTACTTTTTGCGCTATAAACAAAAAAAGAGCGTTTATTTTGAAAAAATAACAATATTTTTAACATTTTTTTATATGAAATTCCCCCCCAAAAAATGTAAAAATCAAATTTTTTTAAAATTTTTGGCCAATTTGTTTTCTGCTACCTATGTTTGGTAAAAAAAATCACAATAAGCGTATTTTGATTGGTTTGCGCAAAAGGAATTGCGTTTACTAACTAAGGGAAATATTTCTGTCATTTTTGGTGTTTTTTTTACTGCGTAATGGCGGCGATCTGCGATTTTTTTGCGGGACTGCGACATTGCGGTGGACAGATCGGACCCTTGACTGACATTTTTGACACTTTTGGGGGTACCAGTGACATTACTGCAGTAATCAGTGCTATATATATGCACTGTTACTGTAAAAATTACACTGGCAGGGAAGGGGTTAATTTTATTGGAGAGGGAGGGGTAATGTATGCCTGGTGCTTACTAACATGTGGGGGGGGGAGGTGACTGAGTGAGTCAGGGACACATCGCATGTTCAGCTATGCTGAACCATGCTATCTGTCCCTGCCTGTCACTTAGGAGATCCGCCCGCTCTGTTTACACAAGCGGGCGGACCTCCAAACTAGATTCCCCGACGATCGGGGAAGAGCAGCGGCGATCGCCGCCACTCCTCCCCTGGCCCAACTCCCGCTGTGACTGAAAACGTAGGTCTATGTTGCTGGACGATAACGAGCCACATTGCTGCAGTAGCAGCAATGTGAGCTGAGTTAAAGTGGTTAAAAAAAGGAACATAGATAATTATAACTCTATAGTCTCCAAAAAAAAATAAAAATGCAACATAAAAAAAAATAACATATAACAAATATGTAACTGTAAATGATAAATACATGTAACCTCATGGAATAGCAGACATGACTGTAATAATCCTTCAGAACAGCATTTGTTAGCAAAAGAAGAAAACAAACTGTGCACAATAATTGTAATATTAATAAATAGCCACACATGAGGTAGAGCACACCCCATATTTATTGGCATACATGTACAGACCTGATCATAGCTAATTACTGCAGTGCAGTTTCATATATGAAACTTGTTGGCAATTGCTAGTTATGGAACCATGACAATGCCGATTTGTAATTCACTAATGCATGTTTGCCTATTTGTACTCCTACTTTTCCATTCGCATGTTCACCTAGTTGAGGTCTCAGTTGTTTTAGTTGGGAGTAATTAAATGTAGAATGACTATTTATTTTCCTTATTTTTAGTGAATTAGGCCCAAAGTGTTTGTTTGAGCTGCAAGAGGGAGGTTAGTGGGACTAAACCAGGAGATACAATTGAGAAAATTCAAAGATGACTCACCAGGATAAACGACACTTGGATTGGAAAGGCAACTGACATGTGTCTGTGTGTCACACTTAAATCCTCCATTGCAGAGGAAGGGGCTGGATGGGGCAGAGTCAGGGTAGTCAAAGAAGGTGAACAAGGACTAGGCTTAGGCTATGTCAGCATCATTATAGGAAGGGATATGATGATGTGAAAAAAAATCATAAAGGGGCCGAAATGAATAGGGGGGTTAGGGGAGGAGCTAAGGAAAAAGAAAAAAAAGAAAAACAAATAATAAAAAAGGAGATAAATAGACAAAGATAATAAATAAATACAATTTGATGCATATATACAAACAGAGACCATACTATGCCAGTGACACTGTGCGGAGGGAAATAATAGGTATCCCACTTCCTACCCCATCTACTGTAGCATCACTGCAGGGGGGGGGGGTGGGTGTAAGGGAGAACTTGTTGGGGCTAAAAGAGTCAGAGGGTTGGAGGCAGGGCAAATAGAGAAAATATATGTATGTATAGATATACAGTATATATATATATATATAAACAGAGCCCATGGTATGCCAGTGACACAGGTATGGAAAAGAACATACTGGGGCTGGAAATGTCAGAGTGTTGGAGGTTTTTATACTTCTCAGTCAAGTAATGTATGTCCTTTTTGACTCTGATAATTACTACATTAAGGCATTTGTACTTTTTATACTTGGATATTTCCATAGCTTTTAACACATTTTAAGGACTATTTGTATATTCTTTATTGTCTAGTTTTTAGCCCTGATGAAGGGGGGGGGGGGCGCTGAACCCCCCAAATGCGTTGGATGTTCCAACATAAAAACCTTTTAAATGTTTGTACAAGCTGGTATGGTGCTCCCATCCTTTCCAAACCTCAACTAACCCATATGGGGGTCCAGCAAGACCCCACAGTTGCTGGTGAGCAGCCTGTAGGACATCAAACCACCTCTCCCATCTAAATGCATGCGCATAAGGTTCAGCGCTCCTACATTACAAAGATTGCACACGCATGTTTTTGTCACCTATGCTGTCCTTTGCATCCATTAACATGAAGGAAAGTTATCAAAGGGTTTGCTTTACCAAGGTAAAATGATAAAATGAAATATTGGTGCCAAATAACGATTTTAGAATGACTAATGTATTGTGATTCTATATGGTATATCTCATAGACACATACTACTTTGAAGGTCCGACCAGAATTCTTAGAAGATGTAGGCTTGTCACTTTAAATCAACTCAGCCATTACATCTGGTAAAATGTTCTTGGCAAGTTAACTAGAAGTGTGAGCAGAGAAAGAAATCTGGCACAAAGGAAACCTATTATGAATAGTGCCATTGCTTTCCTCCTTCTGAAAATGTTAGTTGCCTGACTGAAATATTTCATTTTAATATTGCCTTTCTGTATGACCAAGCCGTTTTTTACCTATTACAACACTGGTACTGTGATAATAATGATAATGCCAAGTCGTTTAGCATCCAATGTAGGGATGTCAAAGTTCTTCTACCTTTTCACCAAGCTGAGGATCAAAAGGGGGTGATGGCAATTGGACAGGTTGGAAAATCTTGTCTAGGCATTGTTGTTCCCCTGACCACATTGATGATTTTCATTGATGAAATGTAATGTGACAAATTTATGGACCCCACTTACAGCTACTCTGCAGATTATTGATATTATAAATCAGCTTTGAAGAACTAATAGGAGGTTATTGGCATGCACCTGAGTGGGCATCACCAAGTGGCAGATCGTTGTCTTTCTCATGATGTGGCAGGGGATAAAAGCTAGAAAAACTTATTTAAAAATGAACTTGAGTAAACAAACTGAAATAATTCAAAGTCAAACCCAATATTATTTATTTCCTTTACTGGGCATTGTCAGTTTTTCTACTGAGCGAGCAGGAGCTAGAAACAATGCTACTGTATGTATAAATGATACCAATATCCAGAGGCGTAACTAGAGCCTTCAGGGCCCCGATGCAAGAAACCATGAAGGGCCCCCCCAGATCCCTGGCCAGGGCCCTTCCCTTCAAGCCCAGGGCTCTTCCCACTAATCCTGGGGCTCTTTACTCTCGTTGCATGGCCTTTTATTACGGTCCCGCAGCAGGATCCTTTCACAAGTTCTGCAGTGGGCTCCCTTCCTGCAATCTTTGGGCCTCCCCACAGTGGTGCAATGCCAGGGCCCGGTCGCAAGTGTGACTTTTGCAATCCTGGAAGTTCACCCACTGGTTTGCTACTGGGCCCCCTGGAGCATGGGGCCCGGTAGCAATCGCAACCCCTGCAACCCCTGTAGTTACGCCCCTGCCAATATCTATACTCCCCTGTATGCCTATAGCCTGCCCTTTCTTAGGAGCTCACTACAAAAATTGTCTCCCTAAATTAGGAAATACTGTATTTACAATGCATCTCCTAGTTACAACCAGCTGTATTGAAAGTCTTTTAGTGGGGTTTTGTGCAGCTGACTGCTTTAATAAAAATGGAAAGATCTCATTAGAAGGTTCCATTCAGTGAAAATTCATTATGTTCTCACCTCAGTGACACATTTTATATTTCAGATGATTATTATCTCTCCATTTCTCGCTCTCACATTCATCCTTTAATCTAACAGCTGCCTTACTAAAGGTGCATTATATTCTGTTAATCTCATCCATACACAAATCCCATCAATAGCCCAGAAATTCTACCATCCAGTGTTACTTGTGTTTAGCTGTGGTGATTGCTTCATGAATACATATATTTAGAGCTATGGACATGAATTATTTTCCCGTGTCTTGTAATCTGCCAATACCTAATAATAAGTGATTTGCGATTTAATGATCTTATTATTTATAGTTGAACTCCATGAAAAAAATATTTTAGATATTGTATTAGCTAGATAAGATAGTCCTAAGACAGTAAATATATATATATATATATATATATATATATATATATATATATATATATATATATATATATATATATATATACACACACACACTATTTGTATTGGGATGCCTATCCTTACACGCACATGAACTTTAATGGCATCCCAGTCTTAGTCTGTAGGGTTCAATATTAGGTTGGCCCACTCTTTGCAGCTATAACAGATTTGACTCTTCTGGAAAGGCTGTCCACAGGATTTAGGAGTGTGTCTATGGGAATGTTTAACCATTCTTCCAGGAGCGCATTTGTAAGGTCAGGTATTGATGTTGAACGATAAGGCCTGGCTCACAGTCTCCTCTCTAATTCATCCCAAAGGTGGAGGTCAGGACCCAATGGAGGCCAGTCAAGTTCCTCCTCCCCAAACTCACTCATCCATGTCTTTATGGACCTTGTTTTGTGCACTGGTCAAAATCATTTGGTGGAGAGGGGATTATGGTGTAGGGTTTTTTACAGGGGTTGGGCTTGGCCCCTTAGTTCCAGTGAAGGGAACTCATAAGGCGTCAGCAAAGCAAGACATTTTGGACAATGTCATGCTCCCAGCTTTGGGGATGGCCCCTTCCTGTTCCAACATGACTGTGCACCAGTGCACAAAGCATGGTCCATAAAGACATGGATGAGTCAGTGATTAAATCTGTTATGTTCTGTCATATATTGTGGACTTACTGCTATTGTAACTTGACAAGCTTTTATACACCTGACGGTTTGTGAATGTAATACTTACCATCCTTTTAATATTAAAATACATGTTTTGAGGATAATGCATTAGGCTGGAGCATCCTCTGTTTAAAAAAACAAAAATGTAACTTATATTATTTGTATTTTTCCAAATAGTTTTTATTGTTTTTTGTAAAACATGTACAGATATAATGCATTCAACAGTTGCGGTACAGTGAAACAGCATAATGCATTGCAAAGTAACAGTAGTTAGACAGAATGGAGAAAAGATATGAACAGTAATCAGAAACAATCATTGGAAATTCCAAAGGGTCCAAGGTTCCCAATGTTTGTTGAATATATGAAGAGAATTGGAACAGGGTGCCAATGACATTTCATATTCAAATGTGAGTTTAAGAGAAGTTACTACCTCGGAGAGATGAGGGGCTTCAGTACATTTCCAGTGTCTGGTAATGGTTGCCCTGGATGCCAGTAAAATGTGTGCCACCACCCACCTGGTGCTCACTGGGAGCAAATCTATTCCTATCATGCCCATCACTGATGATATGAGGCCAAAAACTTGGTTCCAGAAACTCCTTAAATTTTTGCAAGACCAGAGGATGTTATAAATTGCCCACCTGGCCACAAGTGCGCCAACATAGAGGAGAGTAAGATTGGTAGAATTTAGAGAGGTGGAAGAGGGTGAGGTACCATCGAGAGAGGATTTTCTGTGATAGTTCTCAATGATTCGTGCATTTTGAGACGCCATAGGAGTATCTGAATGCCTGTGACCATTGGTGTTGTGAATATGTGTCCCATAGGTCGCCTTCCCATTTGAGCATGGGGTTGGTTTTGTGGAATGATGTCTTGGAGCCGAGGAGGTTATAGAATAATGTAATGCCATTCAGCGTTCGTTGTGTTGAGGTAAAGAACTGGAAAACGTTTAAGGGACTGTCCCTTTAGGTGGGGGGCATCGGTTAAGGAAATTAGAAATTTGAGTGTATGAGTCTAATTCTGTTTGTGGGATGTGGTATCGTTGTCTGAGGGCCGTAAAGTTTTTCAATTGTGTACCATCAAACAATTTGTCAATCCAGTGAATGTCACAATCCTGTCATTTTTTTTGTGGATAGGTACGGGATAACAATGTCCAAAGTCTGTATAGGTATACGAAATTTAGGATGGGCAGTCCCACTATTTGTGTGTTTGTGAAGCACTCTCCATGCCAAGATGGAGGAGTGAGTTGTAATAGGTAGATCTGGTAGATGTAGCTGTTTCCAACTGTCCGCTATGAGAAGATGTTGCAAATAGTCAATCTTAGTGGTGGCCGATTCAACTTGTACCCAGCAGGTATCAGTGGGCATGGAAAACCATTGCTTCAGGTGGGTAAGTTGGGACATGATATAGTAATCACGTATTTGTATCATACCTATACCCCCCCACTCTCTTGTGTTTGGTAAAATGAGACCAGTTACATTGTGGGTGTATACCTTGCCAGATATAGCTTTTAAGGATGCCATGGAGCTTGGTCAGCAATTGGTTGGGGAAAGGAATTGTCAATGTGCGGATCACGTAAAGTATTTTAGGGAGAGCCATCATTTTAAAGGCTGCGAGTCTGCGGGTTTGCTCTTGGATACGGAATTGGCTAAAAGGCCGTGTCCAAAGGGTAGTAATAAACAGCGCATACTCAGACTGGTCTGAGGTAGTAAGCGGGGTGCCCCAGGGCTCAGTCCTGGGACCAACCTTGTTCAATTTATTCATAAACAGCATTGAGGACGGGATCAGTAGTTCGTTATCAGTTTTTGCAGATGACACAAAATTGGCCAGGGCAATAACTGCACAGCATGAAGCAGATATCCTACAGAATGACCTGGACAAAATTACCGAGTGGGCAACGACATGGCAAATGAGGTTTAATGTGGAGAAGTGTAAGGTTTTGCACTTGGGGACCAAAAACATAAAAACACAATACACGTTAGGAGGGGAACCCTTGGGGGAATCAAAAATGGAGAAGGATCTGGGAGTCTTAGTTGATGATAGATTAGGCAACAGCATGCAATGCCAAGCGGCAGCTTCCAAAGCCAACAGAATATTAGCATGCATAAAGAAAGGGATGTATTCCAGAGATAAGACTATAATCCTTCCACTTTATAAAACTCTGGTCCGACCGCATCTGGAGTATTCTGTCCAGTTCTGGTCGCCAGTCCTCAGGAGGGATGTGTTGGAGCTGGAGAAAGTCCAGAGAAGGGCAACTAAACTGATTAGGGGGTTGGAGGACCTTACCTATGAAGAGCGGCTGCAATCGCTCGATTTATTTTCCCTGGAGAAAAGACGTCTGAGAGGGGACATGATAGCAATTTATAAATATCTTAATGGGGATCTCAGCTTAGAAGAAAAGCTGTTCATTCGAAGGAATTGCATGAGGACTCGAGGACATACAATGCGATTAGAGGAGAAGCGTTTTAACCTCAGGCAACGTGGGGGGTTCTTTACTGTTAGGGCTACAAGATTGTGGAATTGTCTACCACAAGAGGTGGTTTCTGCGGGTAGTATGGTGACTTTCAAAAGACTCTTAGACTTACATCTCAAGGATCAGGAGATTGAGGGCTATGTTAGATGATTACAGTCACACACACCTACACAGGTTGAACTGGATGGACTATTGTCTTTATTCAACCTCACCTACTATGTAACTATATGTAAGTATTGGAGAGAGTGGGCAGGCGTAATTTGTCCAGGAATGATTGTATAGCAGATGTGGAAGGTTGAGGGCAGGTGGGATCATCTTTTAAATTATATAATGCTCCATAATAGTCCGAGAACGCATCCGCTATTTCTTGGGGTTTCAGGATTTTTTTGTTTGTGAAGGGGAGAAAAACATGTGGAATATTACATTTGGTTCTGCGGGCTTTCAGACAACTAGCTAAGAATTTGCCAGCCTTATTGTGTTGTGAGTAATAAAGCAGTCTGAGAGACCACATAGCCTTATCATGATCATGGAGCAACAGCAAACGGAGTTCATTCCATAGGCGAGTAAGGGCTGCTGAATCTTAAAGATTGGGGTTGGATTTGTTATTGGATTCTCTGCGTAGTATTTCAGACAGCAGGGTGTCTATGGAGGACCTGAACGTTTTTTTGTCTTTGGACTTGAGCTGTATTAATATGCCTCTCATGTAGGCTTTGTGGGAGTTCCACAGCACGTAGGGAGAAATATCAGGGGAGTCATTCTTTAACAGTGTTAAAGAAGGAAGAAAAGTGTTGAGTCAGCATATCAGCGTGTGTTAGAAGTTGAATCAGCCTATTATCACAATGCCAGGTGTAGGTCTGGGGGCAAGGGTTGGTCGGATGAAAGGTGATAGTGATGGCCGCATGATCCGACCAGGTGATGTCGTAGATTGTGACATTGGAGGTGTGGTGGAGTAACTAACCATGAGTCTGACACAAATAAATCTATGCGTGAATAAGATACGTGTCTTGAGGAGAAGAATGTGTAATCCCTGTCCTAGGCATGGAAACATCTCTAGGCATCGAAAAGCTCCTCTCTGCTCAGCAGATCCCCCAGCAAAGCCAAGCGTCTGCTACCCCTGGAGGAGGAATTGAGGCGCGGATCAGGCACAAGGTTTAAATCACTGCACATTAGTAACTGTCCTTCCTTTATTCCACAAACCCATGTTAGGAGTTTGCAAATAAATCATATTTGTTTGGTATTAGGTTCATAGAGAGATACTAGCGTCATAACAAAACAGATTTTTTTAGGGTGAACGACACCAAGTCTCTGATGGCCACAAGGATTCCGTACTTCTTAGCCGAGGTGGAGGCAAAAAATGTATGGGGGAAGTTCTGGTGGCGGCAATGTGGAGTTGCATCTTTGTGGAAGTGGGTTTCTTGCATGGCAAGTATATCAGCTTTGCGAGTGAGGCCTTTCAAAGTGTCCGCTGTTTAGCTGGGTGGTTAAGTCCATTTGCATTAATCGAGAGGACAGTCAGCCCCATAATCCTGTACAGGGAGACGATGGTAGTTCCTGGAGATGAAGAGGCGCATCAAGGTGGAAGGTAGTGCTAGATCCGCTGGAAAAGCATTGGGACTGGCATTGTTTGCAGTTCTGTATGGAACCCTGGAGAGGTCAAGGCACAACTTGGTGAGATAAACCATGCTATTGGGATCAGGAAATCCGGTGATAAGAAAGGGAAAATTTGAGAACTTAGTTGAATGCTCATTGAAAACATCAACTAGCTTCAACAGGAGCAACAAGAAAGCCCACTGGGGGGTTTAAAAATAGAATCCCTCAAAAGGGGTTAGTGCAGGCAATCCTGCATCACTTTCTGGGGATAGATACGGTGGTGTGTACCAATGTGCCGGACTGGGGAAGTCTATGTGAAATTATACTTACTGAGCCATCAGACCTGTCTATGGGGGTCTGGGGATGGCCTGGAGCATCCAAGATTAGTGTTAGCTTTCTGAGGCGGGACAGACTACTGTGATTGCTGTGGTATAATGTTCCAAGATTTCAGGAGATTTAAGCCTTCCTCCAAGGAGTGGACAGTTTTAGTGGTGTCCTCATTGGTTATGGGTACCTCCACTTATAATGAATATCATGGTCACGTAGGGCTTTTGTAACCGTGAGGAGATTGCTGTGGCGTTGCATTGTAAATCTTGAGAAATATGGAAATATTTGAAGTTGCCTGGATTGCTCAGGCAGCTGGTCTTTTTGTTTCACCACTTGCCGACCGCCGTCAGTATATTTACTGCGGCAGTCAGCCACTCCTGGGCAATTCGGCGTAGTACTACGTCGCTGGCCCGGGAGCCTGTAGGGGTGAGCGAGCGCCGCCGGAGGCGCTTCAGCCCCCGCTCATTCACGGGCATCCCTGCGCATGTGACTGGTGGCTCCGATGTCTGCCTGCCACTCGCGATCCCGCTCAGGAGAGTGAGAAAGGCAGACTGCTGATGTAAACACAGCCGTCTGTCATTCTCCCTGATGTAAGTGCAGAGACTATACGATCCTGCTATGTAGGATCGTATGTCTCTGTGGTTACATCACTAGCCACACCCCCCACAGTTAGAAACACGCCCCTAGGGATACATTTAACCCACTGATCACCAATAAAGTTAATCCCTTCCCTGCCAGTGTAATTTTGACAGTAACAGTGCATATTTATAGCACTGATTACTGTAGTAATGTCACTGGTACCCCCAAAAGTGTCAAAAATGTCAGTCAAGGGTCCGAAGTGTCCCCCGCAATGTCGCAGTCCCACAAAAAAAATCGCAGATCGCCTCCATTACTAGTTAAAAAAAAAACAATAAAAAATACATAAATCTTTCCCATAGTTAGTAAATGCAATAACTTTTGCGCAAACCAATCAAAATACACTTATTGCTATTTTTTTTACCAAAAATCTGTAGCAGAAAACAAATTGGCCTAAAATGTTAAAAAATTTTGATTTTTACATTTTTTTATGGGGAATTTCATATAAAAATTTTGAAATATATTGTTATTTTTCAAAATTGTCGCTCTTTTTTTGTTTATAGCGCAAAAAATAAAAATCGCACAGGTGATCAAATACCACCCAAAGAAAGCTCTGTTTGTGGAAAAAAAAGGACGTCAATTTTGTTTAGGTAAAGCATTGCATGACCCCACAATTGTCTGCAGCCACGCAGTGCCGAATCGCAAAATAGGGCCTGGTCTTTGAGCAGCCAAATCCTCCGCGGCTTAAGTGGTTAAATGCATGAAGGATTCGTTCCTTCACCTGGTAGTAATGCAGTCTGAGTAATATGTCCCTTGGAACCTCCGCTGATAGATGGGGTGGTTTAGGCATGCAGTGGATGCGGTCAAGAGTAACATCACTAGGTGTTAGGCTTGGAACTGCGTTGAGAAATACGTCTCTTGCATAGTGTGGGAGTTGGGAAGGAGGGATTGATTCGGGGACCCCCCTTATTTTAAGATTGTTCCAGTGTGACCGATCCTCAAGATCAGCCAGTTTTGATTTGATCCATGAGATGTCGTCAGATTGCACCGTATGAGCGTCAACCATGGTATTGAATGAGGAGGCAAAATCTGTTATTTGCTCTTCCACTTGATCCACCCTGGTTTCCAGGATTTGCACATCCCTTTTGCATTGTTTTAAACCTGAAAATAAATCAGTTTGGAGGGAGGATCTCAAAGAAATCAGCATTTCCTTAAGAGTGGTATCAGCTATAGGCTGATCAGACGTTTGAAAGGCAGTTATATGGTCTGCAGCAGCCACTTTCATAGAGTGTAGGTCGGATACATCACTCACTCACCCCATTTGCGGCCTCACTGGAGCTTGTCAGGGAATTTCTCTTTTGCTTGGTCTTAACTGGGCTCCAGGTAGATGGAGTGGAGAATCTGGAGGAAGGAGGAGGGCTGAAGTCATCCATGGTGTTCTCGCACTGGAGGAGCAGCTCTCTGAATGTTTGGCTGGGCACCATTTTACCAGGGCCTGTCCGCCGCGGACGGGAAATATAAAGTCATTTTCCATGGTTGCAGGGGCATCCCGTTGTCTCCTGGGCATTCCTGGATGGTCCAGGGGTCTTCCCCTAGATGGCAGGCTGATGTGGGTGTCCAGGTGGTGCTGTGAGCAGCTGTTTCCCCAGTCTTGTGGCAAGAGCTCTCAGCTCATGCGGCCATGTACCTCTGCGGTCGCTCCACCCCGCCCCATATTATTTGTATTTTAACCACTTCAAGTCTGGACACTTTCACCCCCTTCCAGTCCAGATCAATTTTCAGCCTTCAGCGCTCTCACATTTTGAATGATGATTACTCAGACACGAAAAATTGCACCCAAATTACATTTTTTATAATTTTTTTGAGACAGATAGGGCTTTCTTTTTGGATTTTTTAATTTTTGCTATATAAAATTAAAAAAAGTACCAACAATTTTGAAAAAAAGCTATTTTTTCTTAGTTTTTGTGAAAACATTTTGCAAATAAAATATCTTTTCTCATAAAATTAGGCCAAAATATATTCTGCTCCATTTATTTAGTAAAAAGTACCCAAAATAGTGTATATTATTTAGTCTGTGTGAAAGCTATAGAGTCTACAAAATATGATACATACTGTATATTTAAAAATTGATCAGTCCTGATGTACTGACATCTCATTTCTTGAGACCCTAAAATGGCAGGACAGTACAAATACCCTCCAAATGCTCCAAATGACCCCTTTTTTGAAAAGTGGACAGTCCAAGGAATTTAGTTGGAGGCATGGCAAGTTTTTTGAAGTTGACATTTTTTGCCTCAGTTTTTTTGAAAATTAAGAAATGAAATGTTTTTTTTTCACAAAGTTTTTATTTTAATAAGCTATTTCTCACACACGACATAAACATATTTGCAATTACACCCCAAAGCACTGGAGGCCCTAGAGTGCCAGGATAGAAGAAGCACCCACAAAATGACCCCATTTTAGAGAGTAAACACCCCAAGGCATGGGGAGTCTTTGAAGTCTTTCTTTTTTCACCACAAGATTTTGGAAAATGGTTTCAAATTGTGTCCGCCCGTGGTATGGTGCTAAATTACG
This sequence comes from Pelophylax lessonae, assembly GCF_965119305.1. Classification (NCBI taxonomy): domain Eukaryota; kingdom Metazoa; phylum Chordata; class Amphibia; order Anura; family Ranidae; genus Pelophylax; species Pelophylax lessonae. The sequence goes on along the minus strand of NC_138779.1, from coordinate 141,205,898 downwards.
GTACCTAAAAATCTCCATAGGCGACATTTTAAAAGCCTTTATAGTTTACCAGTTTAGGGGTACACAGGAGGTCTAGAGCTTTTGCTTTCACTCTGATGTTCATGGCGATACCTCACACATGTGGTGCGATTGCCGTTTACATATACATGTGAGACCGCCACACGAGTTCCAATTTGTGCCCGATCAGGGGCAGATGGGGGCACTTTAAAAACATTTTTTCATTTTATTTTTCCTTTTATTAGAAAAAAAAATATTTATACTCTGTCTCTTAGATTTTTTTTTATCAACTTTATTGCTATCACAAGGGATTACTTTATCACTATATTTTATTTATATTACTTTATAACTTTATTTACAGTTATCCTTTTATTGAATATCAGCAAAACAAAATTAAAGTCACTCCATCCTGGCTTGAGAAAAAAAATGTTTCTCGGTCCTAAACCTTGCCAAAGAAGGACATTTATTTTGTTCTGCTGCTGAAATGACATTAAAGAGAAATTTGAAACTTGCAAGAGTTCTACAGCATAGGTTCCTTTCTGTCATTTATGAATATATTTCATTACACGTTTGCTCTAAAGTAGACAGTCTTTATGAAGAGATTTGGGGTCTATTAGTCCCCAGATCTCCCCTCTGGCCTCCAATGCAGCCAATCAGACACAGATTAGTCTGATTGGCTGCTTCCCTGGCCGGTAATAGCCAGGTAAATAAACAACTGAATCCCGGAAGTGATGAAATTAGATATTTTCACTGTGCGCCTGGAGCTAGATGCTGCTGGTCATTTCCTTTCCGGTTGTTTCTTTTTTTGTTTGGTGGTGATCAGGATGCTGGTATAGGGTATGGCAGTAATAAGGACACTGGTATGGGGTATGGTGGTGATCAGGACACTGGTTTGGCAGTGATCAGCATGCGGGTATGGTGGTGGTCAGGATGCAACAAAACATGCATATACACATACATACACATATAGAAAAAAAAAATCAGCAGTATTGAAATAAAAAAAAATATATAGTGCATATACTGTACATTAAAAAAGTGCACAAATCCATATATATATATATATATATATATATATATATATATACACAGGTCCCTCTCAAAAAATTAGCATATTGTGATAAAGTTCATTATTTTCTGTAATGTACTGATAAACATTAGACTTTCATATATTTTAGATTCATTACACACAACTGAAGTAGTGCAAGCCTTTTATTGTTTTAATATTGATGATTTTGGCATACAGCTCATGAAAAACCAAAATTCCTATCTCAAAAAATTAGCATATTTCATCCGACCAATAAAAAAAAGTGTTTTTAATACAAAAAAAGTCAACCTTCAAATAATTATGTTCAGTTATGCACTCAATACTTGGTCGGAAATCGTTTTGCAGAAATGACTGCTTCAATGCGGCGTGGCATGGAGGCAATTAGCCTGTGGCACTGCTGAGGAGTGGTGCCGTAAGCAGAACTCTTTCAATAAGGAATGAATAATTAAAATAACCCATACATTAGCTTTAAATATATAAAATTATGACACTACAGACTTGCATTGGTACAAACGGCCACGGCCTTTATTAAATATTTTTAAAATACTATGTGGGATTTAAACAAAGGTATAGCTTGGCCCTAAAGCCCAAACTAACCACCACTGAAAAATAAACAAATAATACATATATATACTGTAGGCTAGCCAAAAAGCACAGCCTATACCACAAAATAAAATTAAACATCCCACAACCACTAAGCCGTGACAAAAACAGAAAAACAGGGCGGGCGGGAGGGACAAAAAGTCCTGAAGCTATTGTCTGTTGCTCCCGCTGCTGAATGAATTTTAACCGTTAGATTTCCTCTTTATATAGGGGAGTCCAAACGGCTCAAGGTGAAAATTCTGTCACTTTTGGACCAACCAACAACAGGTAATAAAAAAGTAACCAGTAATATTACATTGTCATTGTCCAATCAATAATAGAGTTAAATGACCAATCATATATTCTGTCTTATCAACCAATAGACTGTCTTTAATAACATGTAATTAAATCTCTTTTTTTTGTTTTTTATACCAACTGTCATGCTACGTCCCCACAAATGAATGACAGGTACATTTTATGACCTGTCCTTCATCTTTTTGGTGCCGTAAGCAGAACTCTTTCAATAAGGAATGAATAATTAAAATAACCCATACATTAGCTTTAAATATATAAAATTATGACACTACAGACTTGCATTGGTACAAACGGCCACGGCCTTTATTAAATATTTTTAAAATACTATGTGGGATTTAAACAAAGGTATAGCTTGGCCCTAAAGCCCAAACTAACCACCACTGAAAAATAAACAAATAATACATATATATACTGTAGGCTAGCCAAAAAGCACAGCCTATACCACAAAATAAAATTAAACATCCCACACGCCAAACCCATTAAGGGGATGGCACCACCACAAGGCCTAAGGCCAACTCAATGCAAGATTGTAGGCCTACATTAAAAATATCATTCGCCACATCTGAAAAATGAACCAAATCACTTCTATAAAAACCGCCTAATACCCCCTCCAGGTCAGAGTGTCTATAAGACAGTCCACCTACAGAGGGCATAAATTTAGCCACGGATCGATTTACACGTTTGCGATTTCTCTCCAAAAACAACTTACCCTCAGAGAACCAAAGCAAACGCGAAACCATCTCTGAAAACACCAACCTACAGGAAGGAAAAATAGAATTAAAATACACGAAATCAGACCTGACTTGCAAAATAATATCAATATTCTTGCGATTCCCCAAATCATTACCACCTGCATGTAGAATAATAATATCAGGAACGGGCCACTTCATGCAAAGAGCAGAAAACATAGAACGCATATCAGTCCATAGAACACCACGAACACCACACCAATATATTTTCACTGATGTAGAAGGAAATCCTAGATTACTGCCATAAGTCCTTAAAACAGCTCTTCTGTGGGCCCAAAAAATATAGGAATGCCCGATAATCCATACAATTTTAGCACTACCTGCAATTTCAAAATGAAAGGTTAGGTCTAACATAAGATCTGAAAGCATTTGATCTCCACCTGCCAATATTTTGAATAGAGCCACTGGAAAAACCCGCAACAGAAGCAGAAGTGGCAGCCCCAATTCTAAACGAATGAGACGTGATTGGCAAATGGTCCAAATGCAAGTTAGCCAAACATTTTTTAAGAATAGCACTAAATTGAAAGACAGTAACAGGAAGACCATTTTGGTGAATGAAAAATTGACCAAAAAACAGAGGCCTAACTTTCAAATACTGTTCCACCAGCAACACAACACAAATGGTAGTATCAACCTGTTTATTCAAGGAAATCAAAAAAACTTTGTCCAGATTGGTCAGTTTTACATTGCCTCAAGCAAATCCTCAAGGACCCGTCAACCAAAGATACATCTTGAAACAGCAAACCATTACATGCTGTAGAAGACGAAGCAAATAACTCGGATACTCTAAAGGCTCCAAAATAACAGACACAAAAAGCAGTCTGAAACAATAAAGATTCAAAATTTGAAAAACAAACTGAAGATGTAGCACCACAAAGACTTTTCAAAATGGACAATGATATGGCAAACCTCTTATCAGAAACAACATGAGCCTTACGATAACCACGCAAAACAACTTTCACAGAAAAATAACTAGCACATGATGGATAACCACTCAAACGTGCAAAAAATGAAATTCCAGCCAAAGTTTTATTTACATAAGCAAAAGAAAAATTTTTACTACATAAGTCATTCAAAAACAACATAACAGACCCCTCATCCACAGGAAGTACAGCCCTCCCTCTCGATAACCAGAAAGAGGACCATAACCCCCACGAGGACAGATAAGACGACCAAGTAGAAGGAGCCAATGAATTCCGAATAGCCGATGCAACGTCAGTCAAACAAGGGTCCACAAGTGGCTGGGGCAAGACAGGCCAATTGGAGCAGCCTGGGGCGCCAACATCCGAAACCTGTGGAACTGCAGGCGGGATAAAGAATCAGCTATATCATTCGAAAAACCTGGGATATACTTCGCTTTTAACCAAACATTCAATCGAAGACACTGCAAAACTAAGAAACGTAATAGAGAAATGACAGGTAAGGAACGAGAGGACAAACAGTTGACAGCAAATTGTCAGAATGTAAAATAATCCTCTTATTCCTAAATTGCTGTCCCCACAATTCCAATGCAACAAGCACAGGAAACAACTCCAAAAGCACTATACTAGAAGTCAAACCCCTACTAATCCAATCAGGATGCCAAGAAGCAGCAGACCAATTGCCATCCCAATAAGCCCCAAAACCGTGTGCTGCAGAGGCATCTGTGAATAAATTAAGAGCAGAAGCAGAACAAAAATCATCCTGCCAAACAGAAGATCCATTAAAGTCATCCAAAAACCTTAACCACATCCGCAAATCCTCAGATATAGCAGAAGAAATTCTCACAAAAAGAAAAGGGGATGAAAAACCAGAAATGGCTCTATACAAACGTTTACAAAAAACCCTGCCCATAGGCAGCACACGACAGGCAAAATTTAAAAGTCCCAGAAGAGACTGAATAGTCCTCAACTGGACTTTTTTCTTACACAAAATGAATTGCAACAAAAATTTTATCTTTGAGATCTTGGCAGCTGGGAGGCGAAATTCCATCAATACAGTGTCTATTTCAATACCCAAAAATTCAAGCCTGGTGGTAGGGAATACAGTCTTCTCATTAGCCAAGGGGATCCCAAACTCATAACAAATAATTTTGAATTCAGTAAAGATTCTCAGACAATCCAGAGAATCAGCACCCCCAATGAACAAGAAATCATCAAGGTAATGTAAAACATTACCAGAAGACGCCCTACTGGATACTACCCATTCAATAAAACAAGAAAAGATCTCAAAATAAGAGCAGGACAGCGAACACCCCATAGGCAAACATTTGTCGTAGAAAAACTGATCACAAAAAAAAATTCCTAAGGAGTTGAACGCAGAAGGGTTTATAGGCAAGAGTCTAAACGCAGACTTCACATCAGACTTGGCTAACAAAGCAGAGGCCCCAACACCCCTAATCTTCTTCAATGCATCTTCAAATGTGGAATAGGATACAGAACAAAGAGAAGGGTCAATGTCATCATTAAGAGACAGCCCGTCAGGGTAGGACAAGTGATGGATAAGGCGAAACTCGCCGACCTCCTTCTTTGGGATAAGCCCCAATGGGGAAATGCGGAAATCTGGAAAAGGGGGAGAAGAAAAAGGGCCAGCCATCCTACCAGCATCAATTTCTTTAAAAAGTTTTTCACGAACCAACTCTGGGAATTCACGTACAGAAGGTAAATTTTCAACGACAAAACATCCAGAACCAGAATATGGCGGCAAATAAAAACCAAATCTAAAACCCTCATACAAAATCAAAGCTTTGTCACTGTCTGGGTACTCCATGAGCCAGGGAAGCATTTTTTCCCAGCTCACCGGAGTTGCCGCTCTTTTGAAAAAGCTGATCCTTAGCTGAAGGGACAGAAGGCGGATTATTCTTTTTAAAACAACGAGAAATAGGGTGATTATTTGCACAATGTGAACACTCGTGTCTAAATCTGCAATTAGAACGGGAACACATGCCTTCATTAAAAGCAAAGCACACTCCCTTTCTTAATTGCCCAAAGTTGGAAGAAAGGGCAGATGATCTTGAAGGGGCAGATGATCTTTGTGGCAATAACAAATTAATCCACAACCCCACATCCTTTACTCCCCACTTTAAGGAATGATGAATAGAAAGCTTCTGTCTAAAGGATTCATCATAACTGTACCAACCAAATCCTTGAAAATGTTTGTAAGCCTCCAGGACAATGTCGAGATGTTGAAAAAGACCTGAACATAATTCAGGACGCCTTTCACCTAAAACACTCGCAAAAATACAATAACCCTGCAGCCAATTATTAAAAGACTTTGGAATATTCCTAAGTCTATCCTCACACTGCTTCTCACCATCCTTACCTGCAGTTCTGTAATGAGGTAATAAAGTCAAAAGATCAACAAATTCCCCCCTCCAAATCCGTTCTTTAACCGAAGAAGGTAAATGAAATCCTAAAGGTGAAATTTCACAAGGCATACTCTCCTTCATGCAAACAGTAGGTACCAAAGGAGAAGAAACAGGAACAGAGGGGGTAGATACATCATGCAAAGCAGGGCGATCTGTAGGAAGCAACGCCTCACACCAAACTTCGGTCAGAGGGTCCGCAACAGATGGCCCCTGGACAGGCACATTAGAAACAATAACCTTGTCAACAGGCATAGTAGAACCCACAGCAACAGGAGAAGACATTTGAGAACAAAATTCAGTCAACATGGCAAAGAAATTCCTGAGCATATGAGACTGACCTTCAGGTACTGCGTCATTAACGACCACAGTACCAGTAGAACACCCAGGCAGGATCCCTGAAGCAGAGCAGTCAGACGAGGAAACTGGAACGACAGGAACCGGGATGGTAGGCCGAACCGCTGACACTTCCGGACCGACAACCTGGAAAGAAGGAGTGATATTAGCAAAGGGGGCCGACTGAGAATTGGTACTACATGTACCTCGAACGGGCCTTCCCTTTTTCCCGGAATTCCTGCAGGAAGCGGCGACATCATCTCCAAAACGACCCGGTCGCTTCACCGAGCGGAGCGGGCGTCCATCTTGCCTCTTTGCGACCGTCGCCCGGAAATGACGATCCGGAACTGCGTCATCGGGGTCAAAGACCTGACGATCCGGAAATGCGTCACTGGGGTCACGGTCCCGACAGGCAGGAATTGCATCACTGGGGTCACGGGCAGCCTTTCTGACTGGACGACCTCGGCCAACATGACCCGCGTCAGCAGGGAGCGCCACAGACACAGGAGAAACGTCATCAGTAACAGCCGAAGAAGATCGGCAAGGCTCCACCGGCTCCGGGATCGAAGAAAAGGACAGGCAACGCCGCATTCATTCGACACCATCAGCTTCCCCGGCCCGGTTCAAGATCTGCTGGAGAAGGGATTCCATAGCAGGTCAGTAACAACAACAAAAAGTCCTGAAGCTATTGTCTGTTGCTCCCGCTGCTGAATGAATTTTAACCGTTAGATTTCCTCTTTATATAGGGGAGTCCAAACGGCTCAAGGTGAAAATTCTGTCACTTTTGGACCAACCAACAACAGGTAATAAAAAAGTAACCAGTAATATTACATTGTCATTGTCCAATCAATAATAGAGTTAAATGACCAATCATATATTCTGTCTTATCAACCAATAGACTGTCTTTAATAACATGTAATTAAATCTTTTTTTTTTTTTTTTTATACCAACTGTCATGCTACGTCCCCACAAATGAATGACAGGTACATTTTATGACCTGTCCTTCATCTTTTTTATGGAGGCCCAGGATGCTTCGGTAGCAGCCTAGAGCTCATCCAGAGTGTTGGGTCTTGCGTCTCTCAACTTTCTCTTCACAACATCCCACAGATTCTCTATGGGGTTCAGGTCAGGAGAGTTGGCAGGCCAATTGAGCACAGTAATACCATGGTCAGTAAACCATTTACCAGTGGTCTTGGCACTGTGAGCAGGCGCCAGGTCATGCTGAAAAATGAAATCTTCATCTCCATAAAGCTTTTCAGCAGATGGAAGCATGAAGTGCTCCAAAATCTCCTGCCCTTAATAAAACACAGTGGACCAACACCAGCAGCTGACATGGCACCCCAGACCATCACTGACTGTGGGTAGTTGACACTGGACTTCAGGCATTTTGGCATTTCCCTCTCCCCAGTCTTCCTCCAGACTCTGGCACCTTGATTTCCGAATGACATGCAAAATTTGCTTTCATCCGAAAAAAGTACTTTGGACCACTGAGCAACAGTCCAGTGCTGCTTCTCTGTAGCCCAGGTCAGGCGCTTCTGCCGCTGTTTCTGGTTCAAAAGTGGCTTGACCTGGGGAATGCGGCACCTGTAGCCCATTTCCTGCACACACCTGTACACGGTGGCTCTAGATGTTTCTACTCCAGACTCACTCCACTGCTTCCGCAGGTCCCCCAAGGTCTGGAATCGGTCCTTCTCCACAATCTTCCTCAGGGTTAGGTCACCTCTTCTCGTTGTGCAGCATTTTCTGCCACACTCTTTCCTTTCCACAGACTTCCCACTGAGGTGCCTTGATACAGCACTCTGGGAACAGCCTATTCGTTCAGAAATTTCTTTCTGTGTCTTACCCTCTTGCTTGAGGGTGTCAATGATGGCCTTCTGGACAGCAGTCAGGTCGGCAGTCTTACCCATGATTGCGGTTTTGAGTAATGAACCAGGCTGGGAGTTTTTAAAAACCTCAGGAATCTTTTACAGGTGTTTAGAGTTAATTAGTTGATTCAGATGATTAGGGCAATAGCTCGTTTAGAGAACCTTTTCATGATATGCTAATTTTTTGAGATAGGATTTTCGGTTTTTCTTGAGCTGTATGCCAAAATCATCAATATTAAAACAATAAAAGGCTTGCACTACTTCAGTTTTGTGTAACGAATCTAAAATATAGGAAAGTCTAATGTTTATCAGTACATTACAGAAAATAATGTACTTTATCACAATATGCTAATTTTTTGAGAGGGACCTATATATCTACATATTGATTTGTGCACTTTTTTAATGTATATGCATATACTACATATATTTTTATTTCAATACTACTGTTTTTTTTTTTTTTTTTTCTATATGTGTATATGCATGTTTTACAATGACACAGCCACTATTTTATTGTTTGCTCTTATTAGGGTATATGACATGTGAAGCCACTTGCTCCCACACTCTGCCATTTGCAGCTCCAGCTGGCTCCTGTTACCAGCACCTGTGGCTATATATACCCATCCCTCTTAGGACCATACAATCAAAATAGAGAATGGAATAAGTTTTTGAATAAAACCAGAGACAAAGACTGGGCACAATGGTCTGGGATAGAAACAATTAGAATATAGCACATAATATGGTGTTTCAACAGAGAACTATCTGACCACCTGCGTACCTATATATACAGTGCCTTGCAAAAGTATTCGGCCCCCTTGAACTTTGCGACCTTTTGCCACATTTCAGGCTTCAAACATAAAGATATAAAACTGTAATTTTTTGTGAAGAATCAACAACAAGTGGGGACACAATCATGTAGTGGAACAAAATTTATTGGATATTTCAAACTTTGTTAACAAATAAAAAAATGAAAAATTGGGCATGCAAAATTATTCAGCCCCTTTACTTTCAGTGCAGCAAACAGAAGTTCAGTGAGGATCTCTGAATGATCCAATGTTGACCTAAATGACTAATGATGATAAATAGAATCCACCTGTGTGTAATCCAGTCTCCGTATAAATGCACCTGCACTGTGATAGTCTCAGAGGTCCGTTTAAAGCACAGAGAGCATCATGAAGAATAAGGACCACACCAGGCAGGTCCGAGATACTGTTGTGGAGAAGTTTAAAGCCGGATTTGGATACAAAAAGATTTCCCAAGCTTTAAACATCCCAAGGAGCACTGTGCAAGCGATAATATTGAATTGGAAGGAGTATCAGACCACTGCAAATCTATGAAGACCTGGCCGTCCCTCTAAACTTTCAGCTCATACAAGGAGAAGACTGATCAGAGATGCAGCCAAGAGGCCAATGATCACTCTGGATGAACTGCAGAGATCTACAGATGAGATGGGAGACTCTGTCTATAGGACAACAATCAGTCATATACTGCACAAATCTGGCCTTTATGGAAGAGTGGCAAGAAGAAAGCCATTTCTTAAAGATATCCATAAAAAGTGTCATTTAAAGTTTTCCACAAGCCAACTGGGAGACACACCAAACATGTGGAAGAAGGTGCTCTGGTCAGATGAAACCAAAATCAAACTTTTTGGCAACAATGCAAAACGTTATGTTTGGCGTAAAAGCAACACAGCTCATCACTCTGAACACACCATCCCCACTGTCAAACATGGTGGTGGCAGCATCATGGTTTGGGCCTGCTTTTCTTCAGCAGGGACAGGGAAGATGGTTAAAATTGATGGGAAGATGGATGGAGCCAAATACAGGACCATTCTGGAAGAAAACCTGATGGAGTCTGCAAAAGACCTGAGACTGGGACGGAGATTTGTCTTCCAACAAGACAATGATCCAAAACATAAAGCAAAATCTACAATGGAATGGTTCACAAATAAACATATCCAGGTGTTAGAATGGCCAAGTCAAAGTCCAGACCTGAATCCAATCGAGAATCTGTGGAAAGAACTGAAAAGTGCTATTAACAAATGCTCTCCATCCAACCTCACTGAGCTCGAGCTGTTTTGCAAGGAGGAATGGGCAAAAATGTCAGTCTCTTAATGTGCAAAACTGATAGAGACATACCCCAAGCGACTTACAGCTGTAATCGCAGCAAAAGGTGGCGCTACAAAGTATTAACTTAAGGGGGCTGAATAATTTTGCACGCCCGATTTTTCCGTTTTTTATTTGTTAAAAAAGTTTGAAATATCCAATAAATTTTGTTCCACTTCATGATTGTGTCCCGCTTGTTGTTGATTCTTCACAAAAAATTACAGTTTATATCTTTATGTTTGAAGCCTGAAATGTGGCAAAAGGTCGAAAAGTTCAAGGGGGCTGAATACTTTCGCAAAGCACTGTACATATATCTGTATATTTAGATATATACACACATACGCATACACACATTGGATTAAAACCCCCAAAAAACAGATAGATACTGTTTTTTTTTTTTTGTTTTTTTTAGTCAAATGGCCATAGTGGCCATTTATTTAAAATGCCAAAATACAAAATAAGGACAATTTACGACCATTGTATCCCAGATACAGTATAATAACAACTACTGCATTTCCAAATCTTGATGGCACCTTGGATGAAATCTTGTTAGCTTAAGAACCACATGTCAAGTCCAAATATGTTAAGATTAATGCAATCCCACCTGAGGTACTGCCATGTCACCTCTTCCAGCTCCTGATAATACACCACAAAACTGAGCGGTACCATGAAGAGAGCAAATAATTAAATTTTAGTCTCATATGACCACCTTAAATACACCTTGAAGATTCTGAGGCCACATGAAAAAAAGGTGTTATGGTCAGATGAAAATAGCAAAAGTTGAATTATTTGGCTTTAACATCAAATGATATGTCTGGCAGAAATCCAATACAGCTCACCATCCAAATAACAACATTCCTACAGTAAAGCATGGAGGCAGTAATATCCTGTTATTAAGGCCTTCCTCTGCAGCAAGGACTGGAGCACTTGTCAGCATTGATTGCTGATGATTGTCCAAAGCATGCACCTGACCTCTATGCTTTGGCCAATCACAGCACAATGTACTGTGAGAGCCATGATTGGCCAAAGGCAGAGTGCCTTTGGCCAATCATGGCTCAGGGGCTAAGTTCACACTCCACACTATATAAGGCTGCTGCTTACACAGCAGCCGTGTATAGTGTGTGACAAATTAGATTAGGTAGGTAGTTGGTAAATAGTGTGTTTAGACAGTTAGTGCAGTCAGTGTAGTGCACAGGGATACCCCACTTTAAAAATCTATGGATATGTTGTAGTCCTGGGTCCTCTCTCGGTGCTCCCTAGTCTGATGTCCCTGTCACTTATGGTTCGGGAGCAGTGCCATGTCAAGCTGACCAAGATTTCCCATAGACGCCAATGAGCACTGAAAGCTGAAAAGTCTAGGCAGGAAGGGGGTGAAAATGCCCTGTATTTAAGTGGTTAAGGGAAACCCTTTGGGTCTGATATCAATTATAAGGGGAACTCCACGCCAAAATGAAAAAAAAAAAAAGAGGACTTTGTCCCCATCAACATTCAGACAAGGTGCTTTGGGGTGGGGGGGGCATTACATTACAGCTGTGAGCAAGTTTAAATGACATTTTTTCCTTTAGAAACGACAGTATTGCTGCAGCAGGCTCTATACAGTGTACAGATGCGCCACTTTACAGGCACATTAAGGGGACTACACCCCCCCCCCCCCCCAAGCTTGATAATTAAAGGAATTTTTCATTTTTTTGTTAAACTTTAAGCATCCTTAAAATCACTGTTACTTTGAAAACAATTGTTTTAAAAATTATTTTTGCATTGGTGCATGTCCCCCAGGGTAGTACCCAAGTCCCCATACACTTTTTTTGGCAATAACTTGCAAAATTAAGCCTTTAAAATTAGGACTTTTTATTTTTCATGTTTGTGTCCGCTAGAAATGTTTCCCTGTTTGAGATGTTCTGGTGCGAACCAATCAGGGGGGTGTTCGGCCCATCCCTATATACACATTGCCTGTTTAGAGTTACAGAGAAGGTCTAGTGCTAGAGTTGCTCTCACTCTAACTTTTTCATCGATACCTCACATGTGTCATATGAATACATTTACATATGCGCGCGCAACTTACCTATGCGTTTGCTTTTGCTTTTTTTTGCTTTAAAAAAATATATATTTAGCCTGAACCAGTCATTATGTCACTCCGGTCCTCCAAGGCCATAAAGGCCATCAAAGAGGATCTACTTATTCATCACCTATTGAAGCAGCTGGCCGCACCAGATCATCAGATAATTTCTTGGGCAAACAGGCGAAAACAGTAAACCCGAAAGAGAGGGTGTCCCCTCTTGCCACTTCTGAAAGCGTTCCAGTGGCTAATGAGCTAATCTACCCATTTTCTCCATTTATTTGAGAAACTCTCACCTTGTTCCTCATCTCTGCTACCCAGATACTCCGTGTTATATACAGTTTGTATTCAATTCTATTAAACCAATCTCTAAGGGTGGCACTTTCTACTTATAACCCTTTTTTCAGTATTGCCCCTTTTGCAGTGTTTTTCAGGTTTGGAACTAACATGTTTTTATACTGCTTGTATAGTTTATCTGTTCTATGGAATAAGCATGACCATGTTTTTTTTTTTTTTAATTTAAAGCATTTTTATAAATTTTTTTCTTTAAGGATACAGTACATTTCATTTTTCAGATGTTTCTTAAAACAGGAAAATACCATGTTCAATACAATTCAATATAATCCAATTCCAATCGTGAAAAATAAAATTAAACACAACAAGTGTAAAACAATCCGTGAAAAGTGATCTCACAATCTCCAAACTTAAAGTGGGAAGTGAAAAAGGGGGGAAAAAAAAAAAGGGAAAGAGGGGATAATTCCCCAATATACTTTGATAATAAAAAAAAAAGTGTAGATATTTTTAGAGATATGTGTAATATGTGGCTAATATTGTGAAATCATTTGGTGTATAACTTTAGGTCCATTATATTTGTGAAGTGAAAGAAAAAAAAAAAACCCAAGGAGAAAATTTTTCTGAACCAAATAGAGCTGTTGTTGTCAGAACAATCACAAGTTTCATTTAACTAGAGGAATAAAAAATAAAAAAAGAATATATAACAGATTTTATGTATCATTCCTTCTACCTCTCCGTACGTATTCCCATTTGTCCCCCCCTGGGGGGCTCCACCTACAGACCGATCGAAAGAGGGAAGAAAAAAGGAAAAGGAAGAGAGAGAGAAGGGAGAAAAAAAAAAAGGGGAAAAAGATAAGGAAAAACCCCCATCGACTCTGGCAGAGTCAGGGGGATCTAGAGGCTCATTCCTTATACACATAAGGGAAATATCCCTAGAATTACAGATTTAGCTGTATATACTCATCAGAGCTTGTGAATTGTACCCATGGTGACCAGCGTATTCGGGTTTGCTCCTCAGAATTGTTTAATGCTGCGGTTAGGAGTTCCATGCGATGTATTTCATTTACTCTTGCAGTCCACATTTGTCGCGTAGGGGGATATGTCTGTCTCCACATTGTTGGAATGCAGGCTTTCGCATGCATTGAGTAAGTGGGCTATCAAAGACTTCCTATATTACCTAATTGATCCCCTCCTAAGATGAAGTAGGCACAGTGCTGGATCCTCGCCCACCTCCACCGAGGTAAGTTCCTTAAATCACCAGAGCGACCTCCCTCCAAAAATCCCTCAGAGAGGGACATGTCCAAAAAAAAAGGCATCATTGTGCCTCCCTCAGCACCACATCTCCAACAACAATCTGGAATCGACCCATCCATTTTATGCAGGAGTGCAGGGACTCTGTACCAGCGATTGAGAATTTTGTAACTAGTTTCTTGATATCTGCTGGCCAGGGAAGACCTATGTACCATTGATAAGATTTTTTTGATTTGTATGGGGGTGAAGGAGACTTTGAGATCATATTCCCATTGACGTATATACAGCAGAGGTTGTCCCTTCGCTGTTTCTCCCAACATCGCATAAAAAAAAGAGTGCATGTGGGATAGATGATCCCCCCTTGCATAATGTCTCAAATGGGGACAATGCTCGCGGGGAATAGCCCTGCCTTTGAAGATGTAGAAGAAAATGTCGGATTTGTAGAATACTTAAAGGATCTAGATTCAACCCTGGCCATGCCTTAATCTCCAAATGAGATGGCGGGTCTTTCTCTGTCCAAACATCCATGAGACGCACCCTCCCCACCTGAGCCAAAGCAGTCACCCTGTTGTTCATGCAGCCTGGTAAAAATTAAGGGTTGAGCAGAATCCAAACAGGGAAGACCGCTCTAGGTGAGGCTGGAATCAGGTGCCGGTCGGATCCGTAATCCAGGATAGCTTCATACAACAAAAGGAATGACCGCACTTCCGATGAGTTTCAAAAAAGGAGTGTCTTTATTCCACATCAATCGGCAAATACAGATACACACTGTGAGTGCAGGACAATCGGTGGACGCGTTTCACGACTGGATGTGTCGCTTATTCATCACCAAGTTCACTCTGGATGTGCATCGGCCATATATACACCCCATACATACAGCTGGCAACAATTGGAGTCATCAAACTAGTTGTTCCTCCCCTTGGTCAGCTGTTGGGAATCCATAGCTAGATTGCACAGACAGAGTGATCCCAACAAATCCAAACTTCAAAACACTTGTGCAAAAAACATTTTACATATATAAAAAAATTAAGGGTTGCCTAAGATTGGTGTCATAGGAGATATCAATTGCGCTATCTTCAGGTGACTTTGTACTCTACGGGATTCACGTATTGTAGGCCCAATTGTCGGGTGCGAATAAAGTATATCATTCGCCATGATTGGTGTCCAGGGGGCCAGAGGAACAGGCCGGCCAGCCATCCCATTCTCTAGAGATACCCATTGTTTTGTAGTGGAATTGCAATGCCAATCCAATACTCGCATAAGGTGTAAGGCCCTATAGTATTGGACAATGTCTGGTAGACCAATCCCCCCCCTATCTTTAGGGAGAGTAAGGATTTGCATCCCAATCCGAGGGGATTTGGTGGCCCACACAAAAGATCGAAACAGTGCTTGTATTTGAGAGAAAAACAACCCAGGGACTGATTTTTGAAGAGCTTGCATAAATTTATAAAATACATGGCAATATGTTCATTTTGAGTGCACTGCATCGGCCAAACCAAGTCAGTGGGAGTGTTTGCCAACTTTGGATATTCGAACAAATAATCCCCAAAAGGGGCAAAAAATTTGCTGAATAAAGGTTCCCAGGATCCGCCGTAATATTCACCCCAAGATATTTTATGGAGCTGGTGGACCAATGGAAAGGGAAGGCTGTACATATAGATCTCCAGGTGTCCAGGGGCACAGAAACATTCAAGGCCGCAGATTTAGAGAGATTTATCTTATAGTGAGATATGTTGCCATATACCTGAAGTGCATCCAGTATATGCGGCAAAGATTTAATAGGATTCATCACAAAAAAAATCAGATCATCAGCAAACGCTGCTACCTTGTGGTGTTCACCCACCACCTGGACACCTGTGATATTTCCATCCCTGCGTATTGTACACAAGAATGGTTCTAAGGTTAGGATGAAAATCAAGGGGGATAATGGACAGCCTTGTCGCGTACCATTGATGATCTCAAAGAATTCCGATCTCCACCCATTAACCCGTACTGCCGCCGTGGTTGTACCATTGATGATCTCAAAGAAATCCGATCTCCACCCATTAACCCGTACTGCCGCCGTGGGTGATGTATATAGGGCCATTATACAGCCCAACATCCACAGTCCTAGGCCAATATATGACAGGGTGGCCTGGATAAATTCCTAGGCCACCCTGTCAAAGGCCTTTTCGGTATCTGTGGAAAGTAACATCATGGGGGTTTGCGTTGATCAAGCAATATGTATCAGATCCACCACTTGGGTCGAGTTATCCCTTGCCTCCCTGGTTGGAACAAAACCGACCTGATCCCAGTGTACCAATTGTGGGATATAAGGTATTAATCGGTTTGCCAACACCTTGGCGAACAATTTAAGGTCGGTATTGAGCAGGGAGATCGGGCGATAACTCCCACACAGTGATGGATCCTTTCCCTCCTTATGTATCAAAGTTATATAGGCCCTCTGAGAATCTAAAGGCATACTTCCTCCTTCTCCAATCGAATTGAAGTATAATAATAAAGGGGTCTTCAAATGTTGCATGAATTGTTGATAATATGGAAGGGTATATCCATCAGGGCCGGGAGCCTTATGTCGCTTAGACTGAGACAGGGCCAGGGTCAACTCTTTTCTGCAATTTTACCCTCCATAGCTGTCGTCTGTTCTAGCGACAGAGGAGGCATACCAGATGCTTGTATATATGCCGTCGCCACATTGATTTTCTCCTGTGTGTTCTTAGTTGCAACTATAGGTGGCAAATTATATAGAGCTTTATAATATGCCTTTAATTCTTCTGCGATCTCAACTGAAGAGTGAATTTTCCTACCGTTTGTGTTTTGTTTTGGGAAATTACTGTGCATTTTTGTGGCCCGCGCAAGGCTCTCGCCAACATTGTCCCCGGTTTGTCTGAAAACTTTTTTTCTTCTGGTTATCATAAGGTTCCGAACTGTTCTCTGAAATAAGAGTTTATTCAGCTCTTCCCTTGCTTTCATAAGGGGGGATTAGGTGTTCTCTCGCCAGAGACTGTTTATGGGAAGAGCTTAATGTTGTAATACGTTCTAAAAGCGCGGTTACCGTCCTCTCTCGATCTCGCTTGTGTCTGGAGCCTATCCTTATTATTACTCCCTGAATAACACACTTATGTGCTTCCCATGTTATCCCGGGTGCTTGTAACGGGTCAGTGTTATTCGCAAAATACTCTGTCAATTTCACCCCTGGCAGTGGGAATATGCAGGAGAGATTCATTTAATCTCCAAGTCGCTAATCTCGGTGGTCCAGAGTCCCACTCAAACAACAGATGAACAGGTACATGATCTGAAAAGCAAAATTAATCTATATGAGTAGCAGCAATCAGAGGGAGGTCGTTCTGGGATACCATAAATCTATCTATTCTGGAGTAGGTATTGTGTGTAGCTGAATAGTAGGTATAGTCCCTCGCCCCAGGGTGCATTATTCGCCATGGGTCAACCAAATCTAAAAGGGATATTTCCCTCTTCAATCTGTTTAATCAAGAGTACGATAGCTGGGATATTCCTCGTGAAGTGTCTATGAGGGGCTCTGGTGAAAAATTGAAGTTTCCCCCCATTATCAGATGCTCCTCATGGAATTCCAATATAGTCGATGTTAAAGACTGCATGAAGGGTATTTGATTGGCATTGGGGAAATATACATTCACAAGAGTAATTACTCTTTTTCCCAGCATCCCTTTAGTCATCAAATACCTCTCCTGGGGGGTCGGCCTGTAGGGTCCTAAATGCCCATGGGATATTTTTGGATATGACTATACTCACGCCTTTCGCTTTAGGGATGGGCGAGGGGGCGTGGTATGCCCAAGGAAAATCCCTATTATACAGTCTGGGGATCAGATCTTTCTTAAAGTAGGTTTCCTGGAAAAACGCTATATGAGTATGGCTTCGTCGCATATCAGATAACAGTCGTGAGCGTTTTTCCAGGTTGGACAGCCCTCGGACGTTTAAAGTGGTCAATTTAAGATTTGATATCGTCTCACCTGCTGGAGCCGCCATGTCTCACCTCTGTGTCCCTGTCTCTGCCGGATGGGTGGGGTAAAAAAAAAAAATAAGGGCCGGTAAAAATAAAAAAGGGAGGTAAAAAAAAGGGGCGGTAAAAAGAAAAAAGGGAGATAAAAAAAAAAAGGGGAGGAAAAGGAAAAACAGATTTTTATTTATACTTTTATTCTTCTTCCCCCTTCCTATCGGTCAGCACATAATAAATCTAAATAAGGGTTAATATTTAACCTTGCGCAATTTAGCGTGGCCTAATATGGGGGAGGTAGAAGGCCTAATAGCTCTGTAGAGTGTACAAAAAAACCAAAGAAAGAAAGAAAAAATACAAAATATGAGTACACATAGCCCCAGCCCACAGGCAACCGCCCTAGGGGAACATATGGGGAGATAGAAACAGGGGAGAACAAGTTAAAGCAATATGGAGGGATATTGTGGTCTTGATCACAGCACAATAATAGCTACATCACATTATTTACTCCCTTCCTGGGGCTTCATCTTATGGGTCCATTACTCCCCTGTATCCCACCCCCCCCCACTTATTATATATCACATATCCCTCCCTCCTCTATTACCATGTTCCCCTGGCCCCTAAGGGGCCCAAAGATATCAAAAGGCTTCTAAGAGTATTATACACATAATATTATTGATTTGATCTCTTCACACAGTAGGCCCGGGATCTTCTCGTATGTTTTTAGAGATATCAGTTCCATGTTGTTGCTGGTCCCTTAAATATTGAGATCTATTGAAAAGGGGGGTTAAAGAGGGTTGGTTACTGGGTTCCTCTAGCCAGTCAGGGATAAGGATTGGTGGGGTGTCCAAAAAAGAGAAGAGTCCCGGTGCTTGGTCCAACCAACGTAAGACATAAGAGGACCCCCCCCTTCTGAACAACCAGGTGGAAGGGGTGCCCCCAATGATAAGTAGCTCCCACTGAGCATATTACCTCCAATAGAGGCTTCAGGAGGGCCCTCATCTTTAATGTGCGCCGGGAGAGGTCTGGGAGTAAGCGTATGGTAAACCCCTCATTTTCCATAGGACCCTTTGCCCAGGCTTTCCTCACGATCTTTTCCTTAATAGAGAAAAAATGTACTCTTACTAGCACATCCCGTGGGTGGTCTTTGCCTAGACTTCGGGGGGCACGTGCTCTGTGGACCTGGTCAAGTTCTATTGCCTCTGTGGGGGGTCGCTCCAAGAGCTCATTAAAAATTGTGGTTATTTTAGACCTCAATTCTGGGCCCTGGATTAGCTCTGGGATTCCACGTAGCCGAACATTATTTCGTCTGCTGCGATTTTCTGCATCATCTTGTTGCAATTGCAGGATTTGTATCTGCCTTTGTATGACTGTATTTGAGGTTTCTAGAGCAGTTACTTTGGAAGATAATATGGTGTGTCCTGATTCTACCACTTCCACTATGTTTTCTGTGTAATTTATTTGTTGTTTAAGTGAGTTAATCTCTTGAGTAAGAGTACTTACGATGGATGCCGCCATCTCTGTGATGTCTTGTTTAGTGGGTATGGTAGCGAGGATTTCCTGATATTCCATAGTCTGAGACCGCCATGTCAGGGCTGACTGAATCGAAGACAACTCCGCACCTTCCAGATGGGGTGCCATTGGGGAGGCTGAATGGTGTGGACTCTTTGCACGGGCGTCCTGTGTCTCCATCAGAGCAGCGCTTCCCTTCTCAATCCGTTTACCCGCCGCATGTTCCGCTGCGGGCGGGCGGGTCGGCGCCATCTTGGAGCGGTCCTTTGCTGGCTGACCAGTCAGAGGGGTATGTCTCAAAAAATATGCAGCAATATCGGCTCTGCTGCTGTCTCCTGTAGTCTTGCAGCACCAGGCATAGAGGAGGGAGGGAAATCACTAGCTGCACAGGGCGGTAGCACCTCTCGGATCACGGAGCCATGTGGAAATGAGACTCTACGGCACCATTGCCTGACCACACCCCAATACAACGAGGTAGCTTCGTATGACGACCATGGGTTTCTGCACGATACACACTCCTTTAATTTCCTTGGTATATTGTTTTACCTTCTGCCAATAAACACAAATCTTAGGCCAATCCCACCAGATATGATACATCGTTCCTTGCGCATTACAGCCTATCCAGCATAGTTCTGATTCCTCTGGGTGGTATTTATGTGCTTTTACCGGCATTATATACCACCTCAATATACTTTCATAATTCCTATTATTGTTATTTACTTCTATTGCATAACAGTACACGGCTCTCAGTACAGTGTTCACTTCATATTTGTTTAAATTTGACCCTATCTCCTTTTCCCATGATTCTATGAATAGAGGTCTCCCCAGGCCCGCCATCTCTGTTAACATTTTGTATATCTGAGATATACCATGTTTTATTTTTATTAGTGGATTACATAGTTTCTCCACCAGATGTAGATCCTTCCCGGATCTGATAGGTTGTGGCAGAGATCTCACAAAATGTTTTAACTGTTGATACCTCCATTCATTTAACATTACATTTCCTTTCCTAGTGCTAAGTTCATGATATGGCCTAATTTTCCCATTTTGTACAATATCTCCCAACTGCGTATTTTTTATCCAATTTGTATCTCATCTCCCGCTGTAAAATATTTTGTGCCATCTAATGATATTAAAGGTGAGTTATAGTTCCATTTGGCCTGTCTATAAATCCTATCCCATGTTTTAAATATCACTTTTAATGAGCCACATGGAGCACTTTCATGAGAAAGACAGATGATGTCTGTGAAAAAGAAAACCAGGGTTTTGGCTGATATCTTCAGCCATAATCCTGGTAAACCACTTCAAAGCCGCAATGTATATATACTTTTTCTGGTCTTGAAGTGGTTAATGGGAAACTAAGTTTGTCTTTTTGTTAACTAACATATACAAGAATAATAAACAAATTTTAGAAATGTGCCTCATACATAGTAATAGATACTTATTGATGTTCTTCACAATTCCTAAGGGAACAGGTTCAATATGATTAATTTATAACTATTAACTCGATAGTAAACTATAATGCACAGTTGTGCATATAATGTGTATATTGTATATTTGGACTCTTATGATTACTCAGAAAATTAAAAAGTAAGTAACTTTATGGTTCTGTGCAAATTATTCCTACCTATTATCTCTCTCTAAACAATAAATCCTGTTAAAATATGTGCTGCAAAGCTATTTTTTTTTTCTTTATCTGGCCATAGCAGAGATTTTCAACTGGTACTCAAGGGATTTTCAAGTCACCTTATTGGGCTGCATATGTATTCAGCAGCATGATATTTAGATGACTTTGTATGATGTTTTGAGGTTGTGAGCTTAGAGGAAATGTGTTTTACTTTTACATTCAGGCTTCTGACATTCTATATTTTACATATTCTTAGCAAAGCGACAAAAACAATTAAAAATAACCTATATCTGACCTCTAGCTAAAGTGAGTGTAAACCTATTTTTTTTTTTTAAATAATAAATGTAGCGCACCTCCTTAAGGATCCACAAGTAGAATGGAATCCCCTACCCTGCACACTCTGTTTTTTTTTTTTTTTGTTTTATTGAGGGATAATAACTTGGATAGGAACTGGAAAGTATGGGATGCCCACTTCGCTTCAAAACAACTTCAAGGAGCCAGGGACAACTCTTCCTATATACAGTCCTATATACAGTCTTTATATACACTCCATTTCTTCCTCCAGCACTCACTTGCTTGCAGAACTCAGCTGACACACTGTACAGATCTGACAAGACACTCAGTCATATTAGAGCAATAACCTGTTATAGGCAGGAACCCGAGACCCCTTGGTTGTGTAGAAAAAAGTTCAGTTTCCAGCTCACATTCCTCCTCTGTGGCTAATGATCCCATCACCATCTCTTCAGGCACTGCCAACCCACCTGGCTGCAGCTGCCACTTTTCCTAGCCCTCCTGGCTAACTTCTATCCACAGCCCTCCAGACTGACACTCACCAGCCCACCCTGCTGACTCTCAGGAGATCTCCCAGATGTGCTGACCGGCTCCTGCTGTCCTCTCCCATGGCTCCAGAAAGGGCTTCCTCTGTATTTTTGGGGGATCCTTTCAGCACTCAAACCCCACCTCCAGTATACGGGGTGCCCTCAAGGGCCGCCGACAGAGTCCTCAGCACTCTGTCTCCATCTTCCACCTGACTGCCTATGCTGGCATGACTCATGCCTACCTAGGAGGTGAGTCTGCTCCCTGCCAGTCCATTTGCTGGGGATTGGCTGAGGCCCTCATAAATATGCATGACAGCCCCTTCTAGCTTCCACCCACTATATCTAGAACATTCTCCAATGTTCCAGAGAACAGGGGGAGGTACCAGAAGAGCTGTCAGGATGAGTCATTCAGTCTCCCTGAGTCACTAAACCTTGATCCAGATTCATAACTCAGGCCTGACTTTCAGCCAAACCAATTTGCTTACAGTAACAACTAAACTATTTACACTAGCACGCTAGCTAGAGAGTGCTACACTAACATTATACTTACCTACTCTGTGTAATGGTTTTGCACAGAGCAGCCCCGATCCTCTTGGCAGGTCACTCACCGGCATTCCTGGCTCCTCCTCTTATTGATGTACCACCACTTTAAAGTCATTGTAATGTAATGTATCCTTGAACTTTGCAACTGTAGTTTTACTTTCACTTTCATTCTAACTCAACTTGCTTCTGCTATTAATTAGTTGGCAGTCTGATAGCTTTCAGATTTGCAATGTAAACAGAGAGCAGGTGCACAGAAGGAGTGGACAGAGGAAAGTATTGAGACCTTACTTCAGGACTTCATTGCTTCTATTGTGGATTTGAAGATGAATTGTTCCATTGAGACTGTAACTACAGGGGTCAGTTAAAGCTTTTTTTTTTTTTTTTAAAGCTTAGTTACTTGTTAATAATTAGTAAATACTGTATGTCCATAGTCTTGTTAAAGTCTTATTTTACTTCCTACCAAAGAGAAGCCATTGTTTTCATGTCTTGCACTGTCAAGGGCTACCAACCTTAAAACAACTACAGTATCTCACAAAAGTGAGTACACCCCTCACATTTTTGTAAATATTTTATTCTATCTTTTCATGTGACAACACTGAAGAACTGACACTTTGCTAAAATATAAAGTAGTGAGTGTACAGCTTGTATAACAGTGTAAAATTTTTGTTCCCTCAAAATAACTCAACACACAGCCATTAATGTCTAAACCGCTGGCAACAAAAGTGAGTACACCCCTAATTGAAAAATGTCAAAACTGGGCCCAATTAGCCATTTTCCCTCCCTGATGTCATGTGACTCGTTAGTGGCACAAGGTCTTACATATGAGTAGAGAGCAAGTGTGTTTAATTTGGTGTTATCGCTCAGACTCTCCATACTGGTCACTGGAAGTTCAACATGGCACCTTATGACAAAGAACTCTCTGAGGATCTGAAAAAAAAAGAATAGTTGCTCTACATAAAGATGGCCTAAGCTTTAGGAAGATTGCCAAGGCCCTGAAACTGAGCTGCAGCACAATGGTCAAGACCATACAGAGGTTTAACTGGACAGGTTCCACTCAGAACAGGCCTCGCCATGGTCAACCAAAGAAGTTGAGTGCACATGCTCAGCGTCATATCCAGAGGTTGTCTTTTGGAAATAGACGTATGAGTGCTGCCAGCATTGCTGCAGAGGTTGAAGGGGGTGGGGGGTCTACTAGACCGAGGTCTCTCCTCTGCTCTCAAAAGCATCTCATCAAACTGAGATCAGATTGATCAGATGCTTTCACAATCAGTAATAGCTTGTAAATCACAAACTGAAACTGGAAGTGACAAAATGGTTGTCGCTTCCAGTTTCATAGACCATAGACATGATCAGGAACTTCCACATATCAGTAGGTTAGGCTTGCTTGGCTTATAGGAACTGGGGCTGCTGTAGGGGATACTACACTAAGCTATATTCCCTGATCACTCGTAAAGACTCACTATGCCTTTCAGAAAATATCTTGGAGTGTTTGCTTCCAAAATGGGATCATTTTGTGGGTGTTTCCATTGTCCTGGTGATCCAGGGCCTCCAAAAATGTGATAAGTAGGGATGATCGAACTTTTGAAAAGTTCGGTTCGACCAGAACACCCGAACTTCACGAAAGTTCGGTTCGGATTTCAGAACCCCATTGAAATCAATGGGACCCGAACTTCTGTAATCAAAAAACACCATTTTTAAGCCCTAAAACCCAATAAATGCCCCTAAAAAGTGCCTAGGGTTCTGGGTCATGCCCCAGGGACTATTAATCACACAAAAAAAAGTTCTTAAAAATTGTCGTTTTTGATAGATAGCCAATTATTGAAAAAATTAAAAAAAAAAAAAAAGAGAGATTTCTTTGGATTTAGTGTCTGGGGGGTCTAAAAGGTGTACCTGTGAAGTTTCAGCTCTGTAGCATGTCCAGAACCAGAATTACAGCATACCAAACCTTCAAAAATGACTTTTTTGCTTAACCGCACCTTTCTTTTGCTCCTAATCAACGGCTCAGCCAATGTGTATGATGGGGACATAATGCAGTGCACTGGGAACAAGATTAGAGGTTTTTTTGGAAAAAGGTGCTGTCTCTTTAAATGTGCATATAATTAACGGGTGTATTTCCACAATGGGGCTTTTATTACCAAATGTTTCAAGAAGTCCAAAGATGTATGTAATTGCACTTTATTTCATGTAAAATGGTGTTTGGTGCACTTTAACTTGAAATCTCACAAGAAACAGACATATATGCACGGATACATTGAGGGTTAGGGGTAGGGGCCACAATGTAGTGCAGAGTGAACAAGATTAGAGATGTTTTGGATGAATACTGTTGTCTCTTGACTTTGAATAGAAGTAAAGGATGCTTAAAAATTGGGCATTTGGTGGTGCGGACGATGCCTTGACACCATATCCCTATGAAAGTGCTGGTAATGAAAGCAATAATTGCCTTTGTAAGGAAAAAAATTACAATGATATGCATCTGTGTGACAGGTGCGCAAAAATTGTTGTTTGGGTGTTGGCGGAGCCATACCACTGTAAGCCCAAAGAGCTGGTGTTGAAGAAGGCGTAAAAATTATGAAGGTGTGCACCTGTGGAACAGGTGCGCAAACATGGTAGTTTTGGTGTTGGCGGAGCCTCCCCACCATAACCCCAAAGAGCTGGCTTTGAAGGAGGCCCAAAAATTGTAAAGGTGTGCACCTGTGGAACAGGTTCGCAAACATGGTAGTTTTTGTTTAGCATAGCCTCCCCACCTTAACCCCAAAGAGCTGGTGTTGAAGGAGGCCCAAAAATTGTAAAGGTGTGCACCTGTGGAACAGGTGCGCAAACATTGTCGTTTTTGTTTTAGTATAGCCTCCCCACCTTAACCCCAAAGAGCTGGTGTTGAAGGAGGCCCAAAAATTGTAAATTGTGCACCTGTGGAACAGGTGCGCAAACATTGTCGTTTTTGTTTTAGCATAGCCTCCCCACCTTAACCCCAAAGAGCTGGTGTTGAAGGAGGCCCAAAAATTGTAAAGGTGTGCACCTGTGGAACAGGTGCGCAAACATTGTCGTTTTTGTTTTAGCATAGCCTCCCCACCTTAACCCCAAAGAGCTGGTGTTGAAGGAGGCCCAAAAATTGTAAAGGTGTGCACCTGTGGAACAGGTGCGCAAACATTGTCGTTTTTGTTTTAGCTTAGCCTCCCCACCTTAACCCCAAAGAGCTGGTGTTGAAGGAGGCCCAAAAATTGTAAAGGTGTGCACCTGTGGAACAGGTGCGCAAACATTGTCGTTTTTGTTTTAGCATAGCCTCCCCACCTTAACCCCAAAGAGCTGGTGTTGAAGGAGGCCCAAAAATTGTAAAGGTGTGCACCTGTGGAACAGGTGCGCAAACATTGTCGTTTTTGTCATAACCAAAATGAAGTTCTGTGAACGTAAAGAGAATGAGAGGAGGGTTTGAGGGTGGCACCATGGTCCAGGCTTAAACTGAGGCTCAACTGCCACATCACAACGATAGCCTAGTCTACAAGGTCTGCATCAGGTGCATCAAAGCTTGATATCCACGACTGATTCATCTTAATGAATGTCAAACGGTCGACTGAGTCGGTGGAGAGTCTAGTTCGATGGTCTGTGACGAATCCTCCTGCTGCGCTGAATGCCCGTTCCGATAGGACACTGGAAGCAGGGCAGGCCAACAACTCCATGGCATACTGGGCCAGTTCTGGCCAGTGGTCTAATCTTAAGACCCAGTATGCCAGTGGATCGGATTCGTCACATGAAAAGCCCTCTGTGTCACTTTGTGCCCTCACGTAATCGTCCACCATGTGATGCAGACGGTGTCGATGCGATGTGGCAGCTGAGAGGCCTGGGCGGTGAGGACTAAAAAAAGACCGAAAGGCATCCGTCAACCGCACGCCTTCTCCAACGCTCCTCTCGTGACCACCAGTAGAATCCATGGTAGGTTGTCCCCGCCCCTGCACCCTACGGGAGTCGGGGAACATGTTCACCAGATTCCTCTTGAGACTGTCCTCAAGGGATTTGATCCTGTGGACTCTATGGGTGGATGGGAAAAGCTCCGAGACTTTACACTTGTACCGGGGGTCAAGTAGGGTGGCCAACCAATAGTGGTTAGTCTCTTTAATGGCCTTGATTCTGGGGTCCTTTCGCAGGCTCTGGAGCATGATGTTTCCCATGCGTCGCAAATTAGCGAAGGCCTGAGAAGCTGACTCCTCGGGGTCACTCATAACGACATTATCTTCAACGGGCTCCTCCTCCTCCCAGCCACGTACTACTCCAAAGTGTCCCGAGGGAGTCAAACTAGGCCTTGCAGATTGCCGCATGTCTTCCTCCTCCTCCTCCTCAAACCCTGCAAAAGTTCCCGCAGAATCGTCCTCCTCCTCCTCTTCCACCCCTGGATCCTGCTCGGGCCTCTGGGAGCTAGGCATAATGGGGTCAGGATTCTCAGGATAAAGGGGGCCTTGAGAGGCAAGGAAGTCTTCCTCTTCCTCCTGCTGCTCTGCCTCCAGTGCCCTGTCCATAATGCCACGCAGAGTGTGCTCCAACAAAAACAGTACCGGTAGGGTGTCACTGATGCATGCGCTGTCCCGGCTGACCATCCTTGTGGCCTCCTCAAATGGCGAGAGGACAGCGCATGCATCCTTAATCAAAAGCCACTGCCGTGGTGAAAAGAAGCCCAGGCGCGCAGAGCCAGTGCTGGTGCCGTACTCGCATAGGTATTCATTGAGGGCCCTCTGCTGCGTGTACAGGCGCTGCAGCATAGCCAAGGTGGAGTTCCAGCGGGTGGGCATGTCACAGATGAGGCGGTGTACCGGCAGGTGAAACTCGCGCTGCACTTCGGCCAAACGTGCAGTGGCACTGTACGACCGCCTGAAGTGACTGCACACCCTTCTTGCCATCCTTAGCACATCCTGCATTCCCGGGTACGAGTTCAAAAACCGCTGTACCACGAGATTCAGGACATGCGCCAGGCATGGCACATGGGTTAACTTTCCCTGACGAAGGGCGGCCAGGAGGTTTGACCCATTATCAGTAACCACCATCCCTGGCTGCAGCTGGCGTGGTGTCAACCACCTCTGGGCCTGTGCCTGCAGTGCCCCAAGAATCTGAGGGGCAGTGTGCTGCCTGTCCCCTAGACACACAAGCTGCAGCACTGCGTGACACCTTTTGGCCTGAGACATAGAATAGCCCTTTGAACGTTTACGTGGTATCTCATCATATTCAAAGGACCATTCTGCAGAGGAGGGCATGGAGGAGGTAGAGGAGGAGGAGCAGGAGGGGGTAGAAGTGATCGATCTACCCGGATCAGCGACACCACCAGCTGTTTGCAGACGTGGGGGCAACACTGGCTGCAGCACCGAGCCCTGGCTACAATCCCTTCCACTGGCAAGCAGTGTCACCCAGTGAGCAGTGACAGAAATGTACCGTCCCTGCCCATGTTTGCTTGACCAAGATTCAGCCGTCAAGTGTATCTTACGGCTGACTGACTTGGCCAGGGATGACACTACATTGCCTTCCACATGTTGGTATAGGGATGGCAGGGCCTTACGGGAAAAGTAATGCCGAC
Source organism: Pelophylax lessonae (assembly GCF_965119305.1). Classification (NCBI taxonomy): domain Eukaryota; kingdom Metazoa; phylum Chordata; class Amphibia; order Anura; family Ranidae; genus Pelophylax; species Pelophylax lessonae. The sequence continues at coordinate 141,177,939 of NC_138779.1, read as the reverse complement.
TTGGCACCTGCCACTGTGGAACTGCACATTTTGCGAAGTCATGGAAGGGAGCAGACTCTACCAGGTTAAATGGTAATAGTTGCAGAGCCAGTAGTTTAGCCAAACTACTGTTTAGACGCTGGGCATGTGGGTGGCGGGGAGTATACATTTTTTTTCGTTCCAGCATGTGTGGAATCTAAATTTGGCGTCTAGATGATACAGCTGGTGGTGTGCTGGAGGTAGATGCGACACTGCCTGCTATATCATCATCCCTGCCAGTGGAGGCTGCCAACAGGTGACGAGTGACTATAGCAGGGCCAGGAACAGACTGATGTGCAGGTGGAGCAGGTGGAGCAGATGGAGCATGAGGAGGAGCGCGAGGAGAACTAGGAGGCCGACTGACCAATCTTTGGCCCTTTTGTGGGTTCTTTAAATGCTCCTGCCAACGGGCTGAGTGGTGGGTTGTCAAATGCCTGTTTAGGCAGCTTGTACCCAGGTGGTTGACATTTTTGCCACGTTTTATACCCTTCTTACAAATCTTGCAGATCGCAACTGTTTTATCTGCATGGGATGTCTCAAAAAAGGCCCAGCAAGATGAGGTGTGTATAGTGGCCCGGGAGACAACAGGTGCGGCCTTAGATGGAGTAGTCTGCTCTCCCCTCTTGCTTGCTCTGCCTCCTCCTCAACCTCAGACCCAACATCTGACTCCATCAAAGACTGAGCATCAGGCCTGGCCTGGGAGACAACAGGTGCGGCCTTAGATGGAGCGGGCCGTCTGCTCTCCCCTCTTGTTTGCTCTGCCTCCTCCTCAACCTCAGACCCAACATCTGATTCTATCAAAGACTGAGCATCAGGCCTGGCCTGGGAGACAACAGGTGCGGCCTTAGATGGAGCGGGCCGTCTGCTCTCCCCTCTTGTTTGCTCTGCCTCCTCCTCAAACTCAGACCCAACATCAGACTCCATAAAGGACTGAGCATCAGGCTGGAGTAGATGGCCGACACTGTGGTCAAACAGCTCAGCTGACTCCTCTGCCATGTCTGAAATTGGGTCTAAGGGAGGACATGAGGTGGACATGGACTCATCTGTATTTGTTCTGACAACTGCAGAAGACTGACCACTTTTCTCTGCCTGGGTCACTGTAGTTGCAGATGATGCCGATGATGAGGGTTTGTTCATATAGTCCACCACCTCCTGTACATACTGTGGACGTATAGCTTGGCCACTGCCGGAGAACAATCCAAATGGTGGCCTGGCTGAGGACTGACCACCACGTCCACCCCTGCCTCTAGACACCCTAGAAGCTGTGCCCCTTTCCGCAGCAGGGCCACGTATGCCTTTTCTTGGTCTACCAGGCATATTTCTCAATGATGCTTTGGCAACTGTGTGCGGTGAAAAACGCACACTGCTATGCGACCCACAGTTGTCGCTGGATACAGCACAGCAGTTGCGTGTCACGCACAGTTGCAAAGGCTTTTGTACAGTGCACCTAACGCTTTGAACAACAGGCGTTAAGTTGTCACTGATGCGTTGGCAACTGTGTGCGGTGAAAAACGCACACTGCTATGCGACCCACAGTTGTCGCTGGATACAGCACAGCAGTTGCGGTTCACGCACAGTAGCAAAGCCTTTTGCACAGTGGACCTAACGCTTTGAACAACAGGCGTTAGGTTGTCACTGATGCGTTGGCAACTGTGTGCGGTGAAAAACGCACACTGCTATGCGACCCACAGTTGTCGCTGGATACAGCACAGCAGTTGCGTGTCACGCACAGTTGCAAAGGCTTTTGTACAGTGCACCTAACGCTTTGAACAACAGGCGTTAGGTTGTCACTGATGCGTTGGCAACTGTGTGCGGTGAAAAACGCACACTGCTATGCGACCCACAGTTGTCGCTGGATACAGCACAGCAGTTGCGTGTCACGCACAGTTGCAAAGGCTTTTGTACAGTGCACCTAACGCTTTGAACAACAGGCGTTAAATTGTCACTGTATTTTGCTGCCTAGCAAGCACGTATACCTGCTGTGATAGAGCAGCACTGTGCCACGTGCTCACTAAACAGAACCCTCACACTTTCCCTACAGAAACTAAATTTTCAAATCTAACTAATGTAGTACAAAGTTCCCTAACTACACTAGATATCCCTTTCCACTAAATAGAAAGCTCCATACAGCAGAAGACTGACACTGTCCCTTAAGTTTTTTTTTTTTTTTTTTTTTTAACTCTAAGAACCAGCACAATCGCTGTATCTAACTACACTGGCTGTAAGCTAAATACAATTCTGCTATATGGAGCTTTAGAACCACTCGATATGTAGGAAATGTAGTGTAGCAAGCAGGAGTCAGACAGAACTGCTTCAACTCTCTTCAACAGGCTCTGGATAACTGTGCTAGGGGTTAGGCGGGGCCATCTTATATAGTGTGGGGCGTATTCACTCCTGATTGGCCTCTGGTCCCCGTAGTCACTCCAATCACGTTCCTAGGAGACTCCTGCCCCCTCATTGGCTTTTGCAGACGTTTCTGGGCCAATCACGGGCTTTTAAAGCCCAGTTCCTGTCCCAGTGCATTTTGGGCGGTTCTGGTGGCCGAATACCGAACTTTTGCCGCAAAAAGTTCGGTATTCGGCCGAATATCGAACATCCAATGTTCGGGTCGAACCGATGGTCGACCCGAACCGTTCGATCATCCCTAGTGATAAGTAGTGAGGAAATTAGCTGCATAATGTATTCCCATGGAACGCTTAAATGTGCTCTTTGGATTGTGGGTCCCTCTGTGCATCTAGATTGTAAAAAAAGTCTCACATGTTGTGTAGCCATACTCAGGAGACAGAATGTGTTTGGGAAGTAAGTACAAGTATGCCCATGCTGTGTGTGAGAAATAATTTGATAAAATGACAACTTCATGAAGAAAAAAATATTTAATTTCTGAATTTTCATAACAATTGTGACAAAAAAATAAAACTTCAATAAACTCACCATGCCTCTTAATAAATACCTTGCACTGTCTACTTTCCAAAAAGGGATCATTTGGGTGGTATTTGTACTGTCCTGGAATTTTAGACCTCAAGAGAAATGAGGCCATCAGAACATCAGAATTTATCAAATTTCAAATATATATACCATAGTTTATAGACTCTATAACTTTGGGCAATTTTTTACCAATAAAAGGTAGCAGTATACAGAGTAATTGGCAATCAAAGTGTGGCAGCGCTGAAAGCTGAAAATTGCCCTGGACTGCAAGAGGGTGAAAGTGTCCAGGCTTGAAATAGTTAAATAATAACTCTAATATTAGGATAACAAAATTTTACAAAAGCTTAATGGAGCTTTTAAGGTGTTACACAAACAATCTAGCCTTAAATAAATGAACAAGAATTGAATATTTGTTCACAATATCAATGAAAAATATATAAACGTTTATATTATTTCTGTCTGCTAACAAGGGACATAGAATGTACAACATATTCAAAATAAAAAACACAATACCCTCCATCAGAGGACTTTCCCGAGGTGTCCCACCCCTGGTGTACAGCCTGTATGTAAAATATTTCAGAAGTTCATCTTTCTTGAGATCAGCAGGATTATTCTTTCTCAACTAGTGTTGAGTGAACACGGACTGTATTATTCGTGTTCGTACCGAATAATTGGATTTTTTGTACCCGAACACGGACACGGACACTTTACTGTATGTTCGGGTAAAAATCCGTGTTCGGTCGTTTTATTTCCGGGTTTTGCATGCTTTGGCGCTCTTTTCATGGCGGGCTTTCAACAGCCAATCAACAATCGTTTAACTGGTGTGCCTTAAGCCATCCCAGCCATGCCTGCAAATGTCTCAGTAGCTGTGATTGGCCGTCTGAAGCATGTGACCAAGTCTTTATAAGTTCGAGGCAGCCGCAGCGGCGTCATTATGCTGCTTAGATTCAGGGACAGAGCACACATCAACGTGCTGGCTGCTGATTAGGGAAAGATAGGCAGGAAAAAACCATTTGTGTCCGGATAGAATTGAGGGACAGGTCGGAGTGTTTAGGCAGGGCGAGTTGTAGGCATTTTAGGGATAGAGTCTGCTGAATTATATAGGGTCAGTGTCTTCTACAAACTACAATCGATATTGCTGTGTGGGGGGTGGGGTCTGCACTCAATCCTGATCTACGATCTCTTCTCAATCCTGTTAGGGACAGAGTCTGCTGAATTTTAGGGAAACTGTGTTCTACAAACTACAATCGATATTGCTGTGTGGTGTGGGATTGGAGATAGGCAGGTGTCAGTGATCCACATCCATTTTTCTGTGTGTGAGCTGCAGTGAACACAATCTTTTTGGGCTGCAGTGAACACAATCTTTTTGGGCTGCAGTGAACACAATCTTTTTGGGCTGCAGTGAACACAATCTTTTTGGGCTGCAGTGAACACAATCTTTTTGGGGTGCAGTGAACAAAATCTTTTTGGGGTGCAGTGAACACAATCCTTTTTGGTGTGCAGTGAACACAATCTTTGTGGGGTGCAGTGAACAAAATCCTTTGTGGGGTGCAGTGAACACAATCTTTTTAGGGTGCAGTGAACAAAATCCTTTTTGGGGTGCAGTGAACAACATCCTTTTTGGGGTGCAGTGAACACAATCTTTTTGGGGTGCAGTGAACAAAATCCTTTGTGGGGTGCAGTGAACACAATCTTTTTGGGGTGCAGTGAACACAATCTTTTTGGGGTGGAGTGAACAACATCCTTTTTGGGGTGCAGTGAACAAAATCCTTTTTGGGGTGCAGTGAACAAAATCATTTTTGGGGTGCAGTGAACACAATCTTTTTGGGGTGCAGTGAACACAATCTTTGTGGGGTGCAGTGAACACAATCTTTTTGGGGTGGAGTGAACAACATCCTTTTTGGGGTGCAGTGAACAACATCCTTTTTGGGGTGCAGTGAACACAATCTTTTTGGGGTGCAGTGAACACAATCTTTGTGGGGTACAGTGAACAGAATCTTTGTGGGGTGCAGTGAACACAATCTTTGGGGGGTACAGTGAACACAATCTTTGTGAGGTGCAGTGAACACAATCTTTGTGGGGTGCAGTGAACACAATCATTGTGGGGTGCAGTGAACTCAATCTTTGTGGGGTACAGTGAACACAATCTCATACTGAAGGTTTGAGGGTGCTGCCTGTTCCATACTCCCCCTACTCCTCATCTAGCCTTTTAGGGGTACAAACAATAGTAATTGGGGCCTAGTGTGGTTGTGTACGTGTGATATACATACACTTTTTTGGGATCATATTTTCTATTCCGCTATTTAATCAAAAACCTTTGGGGATCAGTTAAATTGGGGGATAGTCTGTGTTGGTACGTGTGAGAGAGATCCACCTTTCCAAGTTGTTGGGGTTCATCTCATACTTCTGAAGGTTTGAGGGTGCTGCCTGTTCCATACTCCCCCTACTCCTAGCCTTTTAGGGGTACAAACAATAGTAATTGGGGCCTAGTGTGGTTGTGTACGTGTGATATACATACACTTTTTTGGGATCATATTTTCTATTCCGCTATTTAATCAAAAACCTTTGGGGATCAGTTAAATTGGGGGATAGTCTGTGTTGGTACGTGTGAGAGAGATCCACCTTTCCAAGTTGTTGGGGTTCATCTCATACTTCTGAAGGTTTGAGGGTGCTGCCTGTTCCATACTCCCCCTACTCCTAGCCTTTTAGGGGTACAAACAATAGTAATTGGGGCCTAGTGTGGTTGTGTACGTGTGATATACATACACTTTTTTGGGATCATATTTTCTATTCCGCTATTTAATCAAAAACCTCTGGGGATCAGTTAAATTGGGGGATAGTCTGTGTTGGTACGTGTGAGAGAGATCCACCTTTCCAAGTTGTTGGGGTTCATCTCATACTTCTGAAGGTTTGAGGGTGCTGCCTGTTCCATACTCCCCCTACTCCTAGCCTTTTAGGGGTACAAACAATAGTAATTGGGGCCTAGTGTGGTTGTGTACGTGTGATATACATACACTTTTTTGGGATCATATTTTCTATTCCGCTATTTAATCAAAAACCTTTGGGGATCAGTTAAATTGGGGGATAGTCTGTGTTGGTACGTGTGAGAGAGATCCACCTTTCCAAGTTGTTGGGGTTCATCTCATACTTCTGAAGGTTTGAGGGTGCTGCCTGTTCCATACTCCCCCTACTCCTAGCCTTTTAGGGGTACAAACAATAGTAATTGGGGCCTAGTGTGGTTGTGTACGTGTGATATACATACACTTTTTTGGGATCATATTTTCTATTCCGCTATTTAATCAAAAACCTCTGGGGATCAGTTAAATTGGGGGATAGTCTGTGTTGGTACGTGTGAGAGAGATCCACCTTTCCAAGTTGTTGGGGTTCATCTCATACTTCTGAAGGTTTGAGGGTGCTGCCTGTTCCATACTCCCCCTACTCCTAGCCTTTTAGGGGTACAAACAATAGTAATTGGGGCCTAGTGTGGTTGTGTACGTGCGAGATACATACACTTTTTTTGATCATATTTCCTATTCCGCTATTCAATAAAAACCTTTGAGGATCAATTGAATTGCGGGATAGTCTGTGTCGGTACGTGTGAGAGAGATCCACCTTTCCAAGTTGTTGGGGTTCATCTCATACTTCTGAAGGTTTGAGGGTGCTGCCTGTTCCATACCCCCCCTACTCCTCATCTAGCCTTTTAGGGGTACAAACAATAGTAATTGGGGCCTAGTGTGGTTGTGTACGTGCGAGATACATACACTTTTTTTGATCATATTTCCTATTCCGCTATTCAATAAAAACCTTTGAGGATCAATTGAATTGCGGGATAGTCTGTGTCGGTACGTGTGAGAGAGATCCACCTTTCCAAGTTGTTGGGGTTCATCTCATACTTCTGAAGGTTTGAGGGTGCTGCCTGTTCCATACTCCCCCTACTCCTCATCTAGCCTTTTAGGGGTACAAACAATAGTAATTGGGGCCTAGTGTGGTTGTGTACGTGTGATATACATACACTTTTTTTGGATCATATTTTCTATTCCGCTATTCAATAAAAACCTTTCTAGGGCAAGATCTTAAATTACAGAAATATGAGGAGACCGTCAAATAAGGGCCGTGGCCTGGGTCGTGGTGCTGCTGGTAGAGCTCCTGTTGCAAGGAGAGGACATGGTCGATCTGTGCCAGCTACACGCACAAGTGAAACACCTTCCTCAAGTGTGAGTAGGCGACAGAACCTGCATCAGTATTTGGTAGGGCATCAAACGCCCCTAGAAGTGATGAGGCCAGAACAAGTTGAGGCGATAGTAGATTGGTTTGCTGCTGACAGTGCCTCCAGTTCCTTCACATTGTCTCCCACCCAGTCTACTGCAGAAAGGTCAGAGTTGGCACCTGCAGCCAATGTCCAACCGTCTTTCACCTCACCCCCTTGCAAATCAGGCCAGCAGTCTGAGCCCCAAGCCATACAGCAGTCTCTTATTCTTTTTGAGGACTCTGTCAGCAGGGTTTCCCAGGGCCATCCACCTAGCCCTGCCCCAGAAGTGGAAGAGATTGAGTGCAGCGATGCCCAACCACTTATTTCTCAAGATGAGTACATGCAAGGATCATCGCAGCACGTCTCCGATGATGACGAAATGCAGGTGCCAACTGCTGCGGCGTTCAGCATTGTGGAGACCGACAAGGAGGGCAGGGGTGAAGACTGGGTGGAAGATGATGTGGAGGACGATGAGGTCCTCGACCCCACATGGAATGAACGTCATGCAGGTGAACTGAGTAGTTTGGAGGAAGAGGCGGTGGTCGCACAGAGCCACCAGCACAGCAGAAGAGGGAGCAGGGTGCAGAAGCGGAGCGGCCGTGCCCTAGACACTACGCCCGCTACTGCCCAACGCAGCAAGGGAACGAGCGCACCAAAGTCAGCTCAAAGGAGTTCTCTAGCGTGGAAGTTCTTTAGAAAATGTGCTGATGACAGGACACGAGTGGTTTGCACCCTGTGCAATCAGAGCTTGAAGCGAGGCATGAACCTTCTCAACCTGAGCACAACCTGCATGATCAGGCATCTAAGTGCAAAGCACGAGCTGCAGTGGAGTACACACCTTCAAAACCAAGAAACGTCTCTGGCTCATCCTGCTTCCTCTTCTGCTGCAGTCTCGGCCGCTCCAGCCACATCTGTAGTGATACCGGCACCTGCCACCCCGCAAACAGACGATCTGTCAGCAACACCACCACCTGGGTCACCAACAACCATCTCCACAATGTCCCGTGGAAGCGTTCAGCTTTCCATCTCCCAAACACTTGAGAGGAAGAGGAAGTACCCCCCTACCCACCCGCGATCCCTGGCCCTGAATGCCAGCATTTCAAAATTATTGGCCTTTGAAATGCTGTCATTCCGTCTGGTGGAGACGCACAGTTTTAAAAACCTTATGTCGGTGGCTGTCCCACAGTACGTCGTGCCCAGCCGCCACTACTTTTCCAGGCAAGCCATCCCTTCCCTGCACAACCAAGTGGGGGAAAAAATCAGGTGTGCACTGCGCAACGCCATCTGTGCCAAGGTCCACCTAACTACGGATACGTGGACCAGTAAGCACGGTCAGGGGCGTTATATCTCCCTAACGGCACACTGGGTAAATGCAGTGGCGGATGGGCCTGAGGCGGATAGCAATTTGGCGCATGTCCTTCCACCACCGAGGATTGCAGGGCGCTTCAGTTTGCCTCCTGTTCCTAACTCCTCCTACTCCGCTTCCTCATCCTCTACCGCCTCCTCATCCGGACAGCGTAACACCTTCACCACCAACTTCAGCACGGCCAGGGGTAAACGACAGCAGGCAGTTTTACAACTTGCCTGTTTGGGGGACAAACCACACACCGCGCAGGAGTTGTGGAGGAGCATGGAACAGCAGACAAATGAGTGGTTGCTGCCAGCGAGCCTCAAGCCCGGCCTGGTGGTGTGCGATAACGGGCGAAATCTCATAGCAGCTCTGGGCCTAGCCGGTTTGACGCACATCCCTTGCCTGGCGCATGTGCTGAATTTGGTGGTGCAGAGGTTCCTTAAAAACTACCCCGATATGTCAGAGCTGCTGCAGAAAGTGCGGGCCGTTTGTGCGCACTTTCGGCGTTCTCACCCTGCTGCTGCTCGCCTGGCAGCGCTGCAGCGTAACTTCGGCCTTCCCGCTCACCGCCTCATATGTGACGTGCCCACAAGGTGGAACTCCACCTTGCACATGCTGGAAAGACTGTGCGAGCAGCAGCAGGCCATAGTGGAGTTTCAGCTGCAGCACGCACGCGTGAGTCGCTCTGCGGAACAGCACCACTTCACCACCAATAACTGGGCCTCCATGCGAGACCTGTGTGCCTTGTTGCGCTGTTTTGAGTACTCCACCAACATGGCCAGTGGCAATGACGCCGTTCTCAGCTTAACTATCCCACTTCTATGCCTCCTTGAAAAAACAATTCGGGCGATGATGGAAGAGGATGTGGCACAGGATGAGGAGGAGGAGGAGGATGAAGAGGTAACATTTCCAAGGCTTTCAGGGCAGTCATTCGCAAGGGGCTCCGAGGGTGGGTTCCTGCACACGCAAACGCCAGGGACGCAATTGTCCAGCAGGGGCACAGTTCTGGAGGATGAGGAGGATGAGGAGGAGGAGGAGCTGGAGGAGGAGATGGAACCATGTTCACAGCAGGGTGGCACCCAGGCCAGCTCATGGCCATCACTGGTGCGTGGCTGGGGGGATACAGAGGACACGGACCATACACCTCCCACAGAGGACAGCCTTTCGTTGCCTCTGGGCAGCCTGGCACACATGAGCGATTACATGCTGCAGTGTCTCCACAACGACCGCCGAGTTGCCCACATTCTAACTTGTGCTGATTACTGGGTGGCCACGCTGCTGGATCCCCGTTACAAGGACAACGTACCGTCCTTAATTCACTCACTGGAGCGCGATCGCAAGATGCGCGAGTACAAGCGCACGCTGGTAGACGCCATGCTGCTGGCATTCCCATCTGACAGCGGGGCCACAGTGGAAGCACAAGGCAGAGGAGGAGGAGGAGGAGGTCGCCAACGCAACCAGGGCACCGCCAGCACCTCAGAAGGCAGGGTTAGCATGGCCGAAATGTGGAAAAGCTTTGTCAGCACGCCACAACAAACAGCAGCACCAGCAGCTCAGATGGAACGTCTTAGCAGGAGGCAGCATTTTACCAACATGGTGGAGCAGTATGTGTGCACACGCCTACATGTAGTGAATGACGGGTCTGCCCCCTTCAACTTCTGGGTCTCCAAATTGGGCACATGGCCTGAGCTTGCCCTTTACGCCTTGGAGGTGCTGGCGTGCCCTGCAGCCAGTGTATTATCTGAACGGGTATTTAGCACGGCTGGGGGCGTTATAACAGACAAGCGCAGCCGCCTGTCCAGAGACAATGTGGACAAGCTCACGTTCATTAAAATGAACCAGGCATGGATCCCACGGGACTTTTCCGTACCTTATGCAGAATAGCAATGGATACCGACCTTACCCACCCATTGTTCCATTTTTGCTCTTTCTCACTCTTTTGGGGTGTACCCTCATTTAAAATTTGTGAAAAGAAGCAGTGTTGGCTACCTCGTCCTCCTCCTCAGGGCCAGATTAATGTAGGGGCTATTGGAGCTGCAGCTCCAGGCCCCTACCTTTTATATAGGCCCCGGGTTGGCCATATTCACTGTTACCGCTCTTCTGTCACTTGTAAACACAGAAGTCTGGCTTCTATGCTCGCTTCCCCAGGCAGCACCCTCAGAACCTCCCCACACAGCGTGAAGGCCGGACAAGGAGGGACAGTTGGCGATGCATGGATGTGTTTATGGGCTTCAGAGACAGCATCCCATGTTGAATTAGGCATGCATGGCTGCACCCTTCCTCCTCTGGGTGCATGGCAAGGCACGGCCCTAAGGCCCTTCAAAATCCTCAGCACCAAGCCCATGATGCTGTTAATCCGGCCCTGGTCCTCCTCCACCGCCGCTTCCACCTACACCGCCCATAGGTGTGCGCAGCCTATTGCATTAAGGTGTGCACCCCAAAGTTGAAATACACATGCATGTGTTTGCCAGCAGGGAGAGTAATGTATCGGGGCCATGTACCTGTAGGCAAGGAGAAATAGAGCAGAGCAGGTCCCAGGGAGATCTTTCCCATCTCCTCACTGGCAATGCTATGTGCCCTAGGTGATTAGGGTGTGCCCAGGCACACCCAGCACACCCTGTGCGCACGCCTATGTCACCGCCACATCCACCACCACCTCAACCTCCCTCCTACTCCATATGGGCCTCGTCCTTCAGAGATGAAGAAGAACATTGTTTTATTTTTCTGTTTTTTTTTGTTGTTTTAAGTTATTTCCCTATCCACATTTGTTTGCAGAGCACTTGCCATGCTCTTAATTACGTTTTGCTGCCATTTGCAGCACTCTAGCCCTTTCCTTTGGTGTTTTAGAGCCATTTTAGTGCCTTAAAGTTCGGGTCCCCATTGACTTCAATGGGGTTCGGTGTCCGGGAAAAGTTCGGTAAAAGTCCGGGACACGGACCCGGACTTTTTTTTAAAGTTCGGCCGAACCCGTCGAACACGGACATCTAGGTGTCCGCTCAACCCTATTCTCAACCTATTTCTCACATATAGCTAAATTAGAATCAATTCAGAAAAAGATGAATAATAGAGGCCCATGTGCAGTGGTATATTTTGTTTTATTTCTGCCCTGGCCTAGACTAAAATCGGGCACCCCATCTAAATTTGTCCCACCCCTTCCTTCTCAAGTGGCTATTTGGAGTTTCTGGTGGCTATGTAGGGTCGCTGGTGTCTAACTAGGGTCTCTGGTGGCTATGCAGGGTCTCTGGTGGACTTCTGGGTAGTTATTCCCCCGCTAGTCTGCCACAGTGCTCTCACCCTCCCCCTGCTAGGCTAGCCTGCCACAGTGCTCCCTCAAACCCCTCACTAGTCTGCAACAGTGCCCCCCCCCCACTAAGAGAAGAGATAGAAATAGGAAGGAGAGAGATGGGGGACATGGAAAAGGAAAGAAACAGAAGAAGGGGAAAGAGGTGGGTGGGAGAGAAAGAGAGGTAGGGAGGGTTAGAGAGGGAACCCAAGTGTCCACACTCGCCTCATACCCCAGCCCCAAAACTCATCCCAAACACCCCAAAAACACCCCCCATACATCCCTATTGTCCACAGTCACCTCATACACCCCGAAGTTGGTCTATACAAGGTGCAGACCAGCCATCTTTCATAGCACCCAGTAGATCACCCCAGCCCCAGCCAGCATCATCATTGCAGCGGGGTGGGGGGTCTGGGGCTGATCCAAATGACAGAATAACAGTTTGCTTACTATTGTGATCTCTGTAAATGACCACAGTGATCACATGATGCAGGGTTATCCACAGCGGTCCTGTACCATGTCATAGCTATAGTCAATCACAGCAATCACAAAAATTAACTATGGTGACACTGCACTACTCTGGTGACCAGTCGCAGGGTTCCTGATTACAGCTATACCTTGTCCTTAACCACCACTACACCAGTTACAGTCCATGATCACTGCCACACCAGTATCCCGATCACCGCCAAACCAGTTAAAGCACCCCAGTCATTGTGGGCTCCATTCAGAGTGGGCGTCCTTAACAACCAATGAATCATCAGTTGTCAGGGGAGTTCCCTATTCACAGCTGAATGTAACAAGAATTGCTGGTAAGAAAAATTAAAATAAATTTTACCTATAGGTAAGCCTATAATAAGGCTTACCTATAGGTAGTGTAAATACCTCCTAAACATGTACCGTTTAGGAGATATTTACTGTACATGCAGCCAGTGAAATCAACCGTTCTGTTCCTTCTGATTCTGGTGCCGTTAACAGGAGCTCTCACACGCATGCGCAGGAGTGACATCATCGTGGCTCCGGCCAGTCACAGAGACAGAATTCAGAAGCAAGATGGGTGAAGATGGGAGCGCCTGGAGCTCTGACATCTCGGCACTTGAAAAGCTTTGTTTTAAGGTAAATTTAACATATTGTGCTAGTATGTGATGTATACTAGCACATTATGACATTACCTTGAAGGGCAAGAGGAAAAAAAAGTCCAGCGTTTTACAACTGCTTTATGAAAAAAAAAAAAGAAAATGTATCAACATATACATAGTACCAATACTTATGTGCCAAAAAAGTGCTTAAAAGTAAATAAAAAGGCAGACACGTTTTTTTCACAAGTCATTTAAAAAAAAAATGAAGAAGGTTCATGTCTTGTGGAAGAAGGTTGTAGCAGAAGTAGTAAGTTACTCAGCAGTGCTTTAAAGATTGGTGGAATCCTGATAAAGACCTTTTTCACAACACCTTTTGTAGTTATTGTAATATGGGGACCCCGGGATTATTAGCCAGCTGCTGTAAAAGTAAAACAGTCTTTATTGTTTTTCAAAATCAGGCAAGCAAACAGCTTTCATCCAGCAAAAGCAAATGTAAACAGGCCAAATCCTGACATAATGAAAAAACAACACGATGGTGCACCACCAGTATACATGCCCCACAACAGAGTTTATGGTTCCCGTCTGTTTCAGGGGCCACATGAACTCAGTAAACACCAGACAATCTATTCTTTTCACAGCTGTGATCTGCCTCACTCTCCACCTCATAGAGAGACACTGACTTCTTCCTGCTCCTTTTAAAGGCCTCTCCTGTAGACAGTTTAACCCATTTGGTACCAAAGTCCCTGTAATCAAGCTTGGAGGACCATTCCTACCCGAAGTCTTACTGAGCCTCCAAATTCTGGGTTTCAAATGAGGACATACCAACCCTGAGAGCACTGTAAATCAGTCCTTTCCTTGTCAACTGGACTACGGCAGAACCCCTCACTCTTCATGGCTGAGAACCCCTGAATACTCAAAAAAATGTATTCATATTATCCCCCTAAAAGGACCACAACCCAACAATCCAACAGTATTGGATTCTAGTCAAAATCTTACTTTTAAAAACGCTGTCTGGGTGCGGCCATCTTAGAAGTGGGCATCTGAAGTGTAAGCTTTTGTGTAGTTCTTCCTGATTCCAGGGAGTGTTCTGGGAGTTCTTCCTGATTCTAGTTTCCTGGAAGTGATGACAAACAGCTCCCAGGATGAAATGCAAAGGCGGAAGTGTTGTCGGTGGCCGTGGCCACAGAGGGGGGAGAAGGAGGAAGTACAATCAAAAATGCCCTGAAAATAAGGTAAGGGACCCCGAAAAAAAAATGAAAATGCCCAATTGTTGATCAGCATAGCGAGCACTCCAGGAACCACTAAAGTTGCAAAATAGGCCGGAACTCCGCTTTAAAGAGGTTTAGTTCTGTGGAAGATGGCCCCTAAAAGGCAAAAATGGCAAAGGTCTATTTACCAATAATTCTTGTAGGCGCTCTGCAGCTGATCTTTTCACTATTACTGATCTACACTGCCTTGTTATGCACTGTCCAGCCACAAGAACAAACAGGGTTCTGGATTCAGAATTTATATAAAGGTCACTGAAATTGCCCCTGTGCACACTTGAACTTTCTGTGATGTTTCTTTCATCTATATCAGCAATATTATATATAGTTATATTTCACTGTAAACACTATTTTTTTGAAAAAAAAATGAAATAAAGAATGTTCTAAAAAACCAACTCACTTAACCAGTTACCGACTACCCGCTGCACATTGACTGCGGCAAGGTGGCTGGGCTGCACAAACCGACATAACTGTACATCGGTTATGCGTGGGGTTAGGGGGCAAGCGCGTGCCGTCCCCGTGATGTGCTGAATTCAGGTCAGAACTGATCAGTCATCAGGTCCACACCAATGATTTTTTACCTGGACCTGGTGATCGGTTCTGACCAATTGCAGACCTCCTGTGCCTGTTTAATGTAAACACAGGCACAGGAAATAATGCAATCTTCTCTCCTGGAGCCCTTTTCGGTTCCAGCGTGAGAGGAGAGAGCATCAACTGTGAGTACACAAGTACTATACTGACAACAGTACACATAGGCACATATTTCACCCCCTGATCACCCCCAGTTAACCCTTTCACTCCCTGTCACAGTGTACACTATATACAGTATACAGATAATTTACTGATCACTGTATTAGTGGCACTTGTGACTTCAGTTAGTGTGAGAGACAGTTAGTGGTAGTTAGTTTCTGTCCCAGATAGGTTTAGGGTACCCCCCATCTACCCCCCATAAAGATTTACCCCTTGATCACCCCCAATTAACGCCTTCTTTGCCCTGTCACAATGTCACTTTTATAGTGTACAGATCTTTTTTCAGATCACTGTATTAGTGTCACAGGTGACATCAATTAGCGTTAACGTAAGTTAATGTTAATCTAGGATAGCGTCATATCCCCGTCGCATATATAGTAATACATATTAAACCTTTGATTGCCAGTGACACACAAACACACACTAAACACCTCCATTACTAGTATAGTGTTTGAACAGATTAATATCTTTGATCTGATCAGAACTATACTAGCGTCCCTAATAGTTAAGTGTTCCCAAAACGCAGCGTTAGCAGGATCATTAGCTAGTACATCCTGGTCATACTCAAACCAGCACTGCAGTAACACTTGGTGACTTGGCGAGTCCCATAAGTGCAGTTCAAGCTGGTGCGGTGGCTAGCACAAGTAATGTCCCGCAGCCACCAAGACTTCAAAGACAGGCCCATAGAGCCCATAGTGTCTTTCCTGATGCACTTGCAAATACTGATTGGGAGCCCACCACTTCTGCAGCGCCCGTACTTCCCCCATTCACTGGTCAACCCGGAATTTAGGTGGAAACAGCCAATTTTACTTTCTTGATTTTTATGAGCTGTTTTTCATGGACGATCTGTACAGATCTATTGTGGACCAAAGCAATTTATATGCCGATCAAGTCATCACCGCAAATCCAAATTTGACCCTTGCCAACGAATTTGCATGGAAACGTATAACTGTTTCCGAATTTAAAACCTTTCTGGGCCTATCCCTCCTCATGGGTATTAATAAAAAGAGTGAGTTGCAGTCATATTGGTCCACTGATCCAATTCATCATATGCCCGTGTTCTCTTCTGCCATGGTCAGGACTAGATACAAGCCAATCTTGCAGTTAATGCATTTAAGTGACAATGAACTCGGTCATCCTCGGGGTTACCCTGGATATGACCACCTCCACAACATTCAGCCCCTCATAAATCACTTCAACCAGAAGTTTGCAGTCTTGTATAAGCCCCAACAAGCTGTCTGCATTGATAAGTCCCTGATTAAATTTTCTGGCTGCCTTGCTTTCAAACAGTTTCTCCCCAGCAAGCGTGCTAGATATAGGGTCAAGATGTATAAGCTCTGTGACAAGCTATACATGTAGTCTGGATTTACGATGGAAAAGATAGCAAAGTGGACCCCCCCGGCTGACAAGTTTGTTTGGGACTTGGTCTCACCCTTATTTTGAAAGGGGTACCATTTATACGTGGAAAATTATTAGTATGGATTAGTATTAGTTTGGAATTGGTGCATTCGTGTGACCTAATCTCCGGGGCTTCCCCCAACAGCTTGTAGATTCCCGACTTAGACGGGGGGAGAGAACTTGCTTGAAGTGTAATACATTTTTTGCAGTGAAGTGGAGGGACACACGGAATGTTTTCGTTCTGTTCTCCATTCACACAGATACAACAGTTCAAATTGCAACAGCGACTGGTGTTGCTGAGAAGTCCCTCTGTGTCCACGAATACAACCTTAACATAAGAGGGGTGGTCTTCAACGATAAGATGATGGCGCCGTAATTAATTGCCCGTAAGGCCAGACTCTGCTACAAAAAAGTGTCTGTATACCTATTCCAATTCGCTCTGCTGAACGCTTATGTGCTATACAAAGCGTCAGGAAGAAGTGGATCCTTCCTAAAATTCCAGGAAGAGATCATCATAGTCCGTCTATAGCCAGAAGGTGCTGTGGCCCAAATTCACAATCCAGATGCAGTGAGCCAGCTGCATGAGAGGCATTTTCTGGATGTCCTCCCTGGTATCCAAAGAGCACCCCAAAGAAGATGTCGTGTCTAGGGTTGAGCGAACACCTAGATGTCCGTGTTCGACGGGTTCGGCCGAACTTTAAAAAAAAGTCCGGGTCCGTGTCCCGGACTTTTACCGAACTTTTCCCGGACACCGAACCCCATTGAAGTCAATGGGGACCCGAACTTTAAGGCACTAAAATGGCTCTAAAACACCAAAGGAAAGGGCTAGAGTGCTGCAAATGGCAGCAAAACGTAATTAAGAGCATGGCAAGTGCTCTGCAAACAAATGTGGATAGGGAAATAACTTAAAACAACAAAAAAAAACAGAAAAATAAAACAATGTTCTTCTTCATCTCTGAAGGACGAGGCCCATATGGAGTAGGAGGGAGGTTGAGGTGGTGGTGGATGTGGCGGTGACTAGACATATGCCGGTTTTCGGTAATTCGATATATCGCGGTATTGCATAGCCACGGTATTGTTATTGTGGCATTTTTAAAATACCGAGTTTCTCTGTCAAGTCTGCCTGACTTGTGAATTGATACATTTCAGTGAGCTGGATGACTCATTCACTCACTCAGCTAACACCTTTCAGCATTAAGTCTCCTAACTATAAACAAAAATGATTACATTTGTATCTTTTCCTTCCCTCTGCCAGGGAGAAAGGAAGTTTAACCTCTTAAAGACTGGATCTTTTTCTGACACTTGCTGCTTGCAAGTTAAAATCAGTTTTTTTTTTGCTAGAAAAGTACTTAGAACCCCCAAACATTTTATATATTTTTTTAGCAGAGACCCTACAGAATAAAATGGCGATTGTTGTAATATTTTATGTCACACTGTATTTGCGCAGCAGTCTTTCAAACGCAATGATTAGACTTTAATGAATAAAAAAAAAAAAAAAAAACGTAACAGTAAAGTTATCCCAATTTTTTTTTTTTTTGTTACACAGAGAATCGTGAGAGAATCGTGATCTTTATTCCAAGCTAAAAAATCGTGATTCTCATTTTGGCCAGAATCGTGCAGCTCTAATAAATATATATATACACACACACACGCCTAGCAGCCCACATTACATTATTATATAGCCATCAAGCAGTGTCTGGCCTACCTGGTGATGACTGGTCCTGGCGCTCTGATCCGATGGCCTGGTCTTTAAAGGGGCAAATCCTTGCGATCCAGAAGTGGTTAAACCTGCAGGAGGACCGGTGTTTTTATCTATTAATGACTTTACTATTGCTTTAGGCCTGGTTCACATGTATGCGGGTTGGTGGTTCACATGTATGCGGGTTGGCGGTTCACATGTATGCGGGTTGGCGGCCCACATTTGCACAGGCATAGCAGCCCATTGATTTGAACGGGCTGCTATGCCCTCATTTTCCGCAGAAAAAAGGTGCATGCAGCATTTTTTTTAAATTCAGTGGCCTTGAAATCCATCCTGCTTTTGCACCATGCGACTAACCTGCAGTTCCTGCTCTGGCAAGCTTTCTGCATTTTTTGTATACGTGGGCACGGCATTTAAAAATAAACAGTTTGCGTGTGCAGCAACGGCAGGTAAGTCGCATGGTGCAAAAGAAGGATGGATTTCATGGCCACTGCATTTTTTTAAATTCTGCATGCACCTTTTTTCAGCTGAAAACGCAGGCATAGCAGCTCAAGCCCATTCACATCAATGGGCTGCTATGCCTGTGCAAATGTGGGCCCCCAACCCGCATACATGTGAACCAGGCCTAAAGCAATAGTAAAGTCATTAATAGATAAAAACACCGGTCCTCCTGCAGGTTTAACCAATTAATGACTTTACCATTGCTTTAGGCCTGGTTCACATGTATGCGGGTTGGGGGCCCACATTTGCACAGGCATAGCAGCCCATTGATGTGAATGGGCTTGAGCTGCTATGCCTGCGTTTTCAGCTGAAAAAAGGTGCATGCAGAATTTAAAAAAATGCAGTGGCCATGAAATCCATCCTTCTTTTGCACCATGCGACTTACCTGCCGTTGCTGCACACGCAAACTGTTTATTTTTAAATGCCGTGCCCACGTATACAAAAAATGCAGAAAGCTTGCCAGAGCAGGAACTGCAGGTTAGTCGCATGGTGCAAAAGCAGGATGGATTTCAAGGCCACTGAATTTTAAAAAAATGCTGCATGCACCTTTTTTCTGTGGAAAATGAGGGCATAGCAGCCCATTCAAATCAATGGGCTGCTATGCCTGTGCAAATGTGAACCACCAACCCGCATACATGTGAACCAGGCCTAAAGCAATAGTAAAGTAATTTATAAACAACACCTCCTTCAGGTTTAACCACTTCTTGACCACAAGGATTTGCCCTCTTAATGACCAGGCCATCGGATCGGAGCCGAGCGCCAGAACCAGTTATCACCAGTTAGGCCAGACACTGCTTGATGACCTATTTTAGGCCTGGTTCACAGAGTCTGTACTGACTGACTATATAATAATGTGCATAAGTGAACCAAAGCCCCTAAATTCAGCAATGAAATTGAAGTGAGGTGGAAATTTAATAATTTAAATTTAATAATAGAATACCGTGATAATACCGTATACCGTGGCAAAACCTTAATCAATTAATCGCAGCATGAAAATCTGATACCGTCACAAGCCTAGCGGTGACATAGGCGTGCGCACAGGGTGTGCTGGGTGTGCCTGGGCACACCCTAATCACCTAGGGCACATAGCATTGCCAGTGAGGAGATGGGAAAGATCTCCCTAGGACCTGCTCTGCTCTATTTCTCCTTGCCTACAGGTACATGGCCCCGATACATTACTCTCCCTGCTGGCAAACACATGCATGTGTATTTCAACTTTGGGGTGCACACCTTAATGCAATAGGCTGCGCACACCTATGGGCGGTGTAGGTGGAAGCGGCGGTGGAGGAGGACCAGGGCCGGATTAACAGCATCATGGGCTTGGTGCTGAGGATTTTGAAGGGCCTTAAGGGCCGTGCCTTGCCATGCACCCAGAGGAGGAAGGGTGCAGCCATGCATGCCTAATTCAACATGGGATGCTGTCTCTGAAGCCCATAAACACATCCATGCATCGCCAACTGTCCCTCCTTGTCCGGCCTTCACGCTGTGTGGGGAGGTTCTGAGGGTGCTGCCTGGGGAAGCGAGCATAGAAGCCAGACTTCTGTGTTTACAAGTGACAGAAGAGCGGTAACAGTGAATATGGCCAACCCGGGGCCTATATAAAAGGTAGGGGCCTGGAGCTGCAGCTCCAATAGCCCCTACATTAATCTGGCCCTGAGGAGGAGGACGAGGTAGCCAACACTGCTTCTTTTCAAAAATTTTAAATGAGGGTACACCCCAAAAGAGTGAGAAAGAGCAAAAATGGAACAATGGGTGGGTAAGGTCGGTATCCATTGCTATTCTGCATAAGGTACGGAAAAGTCCCGTGGGATCCATGCCTGGTTCATTTTAATGAACGTGAGCTTGTCCACATTGTCTCTGGACAGGCGGCTGCGCTTGTCTGTTATAACGCCCCCAGCCGTGCTAAATACCCGTTCAGATAATACACTGGCTGCAGGGCACGCCAGCACCTCCAAGGCGTAAAGGGCAAGCTCAAGCCATGTGCCCAATTTGGAGACCCAGAAGTTGAAGGGGGCAGACCCGTCATTCACTACATGTAGGCGTGTGCACACATACTGCTCCACCATGTTGGTAAAATGCTGCCTCCTGCTAAGACGTTCCATCTGAGCTGCTGGTGCTGCTGTTTGTTGTGGCGTGCTGACAAAGCTTTTCCACATTTCGGCCATGCTAACCCTGCCTTCTGAGGTGCTGGCGGTGCCCTGGTTGCGTTGGCGACCTCCTCCTCCTCCTCCTCTGCCTTGTGCTTCCACTGTGGCCCCGCTGTCAGATGGGAATGCCAGCAGCATGGCGTCTACCAGCGTGCGCTTGTACTCGCGCATCTTGCGATCGCGCTCCAGTGAGTGAATTAAGGACGGTACGTTGTCCTTGTAACGGGGATCCAGCAGCGTGGCCACCCAGTAATCAGCACAAGTTAGAATGTGGGCAACTCGGCGGTCGTTGTGGAGACACTGCAGCATGTAATCGCTCATGTGTGCCAGGCTGCCCAGAGGCAACGAAAGGCTGTCCTCTGTGGGAGGTGTATCGTCCGTGTCCTCTGTATCCCCCCAGCCACGCACCAGTGATGGCCATGAGCTGGCCTGGGTGCCACCCTGCTGTGAACATGGTTCCATCTCCTCCTCCAGCTCCTCCTCCTCCTCATCCTCCTCATCCTCCAGAACTGTGCCCCTGCTGGACAATTGCGTCCCTGGCGTTTGCGTGTGCAGGAACCCACCCTCGGAGCCCCTTGCGAATGACTGCCCTGAAAGCCTTGGAAATGTTACCTCTTCATCCTCCTCCTCCTCCTCATCCTGTGCCACATCCTCTTCCATCATCGCCCGAATTGTTTTTTCAAGGAGGCATGGAAGTGGGATAGTTAAGCTGAGAACGGCGTCATTGCCACTGGCCATGTTGGTGGAGTACTCAAAACAGCGCAACAAGGCACACAGGTCTCGCATGGAGGCCCAGTTAAATTAAATAGCGGAATAGAAAATATGATCCAAAAAAAGTGTATGTATATCACACGTACACAACCACACTGGGCCCCAATTACTATTGTTTGTACCCCTAAAAGGCTAGATGAGGAGTAGGGGGAGTATGGAACAGGCAGCACCCTCAAACCTTCAGAAGTATGAGATGAACCCCAACAACTTGGAAAGGTGGATCTCTCTCACACGTACCGACACAGACTATCCCGCAATTCAATTGATCCTCAAAGGTTTTTATTGAATAGCGGAATAGGAAATATGATCAAAAAAAGTGTATGTATCTCGCACGTACACAACCACACTAGGCCCCAATTACTATTGTTTGTACCCCTAAAAGGCTAGATGAGGAGTAGGGGGGGTATGGAACAGGCAGCACCCTCAAACCTTCAGAAGTATGAGATGAACCCCAACAACTTGGAAAGGTGGATCTCTCTCACACGTACCGACACAGACTATCCCCCAATTTAACTGATCCCCAAAGGTTTTTGATTAAATAGCGGAATAGAAAATATGATCCCAAAAAAGTGTATGTATATCACACGTACACAACCACACTGGGCCCCAATTACTATTGTTTGTACCCCTAAAAGGCTAGATGAGGAGTAGGGGGAGTATGGAACAGGCAGCACCCTCAAACCTTCAGAAGTATGAGATGAACCCCAACAACTTGGAAAGGTGGATCTCTCTCACACGTACCAACACAGACTATCCCCCAATTTAACTGATCCCCAAAGGTTTTTGATTAAATAGCGGAATAGAAAATATGATCCAAAAAAAGTGTATGTATATCACACGTACACAACCACACTAGGCCCCAATTACTATTGTTTGTACCCCTAAAAGGCTAGATGAGGAGTAGGGGGAGTATGGAACAGGCAGCACCCTCAAACCTTCAGAAGTATGAGATGAACCCCAACAACTTGGAAAGGTGGATCTCTCTCACACGTACCGACACAGACTATCCCGCAATTCAATTGATCCTCAAAGGTTTTTATTGAATAGCGGAATAGGAAATATGATCAAAAAAAGTGTATGTATCTCGCACGTACACAACCACACTAGGCCCCAATTACTATTGTTTGTACCCCTAAAAGGCTAGATGAGGAGTAGGGGGGGTATGGAACAGGCAGCACCCTCAAACCTTCAGAAGTATGAGATGAACCCCAACAACTTGGAAAGGTGGATCTCTCTCACACGTACCAACACAGACTATCCCCCAATTTAACTGATCCCCAAAGGTTTTTGATTAAATAGCGGAATAGAAAATATGATCCAAAAAAAGTGTATGTATATCACACGTACACAACCACACTAGGCCCCAATTACTATTGTTTGTACCCCTAAAAGGCTAGATGAGGAGTAGGGGGAGTATGGAACAGGCAGCACCCTCAAACCTTCAGAAGTATGAGATGAACCCCAACAACTTGGAAAGGTGGATCTCTCTCACACGTACCGACACAGACTATCCCGCAATTCAATTGATCCTCAAAGGTTTTTATTGAATAGCGGAATAGGAAATATGATCAAAAAAAGTGTATGTATCTCGCACGTACACAACCACACTAGGCCCCAATTACTATTGTTTGTACCCCTAAAAGGCTAGATGAGGAGTAGGGGGGGTATGGAACAGGCAGCACCCTCAAACCTTCAGAAGTATGAGATGAACCCCAACAACTTGGAAAGGTGGATCTCTCTCACACGTACCGACACAGACTATCCCCCAATTTAACTGATCCCCAAAGGTTTTTGATTAAATAGCGGAATAGAAAATATGATCCCAAAAAAGTGTATGTATATCACACGTACACAACCACACTGGGCCCCAATTACTATTGTTTGTACCCCTAAAAGGCTAGATGAGGAGTAGGGGGAGTATGGAACAGGCAGCACCCTCAAACCTTCAGAAGTATGAGATGAACCCCAACAACTTGGAAAGGTGGATCTCTCTCACACGTACCGACACAGACTATCCCGCAATTCAATTGATCCTCAAAGGTTTTTATTGAATAGCGGAGTAGGAAATATGATCAAAAAAAGTGTATGTATCTCGCACGTACACAACCACACTAGGCCCCAATTACTATTGTTTGTACCCCTAAAAGGCTAGATGAGGAGTAGGGGGGGTATGGAACAGGCAGCACCCTCAAACCTTCAGAAGTATGAGATGAACCCCAACAACTTGGAAAGGTGGATCTCTCTCACACGTACCGACACAGACTATCCCCCAATTTAACTGATCCCCAAAGGTTTTTGATTAAATAGCGGAATAGAAAATATGATCCAAAAAAAGTGTATGTATATCACACGTACACAACCACACTGGGCCCCAATTACTATTGTTTGTACCCCTAAAAGGCTAGATGAGGAGTAGGGGGAGTATGGAACAGGCAGCACCCTCAAACCTTCAGAAGTATGAGATGAACCCCAACAACTTGGAAAGGTGGATCTCTCTCACACGTACCAACACAGACTATCCCCCAATTTAACTGATCCCCAAAGGTTTTTGATTAAATAGCGGAATAGAAAATATGATCCAAAAAAAGTGTATGTATATCACACGTACACAACCACACTAGGCCCCAATTACTATTGTTTGTACCCCTAAAAGGCTAGGAGTAGGGGGAGTATGGAACAGGCAGCACCCTCAAACCTTCAGAAGTATGAGATGAACCCCAACAACTTGGAAAGGTGGATCTCTCTCACACGTACCAACACAGACTATCCCCCAATTTAACTGATCCCCAAAGGTTTTTGATTAAATAGCGGAATAGAAAATATGATCCCAAAAAAGTGTATGTATATCACACGTACACAACCACACTAGGCCCCAATTACTATTGTTTGTACCCCTAAAAGGCTAGGAGTAGGGGGAGTATGGAACAGGCAGCACCCTCAAACCTTCAGAAGTATGAGATGAACCCCAACAACTTGGAAAGGTGGATCTCTCTCACACGTACCAACACAGACTATCCCCCAATTTAACTGATCCCCAGAGGTTTTTGATTAAATAGCGGAATAGAAAATATGATCCCAAAAAAGTGTATGTATATCACACGTACACAACCACACTAGGCCCCAATTACTATTGTTTGTACCCCTAAAAGGCTAGGAGTAGGGGGAGTATGGAACAGGCAGCACCCTCAAACCTTCAGAAGTATGAGATGAACCCCAACAACTTGGAAAGGTGGATCTCTCTCACACGTACCAACACAGACTATCCCCCAATTTAACTGATCCCCAAAGGTTTTTGATTAAATAGCGGAATAGAAAATATGATCCCAAAAAAGTGTATGTATATCACACGTACACAACCACACTAGGCCCCAATTACTATTGTTTGTACCCCTAAAAGGCTAGGAGTAGGGGGAGTATGGAACAGGCAGCACCCTCAAACCT
Source organism: Pelophylax lessonae (assembly GCF_965119305.1). Lineage (NCBI taxonomy): Eukaryota > Metazoa > Chordata > Amphibia > Anura > Ranidae > Pelophylax > Pelophylax lessonae. The sequence goes on along the minus strand of NC_138779.1, from coordinate 141,153,065 downwards.
TCAGAAGTATGAGATGAACCCCAACAACTTGGAAAGGTGGATCTCTCTCACACGTACCAACACAGACTATCCCCCAATTTAACTGATCCCCAAAGGTTTTTGATTAAATAGCGGAATAGAAAATATGATCCCAAAAAAGTGTATGTATATCACACGTACACAACCACACTAGGCCCCAATTACTATTGTTTGTACCCCTAAAAGGCTAGGAGTAGGGGGAGTATGGAACAGGCAGCACCCTCAAACCTTCAGAAGTATGAGATGAACCCCAACAACTTGGAAAGGTGGATCTCTCTCACACGTACCAACACAGACTATCCCCCAATTTAACTGATCCCCAGAGGTTTTTGATTAAATAGCGGAATAGAAAATATGATCCCAAAAAAGTGTATGTATATCACACGTACACAACCACACTAGGCCCCAATTACTATTGTTTGTACCCCTAAAAGGCTAGGAGTAGGGGGAGTATGGAACAGGCAGCACCCTCAAACCTTCAGAAGTATGAGATGAACCTCAACAACTTGGAAAGGTGGATCTCTCTCACACGTACCAACACAGACTATCCCCCAATTTAACTGATCCCCAAAGGTTTTTGATTAAATAGCGGAATAGAAAATATGATCCCAAAAAAGTGTATGTATATCACACGTACACAACCACACTAGGCCCCAATTACTATTGTTTGTACCCCTAAAAGGCTAGGAGTAGGGGGAGTATGGAACAGGCAGCACCCTCAAACCTTCAGAAGTATGAGATGAACCCCAACAACTTGGAAAGGTGGATCTCTCTCACACGTACCAACACAGACTATCCCCCAATTTAACTGATCCCCAAAGGTTTTTGATTAAATAGCGGAATAGAAAATATGATCCCAAAAAAGTGTATGTATATCACACGTACACAACCACACTAGGCCCCAATTACTATTGTTTGTACCCCTAAAAGGCTAGATGAGGAGTAGGGGGAGTATGGAACAGGCAGCACCCTCAAACCTTCAGTATGAGATTGTGTTCACTGTACCCCACAAAGATTGAGTTCACTGCACCCCACAATGATTGTGTTCACTGCACCCCACAAAGATTGTGTTCACTGCACCTCACAAAGATTGTGTTCACTGTACCCCCCAAAGATTGTGTTCACTGCACCCCACAAAGATTCTGTTCACTGTACCCCACAAAGATTGTGTTCACTGCACCCCAAAAAGATTGTGTTCACTGCACCCCAAAAAGGATGTTGTTCACTGCACCCCAAAAAGGATGTTGTTCACTCCACCCCAAAAAGATTGTGTTCACTGCACCCCACAAAGATTGTGTTCACTGCACCCCAAAAAGATTGTGTTCACTGCACCCCAAAAATGATTTTGTTCACTGCACCCCAAAAAGGATTTTGTTCACTGCACCCCAAAAAGGATGTTGTTCACTCCACCCCAAAAAGATTGTGTTCACTGCACCCCAAAAAGATTGTGTTCACTGCACCCCACAAAGGATTTTGTTCACTGCACCCCAAAAAGATTGTGTTCACTGCACCCCAAAAAGGATGTTGTTCACTGCACCCCAAAAAGGATTTTGTTCACTGCACCCCAAAAAGATTGTGTTCACTGCACCCCACAAAGGATTTTGTTCACTGCACCCCACAAAGATTGTGTTCACTGCACACCAAAAAGGATTGTGTTCACTGCACCCCAAAAAGATTTTGTTCACTGCACCCCAAAAAGATTGTGTTCATTGCAGCCCAAAAAGATTGTGTTCACTGCAGCCCAAAAAGATTGTGTTCACTGCAGCCCAAAAAGATTGTGTTCACTGCAGCTCACACACAGAAAAATGGATGTGGATCACTGACACCTGCCTATCTCCAATCCCACACCACACAGCAATATCGATTGTAGTTTGTAGAACACAGTTTCCCTAAAATTCAGCAGACTCTGTCCCTAACAGGATTGAGAAGAGATCGTAGATCAGGATTGAGTGCAGACCCCACCCCCCACACAGCAATATCGATTGTAGTTTGTAGAAGACACTGACCCTATATAATTCAGCAGACTCTATCCCTAAAATGCCTACAACTCGCCCTGCCTAAACACTCCGACCTGTCCCTCAATTCTATCCGGACACAAATGGTTTTTTCCTGCCTATCTTTCCCTAATCAGCAGCCAGCACGTTGATGTGTGCTCTGTCCCTGAATCTAAGCAGCATAATGACGCCGCTGCGGCTGCCTCGAACTTATAAAGACTTGGTCACATGCTTCAGACGGCCAATCACAGCTACTGAGACATTTGCAGGCATGGCTGGGATGGCTTAAGGCACACCAGTTAAACGATTGTTGATTGGCTGTTGAAAGCCCGCCATGAAAAGAGCGCCAAAGCATGCAAAACCCGGAAATAAAACGACCGAACACGGATTTTTACCCGAACATACAGTAAAGTGTCCGTGTCCGTGTTCGGGTACAAAAAATCCAATTATTCGGTACGAACACGAATAATACAGTCCGTGTTCGCTCAACACTAGTCGTGTCTGTAGAAAATGCAGAACTGTCGCTATTTTTGTCCCTCCTGTCCTAGCCAAACTGGTCTCTGCATCGAGGACTGTTTCTGTCGCTACCACACACTAGTAGAGTATTAGTATAGGGTATAGCATGGCACAGTCTGGGGCACCCTTTTACAATGGGGTCTTGAAAGAGGTTAGATGGTGATCGCATTTTGAGAGACCCTAATCTGGAACGTTTTACAGTTACAAAAAAAAGTTACAAAAAAATAATAAATAAGAAAAATAAAAAAGCCAAAAATAATTGTCGTTTTATTGAGTCAATTTTCTATTCTTACTCTACTTTTCTACTCTTTCTACTTTTACTGTACTTTATAATATACCGTGTAGCACCCTACAGGTAGGTGCTAGATAAATGTTTTGTGGGCCTTGTCTGCCTAACAGAAGGGCCGTGATTTCTTTTTGGTAGGGTGTCATGGCTTCCAGGTGTGTCTGCTGAGGGGGGAGTCTCCCCACTGGCTCTGTAAGAGGCTTCTCATAGGGCAGTGGAGGAAACCCAATCAGGGATACATTCAGGCTTGTAACTACCCAGAAGGCAGATTCTGCCGCAAAGGATTTTGGGAGTGGATATAAGTTTGAGTCCCAGGAGGGAGAGGATGGCTGTCTCTCCTCCTGTCAGAGGAAGCGGATGTCTCGGGTGCTGCCTAAGAATCCACAGAGTGCTGAGTTGAGCTGAGGGGGATCCGGTGTGCCGAGAACCAGCAGAGAGCGAGAGGGGTCCAGTCCCAGGAAAGCCTACACAGGTCGTGAGTACTGAGGATTGCCCCTGGGGGTCTGCCTAGAGTCAGTGGGGACCACTCTGGAGAAGGTTCTAGGATCCAAGTGTCAGCTAGCTGTAAAGGGGGTACCTAGTCAGAGGACCCTGAAGTGATAGAGGGGGTACCTAGGTTGAGGACCCTGAAGTGGTAAAGGGGGCGCCTGCAGTATGGGCCCTGAAAAGTTAATGCACAGTGTGAGTGCATAAGTTGAGAGTTGCAGCCATACAGGAATACACAGCAAGCTACATCAAGCCAGGGCAAGGCTGGAGAGAGTAGTCAGTGACTTTGCAGTGCAAGCAGTGTCGGATATTCAATGTTTAACAGTCCTGGATCTTCTGGACATAGGTCGGAGTTCCAGCACAGCTTTCAGAGATACAGTGTGTTCAAAGCATTAGTAAGCCTTGGCTAGCGTTGGTTGGCGTCAAGACAGTGCTAACGGGCATTTTTGCTATAAAAGTCCCAGAATTGTACATAGTCGAGCCAAAGGAGTATTCCACTCATTCCCTTCTCCCATCCCCTAAAAATACAATAAAACAAAACAACCAAAGATGCCAGAGTTGTCAATGGGTCAGTTCTCACCACCAGGGCCGCAGCTCACATGGGCTGGAGAGGTAACCTGTAACAATGGCAGACCTACCTCAGGCCATAGTCCTGGAAATCTTGCTACAACTGTTATACTGTAATGTTTTATTGTTACTGTTTTTCATTGTTAACCATATTTTTCTTTTCAGATACCACCATTCTACTGTACTGTTTGCTATTATAATGTAATGTTTTATTGTTACTGTGTTTTATTATTAACCATTGTTTGCTTTGCAGCTACGCTCATCAGCTGCTGCACTGATTTGTTTATTCTGAAAGCAACAGAATTTGCTCTCAGCATTTACGTAAATCAATGATGGCAGCGCTGTAGGAGGTGATTTCTCCACCGCAGTTAAAAAAATAGCATACTGTATATCAAATATATATATATAAAAACTTAGACACCAACTGTCAAGTCCAAATATCTTTGCGCTTTAGGAGGAGTCAGTCACTTGACTGCTATAGTATGGAAACACTGCTGCTACTTAAACAAATACTGGATAATATTTGGAAGTACAAAAATGGAAAAGAAGTAGCGCATAAAATCACTATTAGATGACTTAAAGTGTAAAAAGCATGCTTGTCAAAGATACTGCTTGATGAACACTCAAAAACATGTAGAGAAAAGCAATGTCCTTAAAAGTCCATAAATCCAGGAGTGCGTGAAGTATATAAATGGATCACCATCCACCACCAGGTGTCACACCGATAGATAGCAGAAATGGCAACTCACCAGAAAACGATGCTCAAGTGTTCTCACACCAGAGCAAACTGATCCGTGGTATCCTTCAGAAAGGCTTTGGTTTGAACCACACTTTTCTGTAAAAATTGGTCCAAATCCTTGTGACGGCCGATGTGTAGTCCCTGTACACCATCATCCAGCATGATGATGCTTTGTTGTCCTTAAATTGGGCACTTAGTCAGAGGGAGGACCTACCTCGAGAACAGAAAGTATTCATTGGTAGGGCTTTAGACTTTTGTCTGAGCCATAACTATTTTTGGCATCAAAGTAGGTTCTACAGTCAAAAAACAGGTGTTGCCATGGGCGCCAAATTTGCCCCCAGCCTGGCAAATTTGTTCATGTCGGAGTGGGAGGACAAGTTTGTCTATAACCAGGTACGGCATGAACTCAGGCTATATAAGCGCTTTATTGATGACATCATTTTCATCTGGCAAGGGGCAGAGGAGGATTTGGTGTCCTTTATGGAACACCTAAATACCAACCACAATAATATTAAGTTGGATTTCCATCATAGTCCTGACGAAATCAATTTCCTGGATGTCACTATTAAAAGAGAAGGCAATAGATTAACCACGAAAGTGTACTTCAAAATGACAGACAGGAACAGTTATTTGGCCATCCAAAGTGGACACCACCCTAACTGGCTTAGGAATATTCCTAGGGGCCAGTTCACTCGAGTCAGGCGGAACTGCACTTCTGTAAATGACTACATGGAACAAGCAGCAGTTTTGAGGGATAGGTTTATGGCCAAAGGCTATGATGAGACCAACTTAAATAAAGAAATCACCAGAATTGGGAATGCCCCCAGACCATTAAGACCTGCGGCTAAACCTGTTAGGTTGGATGATGATCCTAAACAATGGAGCTTCTTGTCAGATTTTTCTAACGACTACAAGAAGGTAGAGGAAATCTTTAGACACCATTGGCCTATATTGCAGATGGATAGAACATTATGTTCAGCTTTACCAGCTAAACCATCGTTTATATATAGGCGAGCCCCAAATTTTGGTGACCAAATTGTAAAGAAAGTACTAGACCCTCCCAACGTCTCCTTCTTCCCGAACATGAAGGGGTCTTTCACCTGTGGAAGATGTAGAGCCTGTTCATTTACACCGACCAATTTCAGGAGGAGGGACTCTTTCATGGTTCGAGCTATCAATAAATCCTTCAAAATCAAAAGCTTAATTACTTGTGACACCACACATGTGGTCTATGGACTGATGTGTCCCTGTAATTTAGTTTATATTGGCCGTACTAAGCGGGCCCTAAAAGTTAGAGTAGGTGAGCACATCACCAACATTTTGAAAGGAAATCGCGACCACAACGTGTCCGCACATTTCCGCCAATTCCACCAGAGGGATCCTAGAAGCCTCCACTTCTGGGGCATTGAGCGAGTTACCCCGTCGTGGCGGGGGTCAAATTGGGTGAGGGAATTATCCAAATGTGAGACCAAGTGGATTTTCCTCACCCAGGCCCTCGCACCGACGGGGTTAAATATAGAGTTAGACTTGAATTGCTATATTAGCGATTCATGATCTTTCCTTCTCCATTTACTCCTATAATGGTACTGGAGTATGATTGATTTGTCTCAATTTATATTTGGGATTCCATTGGTGTGCTTTTTTAATATGTTTTTTAATATGCTTTTTATATGCTTTTTATAATTTCTAATAGACATTACATTGGCACCTTCATTATGGGGGTACTGATTAGTGCAATATAGATGGTTGTTGCATTTTTAATGTTTACCATGATTACCTGTTTTTTATGCAGAATGTTACTGGCAATGCTCTGCAGATCCATATCGGCACGGGGTAGAACTCCAAGGAATAACAATGTTATCCTTTTCACCATATTATAGTATCTGGATTGTTATTTATATTTCAGTGCCAAAGTGAAGCTTTATGATATGGCAGGTTTCCCTATTGTTGTTATTGATGTCGGAAGTTCCGCAATGCGGGGTGCTGGTTCACTTCCGGTTTACTTACCTCATTGCCGATTGGACGCAGAGCGTTCCAGCAGGGCTATTTAGATGCCGGATGTTGTCGTTTAGGTCACGCCTCCAGTTGAAGTCGGACATGACGAAACCGGTCGGGGCGTGACCTGACGACACATCCGACATCACGGGACACGGCAGAGGAGCTACCCGGAAGGGACTGGGCTGGCGTGGAGTTAGCCCAGTACACTGGACGAGATAGGCTTCCTCTTTGACCGGAGATATGATATTCAATGCCTACCCATATGCTTTTACATGTGAGTGCAAAATTTTTATGTTTTAATAAAGCAATTGTTTTGATGGTACTTCACTATTTGGAGCCCTTCTCTTTTTCCATAATACCATTACATTGAGGAAAGTGTGTGAAGGATACTTTTATGCGGCAGTGGTGAAGAGACTCTGGTCTTCCATGCGTGTATTCCCTACATCTGTATGGTATCCCTGCTCAGTTTGCTCTGGTGTGAGAACACTTGAGCATCGTTTTCTGGTGAGTTGCCATTTCTGCTATCTATCGGTGTGACACCTGGTGGTGAATGGTGATCCATTTATATACTTCACGCACTCCTGGATTTATGGACTTTTAAGGACATTGCTTTTCTCTACATGTTTTTGAGTGTTCATCAAGCAGTATCTTTGACAAGCATGCTTTTTACACTTTAAGTCATCTAATAGTGATTTTATGCGCTACTTCTTTTCCATTTTTGTAGCATACTGTATATGGCGAAGCATAGGGGATGTGCCATATATTTTTTAACACTTTTCTTGGCAGAGATTTATTCATCCACATCGATTGATGCGAATGGAGGAATCTACTATGTTCTTTTTTTTCCTTCAGCCCATGTATACCCATCATTAGAAGTGGGTGGACACACTTCCGGTTCCGGCGCCCATGTAAGCAGCAGCGCGGAACGGCGGCTCCGGCATCATCAGCTTTCCAAACCACATCCATAGCCCATCCTCGCCATCCGACCCGGTAGATCACACGCCATTACCTCGGAGAATATATTCTCCATGGACATTTGCCTGCCAACCCGCCCCCCCGAAAGTCTCGTCTGCTGACCAGGCCTCAGAGGAGTCAGAAATGGCGGACACGACCTTGCGGCCTGCCACCTCCTCACAGCCTCATCGTGCCCCATTCTTTCCTGACACCTAAGTGGCTTCCCTCGCACAAGCGTTTGCAGCTCTGCTTTCCCCAACTAACACAGAAGCTGTGTCTCCCCTCAGCCCTAAGTATCACTGCAGCCTGTATGGTCGAACGTGCCCACCGCCTAGGGGCCCCTTCGAATGAGAGGCGCTCCCCTCATCCAATTATAGTTCGCTATCTTAATTATGTGGACAGGCATAACATACTAAAGTCCTTTGGGAATTCTAAATCTCTCCAGATAGATGATCATAAGCTACTTATCTTTGCGGACTACTCGCAGGAGGTCTCAAAGTGCAGAAAAGCCTTCCAGCTCATCTGCCAATCCCTCTACAATAAGGCTATCAAGTTCACCTTGGCATATCCTGCTACACTTTGGATCACGGATTCCTCTGGAGAGCAAAAGTCCTTTACCTACCCAGAAGAAGCCAGCCACTACCTGCAATCCTGCCTGCATATCATCCTGGACGCCTCCTCTGCCCCATCACCTCACTGCCCCCATGCTCCAAAAGAACAGAGGAGCGTTAAGAAAGACCATGCCAAGAAGCTGCGCCTCTCAGGCCCTACGCCACGCTCTCGCCAAGGTGAAGACCTCAGTACTGGGACTCAGCCCCTATCTCTCTCACTGCTCCCTGCTTAGCGCCTGCAGTTACTCATAGGCTTACCGCAAGCCACAAATCTTAGTACTCTCTCTCATGCCCAGTGGCGGTTCGATGTTTAGACATGTTGAGCTCTTCACCCCCTTTTGATCCTTTCTTTTTTCATTTTTTTTTTACATTGCATGGTAACTGATTAGCCAAAGTTAGAGTTGTTACTGTAGATTGTGTTTACCATATCACTATTGTTTTCTACCTGGGGCTATTCCCCCCCTTCTAGGCATGCAGACTTGCCGGGCATCGGATCTCTGCCACCCTCTGCATCGTCTGGGCAACTTGACTCTCTCCATCTACGGTCGCCACTCCCCTGTCATGAGGGCTACAGACTGCGATTCCGGTTACACTGTTCCTTACAAATGTATGGCTTACATGCGGAAAAAAGTGAAGTCAAGGCTTCCTTGGTTGTGTCCTTCGGGACCTTTAATCCCAGGCCCCTGTTGGGCCTTTCTCTACTCCACTCCCTGGCTATCCTCCCCCACCTATACTTCTTTTCCACATGTAAGCACTTCCTACTCTAACTTGCTGAGCCACACTACTGCTGTAATGACACTTTTATTGTTGATACATCTGCACTTCTGCCCTATCCAGTCACTTGATCCCCCATGACCATTGTCACATGGAACGTCAAGACCTCAGGTCACCTCACAAGCGTATGGCTGTCCTCAGGCATCTGAGGCGCCTGAGGGCGGACATAGCTGTTCTGCAGGAAACCCATTTAGCTGAGTCGGATTTCTTTCGCATGCGCAAGCTGTGGGTGCAGTCAAAGGTAAGGCGGGCGTATTAATCCTTATACACAAGCGATATCCCAGTGATCTAATTTCCTCTACCATAGACAAGGAAGGGTGCATAGCTCTACTCCATCTCAAAACTGTCCAACGCATATGGACTTTAGTGGGCGTGTATGCCCCTAATACCCCCTCCAAAACTTTTTTCCAAACGGTCACATCTATAGTGGCCCCCCACCTACACTCCCATCTCCTGGTGGCAGAGGATTTTAACCAATTCTTTGACCCCCTAGAGGACAGGTCAGGTACCGCGGCCCCTCCCCTCTCACATCCGTCACTTTCACCCTCTCTCTTAGCCACCTTCTCCAACAGTCTCCACCTGGTAGATACCTGGCGGTTATCCCACCCTGCTGCCAAAGAATATACTTTTTTTTCACACCCCCACAATACCCTTACTAGAATTGATTATATTTTTTCTAATGACCTCCTCCTCCACTACACTTCTCACCCCACTATCCACGATATCGTAATATCAGATTATGCCCCGGTTTCTATTGACCTCACCTTCTTTGCAACCACCAAAAAAAAGGGATTGTGGCGGTTCCCTACTTACCTGGCTAAAGATCCGGGCACATACACCGTCATTAAAGACATCTGGGAGGAATATTTGGCTACTAACTCTTCACCTGACTGCCATTCCACCTTACTCTGGGTGGCTGGGAAGGCAGTCTTGAGAGGCTGTATCTTGTCCTATGCCTCAGCCTATAAAAGGAGAGTGAACTCAGCCTATTAAGAGGCCTATTAACCTCTCCAACACTCCTCAGCATAGAGAAAAATGGCGCTTGGCCAAATCACATTTTGAGGAATGGGCCGAGGCACAGGAAAACCTTCACCAATCTTTTTGTGACTGGCATTTCCACAAATATGGTAAAAAACCTGGCAAACTCTTAGCCTCCCTCTGTAAACCCCCCTTCACACCTTCTCACATCCCGGCCCTAAAGGACCCACAGGGACGTGTTGTTCACTCTCCCCAGGATGTTTTAGGGGTGCTTGAAATATACTACAAATCCCTTTATGGTCCCGACCCGATTGATGAAAATGCGGCCTCCACCCTATCAGCTGCCCAGTTACCCATTGTCACACAGGATCAACTCGACATCATAAATGCTCCTATCACCGTAGATGAAGTCACTACTGCGATTAAAACTTTGGCACCTGGCAAGGCCCCTGGTCCTGACGGCTATACCTTGGAATTCTATAAAATTGCCTCTGGCTCGATAGCCCCTACCCTGTGTGATGCTTTTAACCAGATCCTTCTGGGAGGTCCATATTTACCCACTGGTTTTCAGGCCCTTATAAAACTCATCCCCAAAAAGGGCAAAGATCCTGAAGACCCCGGCTTATCGCCCCATATCCCTACTCAATCTAGACCAGTGTTTTTCAACTCCGGTACTCAGGGCACACTAACAGGCCAGGTTTTAAGTATTACCTTGGGGAGATGCAGACTAGAATACTGCAATCACTGAGCAGCAAATTATATCACCTGTGATGTATTTCAGTTTTCTTGCAAACCTGGCCTGTTAGTGTGCCCTGAGGACCGGAGTAAAGAAACACTGATCTAGACTCCAAGCTACTCTCTAAAATTATCGTAAATCGACTAGCCTCTTTCCTCCCCACCCTTATCCACCCAGCTCAGACTGGCTTTACTCAAGGCAGGTCAGCCATATCGAACATTCGCAAGGTGCTGGTGGCCTTGGAGGCTGCGAGGGCCGACTCTACTACCAAATCCACGATTATCACATTGAATGCCGAAAAGGCATTTGACAATGTCAACTTTCGGTGCCTAGACTTGGTCCTCGCCAAATTTGGATTCTCTGCCCCATTCCTGCATCTTATACGAGCAATGTACTCCTCCCCTTCAGCTCAAGTTATGGTCGCAGGTCTTACCTCTCAATCATTCCGTCTGCACAAGGGCACGAGACCGGGTTGTCCGCTGTCACCTCTTTTATTCAACCTTGCTATCGAGCCCCTGTCCAGGATGCTACTACAGCACCCTCACTTGAAAGGGATCCGGGTGGGAAACCAGGAACTCCGCATGGCTCTCTTTGTCGAAGACATCCTGGTCTTCACCTCTGACCCCCGCCACGACCTCCCGATCATCCAGTCAGTCTTTGAAAGCTTCCGTACTTGCTCAGGTCTGCGCATCAATTTCTCTAAGAGTGAAATTTTGCCTTTAAATACCCTGCACTGAAGGTGACCAATACACATATCACCTACCTGGGGATTAAGATAGGTAGCCATCCTTCCTCCCCATACCTACTCAACTTCTCCCCAGCACTAGATAAGATAGTGGCCGAACTGCAAATTTGGCAAAACCTTCCCATCTCCTTCTTTGGCAGGTGTCACCTCTTTAAAATTACTAGCTTCCCCAAACTGCTCTACCCATTACAAACTATCCCCCTTCTTTTAAGGCACAACAATATTCTGAAACTCCATAGAGCACTGACCACCTTCCTTTGACAAGGCCGTCGCCCTCGAGTTGCCTTTCCTAAACTGCACCTCCCTAAACGCGAAGGCACGATAGGCCTTTCCAACGCGAAACTGTACAATCTCTCATGCCTCTTACGCAGATGCCTTGACTGGATAGGCCAGCAGTCCAGATACACAAACTTTGACTTAGAAACCCAAATGACTGCACCCAAAAAGTCATAAATCCATCCTTATGTGGAACAAGCCCTGGCTGGCTAATTACCTGCTACATGATAGCGCGAAGGACCATACTAAGGCGCTGGTTGGACACATCCCCTCCGTCAATCACGGAAATACGCTCAGACCTTACTGCTCCCTGGAGAACAGAACAACTGGACCTTACCCTACATCCACATCCACGCCCTTTAGCCTTTCGCCGCAAATGGCACAGCTACACCACTAATCCTGTTACGGCCTCCTCACAAGACTCCTGAGGATCCTACACACTTTTACCTATGGATTTCTCTATTCAACTTTACCGTCTATGATGGCTGGCTCTTCACCCCCCCCTGCAAAGTGTCATAGAACTGCTGCTCTCAGTTCCCATCTGGCTCATGCACCCTTGTTCAAGTTGTTTTGAAGTATTAGTATAACTTGTTTTGCCTTCTTCCTAATTTTATCCTTTACCCCCCCCCTACCCTTCCCCCCCCTTCAACTCCCACCTTCCCAACCCCGCTCCCCCTTGTGATTCAATCATTCCAATGTTGCATCTCTACCTTCTTTCTTTCAAGTTTAAACATGATGTTTGTTCAACTCCACTGCTTCGATTCAGTGCTATGCTTCTCGTTGTATACTAGCTTTGTATCCACTACAACACTACGGTCTTTATTTGCATGTTGTGATGTGACAAACTTCAATAAAAATGTTTGTTTAAAAAAAGAAGTGGGTGGAGGCTGAGAGGTCTAATTGTGGGCATACCACACTTTCTGGCAGAGAATTCTTCATCCACATTGATCGATGCGAATAGAGGAATCTGTTAGGTCCTCTTTTTTCGTTCAGCCCGTGGGCTGAATGAAAAAAAAGAACCTTAAAATATATGTCCAACAAGGACTAGCAACTTACTGGTTGCTGGACTTTGAGTGGTCATACCAAGAAGATACTTGTGGATTTTGGCATCATATTAGTATTGTTTTTTACAGTCAGCAGTCGGCTTTCATGTAAAGGTGATCCTAGTGGATTGTTAGCCATTAGACTGCCTTTACAAGCAGTGGGAGGGGGACTCCCCCCCCCCCTCCTGCCAACTTCCGCAGTTTCCTCTGGCTCTCCTGTCCCACTGAGTAACCAGAGACTGCAGCCGGTGGATCCATCAGCTGACCATAGAGCTGATTGGACACCAGAATGGCTCCAATCATCTCTATGGCCTAAGATACCAGAAGCTACAAGAATTTTGGTTTTGCCAGATGTAAACAGTGCCTTTGGAAAGTTGGGACAGCATCTTATCACACCAATCTAAAAGTAGACACTCTAAGCTATTTGCTGAGAGGCATTTTGAGTTCATGGAATATTTTATATTTTGCCACAAGTTGACAATGACAATTTTTTTTGTACACAACGTTGTCACTTAAATTATATATTGCTCACACATGCCATGGCTAAATGTGAAATTACACCCCAAAATACATTCTGCTGCTTCTCCTGAGTACAGGGATACCACACATGTGAGACTTTTTGGCAGTCTAACTGAAAAGTATTCCATTGACTCAACATGCCTCTCAGCAAATAGCTTAGGGTGTCTACTTTCAGAAAAGGTCATTTGGGGGGTTTTGTGCTATTTTGGCATTTCATAGCCTCTGAAACTGTGATAGGTAGTGAGGAATGAAATCAATGATTTGCAGCCTTTGAAAACCTGAAGGCAGTGATTGGTTTTCGGGGTCCTGTACGCGGCTAGACTGCCAAAAAGTCTCACACATGGGGTATCCCTAATACTCGGAAGAAGCAGCAGAATGTATTTTGAGGTGTAATTCCACATATACCCATGGCATGCATGAGCAATATATCATTTCAATAACAACTTTATGTAAAAAACATTTTTTTTTTTGGTGTCATTTTTAAAACACTTGTGACCAAAAAAATAAATATTCAATAGGCTCAACATGCCTCTGAGGAAATCCCTTGGGGTGCCTACTTTCCAAAAAGGGGTAATTTGGGGGGGGGGGTGTACTGTTCTGCCATTTTAGCACTTTAAGAAATGAGATAGGCAGTCAGAAAGTAAAAGCTGCGTAAATTCCAGTATATACATCATAGTTTGTAAATGGTATCGGTGTGCAAACCAATAAATATACGCTTATTAAGATTTTTGCTATCAAAGACATGTAGCTAAATACATTTTGGCCTAAATGTATGCCAAAATTTGAGTTTATTGGATGCTTTTTTATAAGAAAAGGAGAAAATTTGATTTTTACTCAAAATTTTCCGTCTTCTTTCATTTATTTTGCAAAAAAGTAAAACCGCAGAGGTGATCAAATACCACCAAAGAAAGTTCTATTTGAGAGAAAAAAGGACATACATTTTTTTTGGGTACAGCATTGCATGACTGCCAGTTACCAGTTAAAGTCACACAGGGCCAAATTGCAACTGTCAACTGTTTCCATCTGAAGGTGGATTCCCTCCATATCTAAAACCACTGCACTTTCTGGATCCTTATAGTGAATTTCTTCTGTATTTGAATGGACTGTTTTTTTATTTTCATGGACCTTTGTTTATATGCATTTTTGAGTCTGTATGTTGAAGGGCTCACTATATATGCACTAATTTGCTGCACGTTTTCACTTATATATGTTTTTTTTATTCTAAATATATTTTTCTATAACATTGCACTTTATCATTAGCTCTGCTTATTTGCATTTTAAAACTGTGAAAGTGCTTATACTTTGGGAAAAGTGCCAGCTTAGATTTTTTTTGGTGGTCAGTGTTTCAATTTAAAGGTTTTTTAGTTCAATCATATTTTTTTATTTTAGACAGATTTAAACAGTGCAAGACATACTTTCAGATATAATATTCACAAACTGGCTTACCCAGTAATATAACAAATAGACAAGAGCAGGAACATGATAACATGAATGTACTTTGTGAAAGAGAAGAGCGAGGGTTCAGGTGGTCCAAATAAATGTCAATTGCTGCATCCTGTCATGTTCAGTAGCCAAAGCATTCTTAGTTTATAATAGAGTCTAAAGCTACCTATATACAATAGTAGATTTATTAACAAATGTTTGTACGATAACTTGTACATATATTCAATGAATGGATAAATGCTGTTTGAAAGTACTTTAAAAATATACTTGCTTTTAATATTCAGTTTTTGGAATAAATTTATTTTCTCCAAATGAAATTAAAATTTTCACCCTGCTCCTTTGAGTTTTCATGTCAATGCATTTGAAAGTAAAAGTTTCAGGTCAGTTGATAGTTTCCCATGGCTTTCAACGCTAACAACACCCAAATCTGTCTCTACCTCTCAGCTCACGCTAATAGTCTCCTCACGCATCTCTAATTTATTAAAAAACATATCAGTCTGGATATCACACCACTTCCAACACTTTCAACCTGTCCAAAACCGAGCTCATAATATTTTCTCCCACACGTGGCTCCTTCCCTGACTTCTCTGTTAAGATCAGTGGCACAACCATCAACCCATCCTTGCATGCCAGGGTGCTAGGTGATATCCTGGACTCTGAACTCTCCTTTCGACCCCATTATCCAATTACTTTCCAAAGATTGTGGCCTCAACCTTTGCAACATCTCCAAAATACAGTCCTTTTTAACCAATTACACCACAAAGCTCCTAATTCACTCCCTGGTAGGGTTGAGCGGACACCTAGATGTCCGTGTTCGACGGGTTCGGCCGAACTTTAAAAAAAAGTCCGGGTCCGTGTCCCGGACTTTTACCGAACTTTTCCCGGACACCGAACCCCATTGAAGTCAATGGGGACCCGAACTTTAAGGCACTAAAATGGCTCTAAAACACCAAAGGAAAGGGCTAGAGTGCTGCAAATGGCAGCAAAACGTAATTAAGAGCATGGCAAGTGCTCTGCAAACAAATGTGGATAGGGAAATAACTTAAAACAACAAAAAAAACAGAAAAATAAAACAATGTTCTTCTTCATCTCTGAAGGACGAGGCCCATATGGAGTAGGAGGGAGGTTGAGGTGGTGGTGGATGTGGCGGTGACATAGGCGTGCGCACAGGGTGTGCTGGGTGTGCCTGGGCACACCCTAATCACCTAGGGCACATAGCATTGCCAGTGAGGAGATGGGAAAGATCTCCCTGGGACCTGCTCTGCTCTATTTCTCCTTGCCTACAGGTACATGGCCCCGATACATTACTCTCCCTGCTGGCAAACACATGCATGTGTATTTCAACTTTGGGGTGCACACCTTAATGCAATAGGCTGCGCACACCTATGGGCGGTGTAGGTGGAAGCGGCGGTGGAGGAGGACCAGGGCCGGATTAACAGCATCATGGGCTTGGTGCTGAGGATTTTGAAGGGCCTTAAGGGCCGTGCCTTGCCATGCACCCAGAGGAGGAAGGGTGCAGCCATGCATGCCTAATTCAACATGGGATGCTGTCTCTGAAGCCCATAAACACATCCATGCATCGCCAACTGTCCCTCCTTGTCCGGCCTTCACGCTGTGTGGGGAGGTTCTGAGGGTGCTGCCTGGGGAAGCGAGCATAGAAGCCAGACTTCTGTGTTTACAAGTGACAGAAGAGCGGTAACAGT
Source organism: Pelophylax lessonae (assembly GCF_965119305.1). Lineage (NCBI taxonomy): Eukaryota > Metazoa > Chordata > Amphibia > Anura > Ranidae > Pelophylax > Pelophylax lessonae. Next base: position 141,136,679 of record NC_138779.1, on the reverse strand, counting down.
GAATATGGCCAACCCGGGGCCTATATAAAAGGTAGGGGCCTGGAGCTGCAGCTCCAATAGCCCCTACATTAATCTGGCCCTGAGGAGGAGGACGAGGTAGCCAACACTGCTTCTTTTCAAAAATTTTAAATGAGGGTACACCCCAAAAGAGTGAGAAAGAGCAAAAATGGAACAATGGGTGGGTAAGGTCGGTATCCATTGCTATTCTGCATAAGGTACGGAAAAGTCCCGTGGGATCCATGCCTGGTTCATTTTAATGAACGTGAGCTTGTCCACATTGTCTCTGGACAGGCGGCTGCGCTTGTCTGTTATAACGCCCCCAGCCGTGCTAAATACCCGTTCAGATAATACACTGGCTGCAGGGCACGCCAGCACCTCCAAGGCGTAAAGGGCAAGCTCAGGCCATGTGCCCAATTTGGAGACCCAGAAGTTGAAGGGGGCAGACCCGTCATTCACTACATGTAGGCGTGTGCACACATACTGCTCCACCATGTTGGTAAAATGCTGCCTCCTGCTAAGACGTTCCATCTGAGCTGCTGGTGCTGCTGTTTGTTGTGGCGTGCTGACAAAGCTTTTCCACATTTCGGCCATGCTAACCCTGCCTTCTGAGGTGCTGGCGGTGCCCTGGTTGCGTTGGCGACCTCCTCCTCCTCCTCCTCTGCCTTGTGCTTCCACTGTGGCCCCGCTGTCAGATGGGAATGCCAGCAGCATGGCGTCTACCAGCGTGCGCTTGTACTCGCGCATCTTGCGATCGCGCTCCAGTGAGTGAATTAAGGACGGTACGTTGTCCTTGTAACGGGGATCCAGCAGCGTGGCCACCCAGTAATCAGCACAAGTTAGAATGTGGGCAACTCGGCGGTCGTTGTGGAGACACTGCAGCATGTAATCGCTCATGTGTGCCAGGCTGCCCAGAGGCAACGAAAGGCTGTCCTCTGTGGGAGGTGTATGGTCCGTGTCCTCTGTATCCCCCCAGCCACGCACCAGTGATGGCCATGAGCTGGCCTGGGTGCCACCCTGCTGTGAACATGGTTCCATCTCCTCCTCCAGCTCCTCCTCCTCCTCATCCTCCTCATCCTCCAGAACTGTGCCCCTGCTGGACAATTGCGTCCCTGGCGTTTGCGTGTGCAGGAACCCACCCTCGGAGCCCCTTGCGAATGACTGCCCTGAAAGCCTTGGAAATGTTACCTCTTCATCCTCCTCCTCCTCCTCATCCTGTGCCACATCCTCTTCCATCATCGCCCGAATTGTTTTTTCAAGGAGGCATAGAAGTGGGATAGTTAAGCTGAGAACGGCGTCATTGCCACTGGCCATGTTGGTGGAGTACTCAAAACAGCGCAACAAGGCACACAGGTCTCGCATGGAGGCCCAGTTAAATTAAATAGCGGAATAGAAAATATGATCCAAAAAAAGTGTATGTATATCACACGTACACAACCACACTGGGCCCCAATTACTATTGTTTGTACCCCTAAAAGGCTAGATGAGGAGTAGGGGGAGTATGGAACAGGCAGCACCCTCAAACCTTCAGAAGTATGAGATGAACCCCAACAACTTGGAAAGGTGGATCTCTCTCACACGTACCAACACAGACTATCCCCCAATTTAACTGATCCCCAAAGGTTTTTGATTAAATAGCGGAATAGAAAATATGATCCAAAAAAAGTGTATGTATATCACACGTACACAACCACACTAGGCCCCAATTACTATTGTTTGTACCCCTAAAAGGCTAGGAGTAGGGGGAGTATGGAACAGGCAGCACCCTCAAACCTTCAGAAGTATGAGATGAACCCCAACAACTTGGAAAGGTGGATCTCTCTCACACGTACCAACACAGACTATCCCCCAATTTAACTGATCCCCAAAGGTTTTTGATTAAATAGCGGAATAGAAAATATGATCCAAAAAAAGTGTATGTATATCACACGTACACAACCACACTAGGCCCCAATTACTATTGTTTGTACCCCTAAAAGGCTAGGAGTAGGGGGAGTATGGAACAGGCAGCACCCTCAAACCTTCAGAAGTATGAGATGAACCCCAACAACTTGGAAAGGTGGATCTCTCTCACACGTACCAACACAGACTATCCCCCAATTTAACTGATCCCCAAAGGTTTTTGATTAAATAGCGGAATAGAAAATATGATCCAAAAAAAGTGTATGTATATCACACGTACACAACCACACTGGGCCCCAATTACTATTGTTTGTACCCCTAAAAGGCTAGATGAGGAGTAGGGGGAGTATGGAACAGGCAGCACCCTCAAACCTTCAGAAGTATGAGATGAACCCCAACAACTTGGAAAGGTGGATCTCTCTCACACGTACCAACACAGACTATCCCCCAATTTAACTGATCCCCAAAGGTTTTTGATTAAATAGCGGAATAGAAAATATGATCCAAAAAAAGTGTATGTATATCACACGTACACAACCACACTAGGCCCCAATTACTATTGTTTGTACCCCTAAAAGGCTAGATGAGGAGTAGGGGGGGTATGGAACAGGCAGCACCCTCAAACCTTCAGAAGTATGAGATGAACCCCAACAACTTGGAAAGGTGGATCTCTCTCACACGTACCAACACAGACTATCCCCCAATTTAACTGATCCCCAAAGGTTTTTGATTAAATAGCGGAATAGAAAATATGATCCAAAAAAAGTGTATGTATATCACACGTACACAACCACACTAGGCCCCAATTACTATTGTTTGTACCCCTAAAAGGCTAGGAGTAGGGGGAGTATGGAACAGGCAGCACCCTCAAACCTTCAGAAGTATGAGATGAACCCCAACAACTTGGAAAGGTGGATCTCTCTCACACGTACCAACACAGACTATCCCCCAATTTAACTGATCCCCAAAGGTTTTTGATTAAATAGCGGAATAGAAAATATGATCCAAAAAAAGTGTATGTATATCACACGTACACAACCACACTAGGCCCCAATTACTATTGTTTGTACCCCTAAAAGGCTAGATGAGGAGTAGGGGGGGTATGGAACAGGCAGCACCCTCAAACCTTCAGAAGTATGAGATGAACCCCAACAACTTGGAAAGGTGGATCTCTCTCACACGTACCAACACAGACTATCCCCCAATTTAACTGATCCCCAAAGGTTTTTGATTAAATAGCGGAATAGAAAATATGATCCAAAAAAAGTGTATGTATATCACACGTACACAACCACACTAGGCCCCAATTACTATTGTTTGTACCCCTAAAAGGCTAGATGAGGAGTAGGGGGAGTATGGAACAGGCAGCACCCTCAAATCTTCAGAAGTATGAGATTGTGTTCACTGTACCCCACAAAGATTGAGTTCACTGCACCCCACAATGATTGTGTTCACTGCACCCCACAAAGATTGTGTTCACTGCACCTCACAAAGATTGTGTTCACTGTACCCCCCAAAGATTGTGTTCACTGCACCCCACAAAGATTCTGTTCACTGTACCCCACAAAGATTGTGTTCACTGCACCCTAAAAGGATGTTGTTCACTGCACCCCACAAAGATTGTGTTCACTGCACCCTAAAAGGATGTTGTTCACTGCACCCCAAAAAGATTGTGTTCACTGTACCCCCCCAAAGATTGTGTTCACTGCACCCCACAAAGATTGTGTTCACTGCACCCCAAAAAGATTGTGTTCACTGTACCCCCCAAAGATTGTGTTCACTGCACCCCAAAAAGATTGTGTTCACTGTACCCCCCAAAGATTGTGTTCACTGCACCCCACAAAGATTCTGTTCACTGTACCCCACAAAGATTGTGTTCACTGCACCCCAAAAAGATTGTGTTCACTGTACCCCCCCAAAGATTGTGTTCACTGCACCCCACAAAGATTCTGTTCACTGCACCCCACAAAGGATTTTGTTCACTGCACCCCAAAAAGATTGTGTTCACTGCACCCCAAAAAGGATTTTGATCACTGCACCCCAAAAAGGATGTTGTTCACTGCACCCCAAAAATGATTTTGTTCACTCCACCCCAAAAAGATTGTGTTCACTGCACCCCACAAAGATTGTGTTCACTGCACCCCAAAAAGATTGTGTTCACTGTACCCCCCAAAGATTGTGTTCACTGCACCCCACAAAGATTCTGTTCACTGTACCCCACAAAGATTGTGTTCACTGCACCCCAAAAAGATTGTGTTCACTGCACCCCAAAAAGGATGTTGTTCACTGCACCCCAAAAAGATTGTGTTCACTGCACCCCACAAAGATTGTGTTCACTGCACCCCAAAAAGATTGTGTTCACTGCACCCCAAAAATGATTTTGTTCACTGCACCCCAAAAAGGATTTTGTTCACTGCACCCCAAAAAGGATGTTGTTCACTCCACCCCAAAAAGATTGTGTTCACTGCACCCCAAAAAGATTGTGTTCACTGCACCCCACAAAGGATTTTGTTCACTGCACCCCAAAAAGATTGTGTTCACTGCACCCCAAAAAGGATGTTGTTCACTGCACCCCAAAAAGGATTTTGTTCACTGCACCCCAAAAAGATTGTGTTCACTGCACCCCACAAAGGATTTTGTTCACTGCACCCCACAAAGATTGTGTTCACTGCACACCAAAAAGGATTGTGTTCACTGCACCCCAAAAAGATTTTGTTCACTGCACCCCAAAAAGATTGTGTTCACTGCAGCCCAAAAAGATTGTGTTCACTGCAGCCCAAAAAGATTGTGTTCACTGCAGCCCAAAAAGATTGTGTTCACTGCAGCCCAAAAAGATTGTGTTCACTGCAGCTCACACACAGAAAAATGGATGTGGATCACTGACACCTGCCTATCTCCAATCCCACACCACACAGCAATATCGATTGTAGTTTGTAGAACACAGTTTCCCTAAAATTCAGCAGACTCTGTCCCTAACAGGATTGAGAAGAGATCGTAGATCAGGATTGAGTGCAGACCCCACCCCCCACACAGCAATATCGATTGTAGTTTGTAGAAGACACTGACCCTATAATTCAGCAGACTCTATCCCTAAAATGCCTACAACTCGCCCTGCCTAAACACTCCGACCTGTCCCTCAATTCTATCCGGACACAAATGGTTTTTTCCTGCCTATCTTTCCCTAATCAGCAGCCCGCACATTGATGTGTGCTCTGTCCCTTAGCTAAGCAGCAGAATGACGCTGCTGCGGCGGCTGCCTCGAACTTATAAAGACTTGGTCACATGCTTCAGACGGCCAATCACAGCTACTAAGACATTTGCAGGCATGGCTGGGATGGCTTAAGGCACACCAGTTAAACGATTGTTGATTGGCTGTTGAAAGCCCGCCATGAAAAGAGCGCCAAAGCATGCAAAACCCGGAAATAAAACGACCGAACACGGATTTTTACCCGAACATACAGTAAAGTGTCCGTGTCCGTGTTCGGGTAAAAAAAATCCAATTATTCGGTACGAACACGAATAATACAGTCCGTGTTCGCTCAACACTACTCCCTGGTCATCTTTCACCTCAACTACTCCAACTCCCTCTTCGTTGGCTTACCTTTAAATAGGCTATTCCCTATTCAGTCCATCATGAATGCTGCTGCCAGACTCATCCACCTTAGAAACTGCTCAGCATCTGCTACCCCTCTCTGCCAATCCCTCAATTGGCTGCCACTGACCCAACAAATTAAATTAAAAATACTAACAACAACTTACAAAGCCATCCATAAATTGACCCTCAGCTACATCACTAACCTAGTTTCAAAACACCAACCAAATCATTCTCTTCGTTCCTCCCAAGACTTCCTGTTCTCTAGTTCCCTTGTCATCTCCTCCAAAGTGTACCTCCAGGACTTCTCCTGAGCCTCTTCCATTCTTTAGAATTCCAATCCCTACCCTAATCTGTCTAACTATCTCCTACTCTGTCCACTTTTAGGTGATTCCTGAAAACATTTCTCTTCAGAGAAGCCTGTGCTGCCTCCACCTAACAACTATACTTTTATTTTCTCCATCAGCTCATCCCCCCACAGTTATTACCTTTTGTGTCATTTTACCCTCTCTTTTAAATTGTAAGCTCTAGGGGGGGGGGGGCGTGGCGACTGCCGAGCAATATGGCCGCATAGCTTAGGAGCTCCGGGCTCACCTGGTGAAATAATTCTCCACAGCCTGACCACATTGACTGTTCGTGCCCGCAATACCCGGTTCTGGACGTGGGAACCCCTCGGGAAAGCACTCGCCATGACAAGGAGGAGGACCGAAGCCACAGTAGTCCGTAAGATGTCGGACTTCTTTGGGCCGACCGCGGCTGGTCTCCAACAAAATGGTGCCGAAGCCCATCCCTTGCCGCAACATGTCCACCCTCTAGCGGCGGTCGCACAGACTGACATCACGGCTACTCTCCCGGCGCTCAGTCAGTCGGATCCACCGCTCCTGATGCGCTCTGCACGTTCGGGTGACTCCTCTCCGGCGACCCCATCCACACAGAGCCCAGCCAAGTCAAGGCCCAGATGGGAGGAGAGCAGCTCTTCTGCTGATCAGCCAGATATGGAGGTGAGCAGCCATGGCAACCCAGTAGCTACAACTTGGGCTTATGTTCCCCCACCTGACCCCTTTGCCTCGATCAGTACCACGGGCCAACCAGTGTCCGATACTACCCTTAAGGAAATGCTCTCTATCATGCACACATCCATGCAAGCGAACATAGCAGCATCTATTGCCTATTGTCAAAAAGAACTCCATGGCATTGAAGACAGAGTGCATTCCGTGGAGAATAAAATGGGAGAATTCAAAGCCTCATACAATGTGTTGGTGGACTCTCATACTTCCCAGCAGGATGATATACGCCGCATCCAAGCCAAGTTAGCTGACCTTGAAGATCGGTCGAGGCGTAATAACTAGGGTTGAGCTGACACCTAGATGTCCGTGTTCGACGGGTTCGGCCGAACTTTAAAAAAAAGTCCGGGTCCGTGTCCCGGACTTTTACCGAACTTTTCCCGGACACCGAACCCGAACTTTAAGGCACTAAAATGGCTCTAAAACACCAATGGAAAGGGCTAGAGTGCTGCAAATAGCAGCAAAACGTAGTTAAGAGCATGGCAAGTGCTCTGCAAACAAATGTGGATAGGGAAATAACTTAAAACAACAAAAAAAAAAAACAGAAAAATAAAACAATGTTCTTCATCTCTGAAGGACGAGGCCCATATAGAGTAGGAGGGAGGTTGAGGTGGTGGTGGATGTGGCGGTGTCATAGGCGTGCGCACAGGGTGTGCCAGGTGTACCTGGGCACACCCTAATCACCTAGGGCACATAGCATTATCGCTCTGTTTGCCAGTGAGGAGATGGGAAAGATCTCCCTCGGACCTGCTCTGCTCTATTTCTCTTTGCCAGCAGGGAGAGTAATGTATCGGGGCCATGTACATGTAGGCAAACACATGCATGTGTATTTCAACTTTGGGGTGCACACCCTAATGCAATAGGCTGCGCACACCTATGGGCGGTGTAGGTGGAAGCGGTGGTGGAGGAGGACCAGGGCCGGATTAAGAGCATCATGGTCTTGGTGCTGAGGATTTTGAAGGGCCTTAAGGGCCGTGCCTTGGCATGCACCCAGAGGAGGAAGGGTGCAGCCATGCATGCCTAATTCAACATGGGATGCTGTCTCTGAAGCCCATAAACACATCCATGCATCGGCAACTGTCCCTCCTTGTCAGGCCTTCGCGCTGTGTGGGGAGGTTCTGAGGGTGCTGCCTGGGGAAGTGAGCATAGAAGCCAGACTTCTGTGTTTACAAGTGACAGAAGAGCGGTCACAGTGAATATGGCCAACCCGGGGCCTATATAAAAGGTAGGGGCCTGGAGCTGCAGCTCCAATAGCCCCTACGTTAATCTGGCCCTGAGGAGGAGGACGAGGTAGCCAACACTGCTTCTTTTCACAAATTTTAAATGAGGGTACACCCCAAAAGAGTGAGAAAGAGCAAAAATGGAACAATGGGTGGGTAAGGTCGGTATCCATTGCTATTCTGCACAAGGTACAGAAAAGTCCCGTGGGATCCATGCCTGGTTCATTTTAATGAACGTGAGCTTGTCCACATTGTCTCTGGACAGGCGGCTGCGCTTGTCTGTTATAACGCCCCCAGCCGTGCTAAATACCCGTTCAGATAATACACTGGCTACAGGGCACACCAGCACCTCCAAGGCGTAAAGGGCAAGCTCAGGCCATGTGCCCAATTTGGAGACCCAGAAGTTGAAGGGGGCAGACCCCTCATTCACTACATGTAGGCGTGTGCACACATACTGCTCCACCATGTTGGTAAAATGCTGCCTCCTGCTAAGACGTTCCATCTGAGCTGCTGGTGCTGCTGTTTGTTGTGGCGTGCTGACAAAGCTTTTCCACATTTCGGCCATGCTAACCCTGCCTTCTGAGGTGCTGGCGGTGCCCTGGTTGCGTTGGCGACCTCCTCCTCCTCCTCCTCCTCTGCCTTGTGCTTCCACTGTGGCCCCGCTGTCAGATGGGAATGCCAGCAGCATCGCATCTACCAGCGTGCGCTTGTACTCGCGCATCTTGCGATCGCGCTCCAGTGAGTGAATTAAGGACGGTACGTTGTCCTTGTAACGGGGATCCAGCAGCGTGGCCACCCAGTAATCAGCACAAGTTAGAATGTGGGCAACTCGGCGGTCGTTGTGGAGACACTGCAGCATGTAATCGCTCATGTGTGCCAGGCTGCCCAGAGGCGACGAAAGGCTGTCCTCTGTGGGAGGTGTATCGTCCGTGTCCTCTTTATCCCCCCAGCCACGCACCAGTGATGGCCATGAGCTGGCCTGGGTGCCACCCTGCTGTGAACATGGTTCCATCTCCTCCTCCAGCTCCTCCTCCTCCTCATCCTCCAGAACTGTGCCCCTGCTGGACAATTGTGTCCCTGGCATTTGTGTGTGCAGGAACCCACCCTCGGAGCCCCTTGCGAATGACTGCCCTGAAAGCCTTTGAAATGTTACCTCTTCATCCTCCTCCTCCTCCTCCTCATCCTGTGCCACATCCTCTTCCATCATCGCCCGAATTGTTTTTTCAAGGAGGCATAGAAGTGGGATAGTTAAGCTGAGAACGGCGTCATTGCCACTGGCCATGTTGGTGGAGTACTCAAAACAGCGTAACAAGGCACACAGGTCTCGCATGGAGGCCCAGTTATTGGTGGTGAAGTGGTGCTGTTCCGCAGAGCGACTCACGCGTGCGTGCTGCAGCTGAAACTCCACTATGGCCTGCTGCTGCTCGCACAGTCTTTGCAGCATGTGCAAGGTGGCGTTCCACCTTGTGGGCACGTCACATATGAGGCGGTGAGCGGGAAGACCGAAGTTACGCTGCAGCGCTGCCAGGCGAGCAGCAGCAGGGTGAGAACGCCGAAAGTGCGCACAGACGGCCCGCACTTTCTGCAGCAGCTCTGACATATCGGGGTAGTTTTTAAGGAACCTCTGCACCACCAAATTCAGCACATGCGCCAGGCAAGGGATGTGCGTCAAACCGGCTAGGCCCAGAGCTGCTATGAGATTTCGCCCATTATCGCACACCACCAGGCCGGGCTTGAGGCTCGCTGGCAGCAACCACTCATTTGTCTGCTGTTCCATGCTCCTCCACAACTCCTGCGCGGTGTGTGGTTTGTCCCCCAAACAGGCAAGTTGTAAAACTGCCTGCTGTTGTTTAGCCCTGGCCGTGCTGAAGTTGGTGGTGAAGGTATTACGCTGTCCGGATGAGGAGGCGGTAGAGGATGAGGTAGCGGAGTAGGATGAGTTAGGAACAGGAGGCAAACTGAAGCGCCCTGCAATCCTCGGTGGTGGAAGGACATGCGCCAAATTGCTATCCGCCTCAGGCCCATCCGCCACTGCATTTACCCAGTGTGCCGTTAGGGAGATATAACGCCCCTGACCCTGCTTACTGGTCCACGTATCGGTAGTTAGGTGGACCTTGGCACAGATGGCGTTGCGCAGTGCACACCTGATTTTTTTCCCCCACTTGGTTGTGCAGGGAAGGGATGGCTTGCCTGGAAAAGTAGTGGTGGCTGGGCACGACGTACTGTGGGACAGCCACCGACATAAGGTTTTTAAAACTGTGCGTCTCCACCAGACGGAATGACAGCATTTCAAAGGCCAATAATTTTGAAATGCTGGCATTCAGGGCCAGGGATCGCGGGTGGGTAGGGGGGTACTTCCTCTTCCTCTCAAGTGTTTGGGAGATGGAAAGCTGAACGCTTCCACGGGACATTGTGGAGATGGTTGTTGGTGACCCAGGTGGTGGTGTTGCTGACAGATCGTCTGTTTGCGGGGTGGCAGGTGCCGGTATCACTACAGATGTGGCTGGAGCGGCCGAGACTGCAGCAGAAGAGGAAGCAGGATGAGCCAGAGACGTTTCTTGGTTTTGAAGGTGTGTACTCCACTGCAGCTCGTGCTTTGCACTTAGATGCCTGATCATGCAGGTTGTGCTCAGGTTGAGAAGGTTTATGCCTCGCTTCAAGCTCTGATTGCACAGGGTGCAAACCACTCGTGTCCTGTCATCAGCACATTTTCTAAAGAACTTCCACGCTAGAGAACTCCTTTGAGCTGACTTTGGTGCGCTCGTTCCCTTGCTGCGTTGGGCAGTAGCGGGCGTAGTGTCTAGGGCACGGCCGCTCCGCTTCTGCACCCTGCTCCCTCTTCTGCTGTGCTGGTGGCTCTGTGCGACCACTGCCTCTTCCTCCAAACTTCTCAGGTCACCTGCATGACGTTCATTCCATGTGGGGTCGAGGACCTCATCGTCCTCCACATCATCTTCCACCCAGTCTTCACCCCTGCCCTCCTTGTCGGTCTCCACAATGCTGAACGCCGCAGCAGTTGGCACCTGCGTTTCGTCATCATCGGAGACGTGCTGCGATGATCCTTGCATGTACTCATCTTGAGAAATAAGTGGTTGGGCATCGCTGCACTCAATCTCTTCCACTTCTGGGGCAGGGCTAGGTGGATGGCCCTGGGAAACCCTGCTGACAGAGTCATCAAAAAGAAGAAGAGACTGCTGTATGGCTTGGGGCTCAGACTGCTTGCCTGATTTGCAAGGGGGTGAGGTGAAAGACGGTTGGACATCGGCTGCAGGTGCCAACTGTGACCTTTCTGCAGTAGACTGGGTGGGAGACAATGTGAAGGAACTGGAGGCACTGTCAGCAGCAAACCAATCTACTATCGCCTCCACTTGTTCTGGCCTCATCACTTCTAGGGGCGTATAATGCCCTACCAAATACTGATGCAGGTTCTGTTGCCTACTCACACTTGAGGAAGGTGTTTCACTTGTGCGTGTAGCTGGCACAGATCGACCACGTCCTCTCCTTGCAACAGGAGCTCTACCAGCAGCACCACGACCCAGGCCACGGCCCTTATTTGACGGTCTCCTCATATTTCTGTAATTTAAGATCTTGCCCTAGAAAGGTTTTTATTGAATAGCGGAATAGGAAATATGATCCAAAAAAGTGTATGTATCTCGCACGTACAAAACCACACTAGGCCCCAATTACTATTGTTTCTACCCCTAAAAGGATGGTTGAGCAGTAGGAGGAGGAGTATGGAACAGGCAGCACCCTCAAATCTTCAGAAGTATGAGATGAACCCCAAAAACTTGGAAAGGTGGATCTCACACGTACCGACACAGACTATCACGCAATTTAATTGATCCCCAAAGGTTTTAATTGAATAGCGGAATAGAAAATATGATCAAAAAGAAAGTGTATGTATCTCACACGTACACCACCACACTAGGCCCCAATTACTATTGTTTGTACCCCTAAAAGGATGGTTGAGCAGTAGGAGGAGGAGTATGGAACAAGCAGCACCCTCAAATCTTCAGAAGTATGAGATGAACCCCAAAAACTTGGAAAGGTGGATCTCACACGTACTGACACAGACTATCACGCAATTTAATTGATCCCCAAAGGATTTAATGGAATAGCGGAATAGAAAATATGATCAAAAAGAAAGTGTATGTATCTCACACGTACACCCCCACACTAGGCCCCAATTACTATTGTTTGTACCCCTAAAAGGATGGTTGAGCAGTAGGAGGAGGAGTATGGAACAGGCAGCACCCTCAAATCTTCAGAAGTATGAGATGAACCCCAAAAACTTGGAAAGGTGGATCTCACACGTACCGACACAGACTATCACGCAATTTAATTGATCCCCAAAGGTTTTAATTGAATAGCGGAATAGAAAATATGATCAAAAAGAAAGTGTATGTATCTCACACGTACACCACCACACTAGGCCCCAATTACTATTGTTTGTACCCCAAAAAGGATGGTTGAGGAGTAGGAGGAGGAGTATGGAACAGGCAGCACCCTCAAATCTTCAGAAGTATGAGATGAACCCCAAAAACTTGGAAAGGTGGATCTCACACGTACCGACACAGACTATCCCGCAATTTAATTGATCCCCAAATGATTTAATTGAATAGCGGAATAGAAAATATGATCAAAAAGAAAGTGTATGTATCTCACACGTACACCACCACACTAGGCCCCAATTACTATTGTTTGTACCCCTAAAAGGATGATTGAGCAGTAGGAGGAGGAGTATGGAACAGGCAGCACCCTCAAATCTTCAGAAGTATGAGATGAACCCCAAAAACTTGGAAAGGTGGATCTCACACGTACCGACACAGACTATCACGCAATTTAATTGATCCCCAAAGGTTTTAATTGAATAGCGGAATAGGAAATATGATCAAAAAGAAAGTGTATGTATCTCACACGTACACCACCACACTAGGCCCCAATTACTATTGTTTGTACCCCTAAAAGGATGGTTGAGCAGTAGGAGGAGGAGTATGGAACAGGCAGCACCCTCAAATGTTCAGAAGTATGAGATTGTGTTCACTGTACCCCACAAAGATTGTGTTCACTGCACCCCACAAAGATTGTGTTCACTGCACCTCAAAAAGGATTTTGTTCACTGCACCCCACAAAGATTGTGTTCACTGCACCCCAAAAAGATTGTGTTCACTGTACCCCCCAAAGATTGTGTTCACTGCACCCCACAAAGATTCTGTTCCCTGTACCCCACAAAGATTGTGTTCACTGCACCCCACAAAGGATTTTGTTCACTGCACCCCAAAAAGATTGTGTTCACTGCACCCCAAAAAGGATGTTGTTCACTGCACCACAAAAAGGATTTTGTTCACTGCACCCCAAAAAGATTGTGTTCACTGCACCCCACAAAGATTGTGTTCACTGCACCCCACAAAGGATTTTGTTCACTGCACCCCAAAAAGATTGTGTTCACTGTACCCCCCAAAGATTGTGTTCACTGCACCCCACAAAGATTCTGTTCACTGTACCCCACAAAGATTGTGTTCACTGCACCCCACAAAGGATTTTGTTCACTGCACCCCAAAAAGATTGTGTTCACTGCACCCCAAAAAGGATGTTGTTCACTGCACCCCAAAAAGGATTTTGTTCACTGCACCCCAAAAAGATTGTGTTCACTGCACCCCACAAAGATTGTGTTCACTGCACCCCACAAAGGATTTTGTTCTCTGCACCCCAAAAAGATTGTGTTCACTGTACCCCCCAAAGATTGTGTTCACTGCACCCCACAAAGGATTTTGTTCACTGCACCCCAAAAAGATTGTGTTCACTGTACCCCCCAAAGATTGTGTTCACTGCACCCCACAAAGATTCTGTTCACTGTACCCCACAAAGATTGTGTTCACTGCACCCCACAAAGGATTTTGTTCACTGCACCCCAAAAAGATTGTGTTCACTGCACCCCAAAAAGGATTTTGTTCACTGCACCCCAAAAAGGATGTTGTTCACTGCACCCCAAAAAGGATTTTGTTCACTCCACCCCAAAAAGATTGTGTTCACTGCACCCCACAAAGATTGTGTTCACTGCACCCCACAAAGGATTTTGTTCACTGCACCCCAAAAAGATTGTGTTCACTGCACCCCACAAAGATTGTGTTCACTGCACCCCACAAAGGATTTTGTTCACTGCACCCCAAAAAGATTGTGTTCACTGTACCCCCCAAAGATTGTGTTCACTGCACCCCACAAAGATTCTGTTCACTGTACCCCACAAAGATTGTGTTCACTGCACCCTAAAATGATTTTGTTCACTGCACCCCAAAAAGGATGTTTTTCACTGCACCCCAAAAAGGATGTTGTTCACTGCACCCCAAAAAGGATTTTGTTCACTGCACCCCAAAAAGATTGTGTTCACTGCACCCCACAAAGATTGTGTTCACTGCACCCCACAAAGGATTTTGTTCACTGCACCCCAAAAAGATTGTGTTCACTGCACCCCAAAAAGGATTTTGTTTACTGCACCCCAAAAAGGATGTTGTTCACTGCACCCCACAAAGATTGTGTTCACTGCACCCCACAAAGATTGTGTTCACTGCACCCCACAAAGGATTTTGTTCACTGCACCCCAAAAAGATTGTGTTCACTGCACCCCAAAAAGGATGTTGTTCACTGCACCCCAAAAAGGATTTTGTTCACTGCACCGCAAAAAGATTTTGTTCACTGCACCCCAAAAAGGACGTTGTTCACTGCACCCCAAAAAGATTGTGTTCACTGCAGCCCAAAAAGATTGTGTTCACTGCAGCTCACACACAGAAAAATGGATGTGGATCACTGACACCTGCCTATCTCCTATCCCACACCACACAGCAATATCGATTGTAGTTTGTAGAACACAGTTTCCCTAAAATTCAGCAGCAGCAGCCTCTCCCTAACAGGATTGAGAAGAGATCGTAGATCAGGATTGAGTGCAGAGTCACCCCACCCCCCACACAGCAATATCGATTGTACTTTGTAGAAGACACCGACCCTATAATTCAGCAGACTCTATCCCTAAAATGCCTACAACTCGCCCTGCCTAAACACTCCGACCTGTCCCTCAATTCTATCCGGACACAAATGGTTTTTTCCTGCCTGTCTTTCCCTAATCAGCAGCCAGCACGTTGATGTGTGCTCTGTCCCTGATCTAAGCAGCAGAATGAAGACGCTGCGGCTGCCTGGAACTTATAAAGACTTGGTCACATGCTTCAGACGGCCAATCGCAGCTACTGAGACATTTGCAGGCATGGCTGGGATGGCTTAAGGCACACCAGTTAAACGATTGTTGATTGGCTGTTGAAAGCCCGCCATGAAAAGAGCGCCAAAGCATGCAAAACCCGGAAATAAAACGACCGAACACGGATTTTTACCCGAACATATAGTAAAGTGTCCGTGTCCGTGTTCGGGTACAAAAAATCCAATTATTCGGTACGAACACGAATAATACAGTCCGTGTTCGCTCAACACTAGTAATAACCTTAAAATCAGGGGTATACCAGAATCCATCCTGCCTAACCAACTCCCCTCTTTTGTCACAAGGCAGTCCCTGAACTCACCAACGCAGATCTAACAATCGACAGAATACACCGTATTCCTAAGCCGTCCTTCCTCCCGCAAGAAGTTCCCCGAGACGTATTGCTTAGGGTACATTTTTTTCAAGCCAAGGAAAAGATCCTCAAAACCTTCCGGCGAAAAGACCACCTCCCAGAACTCGCTGAGACCTCCAAATACTTCCTGACTACTCCCAGTATACTCTGCAACTACGGCGTAACCTGAATTCCATCACTAAGGCTCTACGCAATCATAAAATAATCTACAAATGGAAGTATCCGGCAAAGTTATGGGTAAAACATCAAGGCACCTCATCTCAAATCACCAACATGGAACAAGGCATCCGCATGTTTCATCAATGGGGTATTGTCCCAGACCCCTCTGGTCCAACTCACACGACAGCGCACCTCCTATCGCACATATGCAACCCAAATGGAACATCGCGTCAAGATCGTCGAGATCCAATACCCGTCACAAATGACAGTCTTACCTGATGCTTTCGCCGGGTGACTTCCCGCTCTTATGCCTCTGATGGGCACCTGCCACCGTGCTCATGACCCCCGCTACCTTTGCAACACTAGTTGCTCACCTGGTCCCAACGGACCGAGTATTTTTTACCCTTTGATCTTGTTTTCTGTTTTTTTGTTCATTCTCTTTTTGTACTTTGTGTTCTGTTCCGGCCGTAATCCTGGATCCACGCATTGGAATCCCCCGATGTTCGCCATTCCAGTAACCAGGCCCTCCTCTGATCCTGTATGGACCACAGCCCTACCTTCGTTCACCAGATCCAATTCA
Source organism: Pelophylax lessonae (assembly GCF_965119305.1). NCBI lineage: Eukaryota > Metazoa > Chordata > Amphibia > Anura > Ranidae > Pelophylax > Pelophylax lessonae. The sequence goes on along the minus strand of NC_138779.1, from coordinate 141,120,549 downwards.
CAGTGCGCATCTTCCCTGCATCCTCGATGCCGGTCACACAGGTACTCTATCCCACTTGGTTATATTCACACCTCACACACCCCATTTGTTGCTTCTCTTATTTCCGGATCCCTGTTCCTGGGAAAACTGACTGTCTTCATTACTTCTGGATTTGGACACGTACGGGAAACCTCCCTCTAGTTTTTTAAGCCTCTCCAACTACTATCCTTGAACGCTAAGGGTCTAAACCACCCTGCAAAAAGATACTCTTTGTGGAAAGAGGCGACATCATCTAAAGCTGATGTTCTTGCGGTGCAAGAGATGCACTTCAAACTGCTCCCACCCAGACTATCCACGTGTCTTTCAAGCCTCCTGCATGGAGAAAAAGAGGGGGTGTTGTTGGCTGTTCGTGCCTCTGTGTCCTTTGACTACTCTAGGGTGGTCCAGGACTCGGAGGGACGATACATCATCCTTAACTGTACTATTGATAAATGCCAATATACGATTGTGAATGTATATGCTCCAAATACACACCCGTTGCGATTTTTACGTAAGCTCTGCTCTAAAATTGCCAAGGTTAAAAGTGGTAGGCTCATTGTCTGCGGTGATTTTAATTTGGTGATGAACCACGCCATGGACTCCTCTGCCAGAGGTAAATCCACCCTACCGTCCCTGGCCAATCTTATACACTCTGAGGGGCTCCATGACATGTGGCGTTACCAACACGCAGAAGAGAGGGATTACTAATTTTTTTCACCTTGCCACACCACATATACCAGAATAGACATGTTTCTAGTAGATTCTTCCACACTACCCTTAGTTCTTGCCACGTCCAAATCCCCTATCACGTGGTCAGATCATGCTGCCGATCATATGTCCCTAGCCACTGGCCCTGTCTCTCTAAGACTTCTAAATTCGAATCACAGCCGAAACTGATCTGCAAGCGCCAGGTAAACTATGTCCTCCGGCACCCGACAATCATCTGACAATCATAAAACAATAAAACAAGGCAGATCTCAGTTCTGACAGGGGGGAAGGGATTGATCCTGTGTCTCTGCAAAGCAGGGGCTAGAATAGATCCCTTCCCCTAGTGAAAGCAGCACACAGTGTACACAAAAATACTGGTTAGGCACACAGTGAACCCTTTAATCATCCTAGATGTTTAACCTTTTCCTAGCGAGTGTCATTAGTACAGTGACTGGGCATGTTTTTAGCACTTATCCCTGTATTAGTGTCACTGGTCAGTGTCTGATTGTACACTACAATATCAGAGTCCCGGTATAAGTCACTGATCACTGCCATTACTATTATATTAAATAAATAAATAAATAAAAATAAAGTTTGCATAAACCAATCATTATACGCTTATTGGGACTTTTTTGTTTACCAAAAACATGCAGCAGAATACATATTGACCTAAATTTAGATTTTTCTATTTTTTTTTATAGCAGAAAGTAAAAACTATTGTTTTTTTGTTTTTTTTTTCAAAATTGTCAGTCTTTTTTTGTTTATATAGCAAAAAATAAAAATGCAGTGGTGATCAAATACCACCAAAAAAAAAAAATCTCTATTTGTGGGAAAAAAAAAAATTATTTAGGTACAGTGTCGCACGACCGCGCAATTGTCAGGTAAAGTAACGCAGTGCCGTATCACAAAAAAAGTTGCCTGGTCGTGAAGGGGGGTAACTCATCCAGGGGTCAAGTGGTTAAAGCTGTAAGGGCCCCAAAATGTTGGAACTTATGTACTATGGAAGGGAAAGAGGTCTGTGGTTGGGTCACATATAATAAGAGGTCATTGTGGAACAAGCTAGTTTAGTAAGGATAGTACCAACCATCAGTCCGGATTTATTCAGATTCTGTCTTAAGGTCCCGAAGATGTTCCATCCCAAGGAAATAGAGGGAAGTGGAGAGATGGCAACCCTGTCTGGTGCTGTTTTTGATGGACAATCTTGGAGATAGAGAGCCATTTACTAGAACTGTGGCTGATAATAAAGACTACATAACTAAAATATTAGAGATCATGTTGGGATCCATACCTATTTTTGCTAAAAGTATGTTTTAGGAAGGAACGGCTTTTTCTGCATCAACCTATAGGAGGCACATGGGCATTTTAGAAACTTGAGCATGTTGCATCAGCAGAAGAGTTTTAATTGTGTTATCCCTTGCCAATTGGCCTTGTACACACCCCACTTGATCTTTGGGAATAAGTGTGGGGAGAAGAGCTATTAGCTTGTAAAAATGTCACTTCCGCTCAAAGGGCCACATTTTTTATTTTGTTATTGCTTTTAAGTGTAAATGTTAGATATGAGGTCTTTTTTATCCCAGATCTCACATTAAAGAGGACCTGTCATGCTTATTTCTATTACAAGGGATGTTTACATTCCTTGTAAAAGAAATAAAAGTGATCAAAAAATTTTTTTTAAAGGGACAATGTAAAAATAAAAAATAAAATAAAAAGGAAAAAAAAAAAAATTTAAAGCGCCCCGTCCCTCCAAGCCCGTGCCTAGAAGCAAACGCATACTCAAGTCGCGCCCACATATGTAAACCGTGTTCAAACCACACATGTTAGGTAATGCTGCGATCGTTAGAGTGGGAGCAAAAAGTTTAGCACTAGATCTCCTCTGTAACTCTAAACTGGTAACCTTTAGAAACGTTTAAAGTGTTGCCTATGGAGATTTTTAAGTACCAAAATTTGTCACCATTCCACGAGCGTGGGCAATTTTGAAGCATGACATGTTAGGTATCAATTTACTCAGCGTAACATTATCTTTCACATTATAGAAAAAAACGTTCTGTTTTCTTATTTTTTAATTAAAAAAAGTGTATTTTTTTCCCAAAAAATTCCATTTGTATGACTGCTGCGCAAAGACAGTGTGACATAAAGTATTGCAATGATCTCCATTTTATTCTCTATGCTCCCTGCTAAAAAATATGTATAATGTTTGGGGGTTCTAAGTAATTTTCTAGCAAAAAATATGAATTTTAACTTGTAAACAACAAATGGCAGTAATGGGCCTTGTTCTTAAGTGGTTAAAGTGACAGTACACAAGAATGTTTTTTTTTTTGTTTTTTTTTGTTTGTTTTTTTACAGAAAGAAAAATAGCAAAAAAGGTAAAAGAAATACATTAGGGCTCCTTTCACACTTGTGCGACTTCAAAGTCACGCAATTTTACCGCGACTTTGTTGCCGCGATTTTGACGCGATTTTGATGCGAGTTTGACTTGGCTTGAATGTCTTTGGCCTTAAAACGCTTCTAAATCGTTCCAAAGTAGTGCAGATATGACCCAGTGAGATAATGCATACAACATTCACTAGGTAAACTCACAATGTCATAACAGAAAGAAAAAGATCATTTTTTTTCAAGCATTTTGTGATTCAAATGTATTCATTCTGTTCACTTTATAAAGAAGTCATTTGCAAAGACTTAACTTTAAAAAAAGTATTCACTTTGAAATTATACTAAGCTGAACAGTGGCTCCCAAGATGCCTTATTACTGGGCAGTACTACACAACTCATTTTTGTAACTCTTTTTTGCAGTATACCTTTACAGCATTACTAATTATTACATAGAAAAGGACTCCAAGAACATATTTGCCTGGCTGTGAAAAGTATAAAAAAGCAGGTGTAAAAAAATGCTAGTGGAATATTAAACCATTATAAATATTTTTTAACTGCGTTTACTGTATATACACACACACACACACACTATATATATATATATATATATATATATATATATATATATATATATATATATATACACATATACAGTATATATATATAAATATATATATATATATATATATATATATATATATATATATATATATATATATATATATATATATATATATATACACAGTATCTCACAAAAGTGAGTACACCCCTTACATTTTTGTAAATAATTTATTATACCTTTTCATGTGACAACTGAAGAAATTACGCTTTACTGCAATGTAAAGTAGTGAGTGTACAGCTTGTATAACAGTGTCAATTTGCTGTCCCCTCAAAATAACTCAACACACAGCCATTAATGTCTAAACCACTGGCCCCAAAAGCGAGTACACTCCTAAGTTTAAATGTACAAATTGGGCCAAAAGTGTGAGTATTTTGTGTGGCCACCATTATTTTCCAGCATTGCCTTAACCCTTTAGGGCATGGAGTTTACCACATCTTCACAGGTTGCCACTGGAGTCCTCTTCCACTCCTCCATGATGACATCACAGTGTTATTATTGGTTCCAATAATACATGTCCTTAGTCTGCTTGTCTTCAGAAAACTGTTTGCGGGCTTTCTTGTGCATCATCTTTAGAAGAGGTTTCCTTCTGGGACGACAGCCATGCAGACCAATTTCATACAGTGTGCAGCGTATGGTCTGAGCACTCACCAGCTAACCCCCCCCCCCCCCACCCCTTCAACCTCTACAGCAATGCACTGCATCCCTAAGTTTAAATGTTCACAAGAAGTTGAGTGCATGTTCTCATCGTTATATCCAGAGGTTGTCTTTGGGAAATAGTTTAATGAGCACTCATAAAACTATTTCCCAAAGACAACCTCTGGATATGACGATGAGCACGTGCACTCAACTTCTTTGGTCGACCATGGCGAGCCCTGTTCTGAGTGGAACCTGTCCTGTTAAACTGTTGTATGGTCTTGGCCACCCTGCTGCAGCTCAGTTTCGGGGTCTTGGCAATCTTCTTATAGCCTAGGCCATCTTTATATAGAACAACAATTCTTTATTTCAGATTCTAAGAGAGTTAATTTCTTTGAGGTGAAATGTTGAACTTCCAGTGGCCAGTATGAGAGAGTGAGAGCGATAACATGAAATATAACACACCTGCTCCCCATTCACACCTGAGACTTTGTAACACTAACGAGTCACATGACACTGCAGAGGGAAAATGGCTAATTGGGCCCAATTTGGACATTTTCACTTAGGGGTGTACTCACTTTTGTTGCCAGCGGTTTAGACATTAATAGCTGTGTGTTGAGTTATTTTGAGGAGACAGCAAATTTACACTGTTATACAAGCTGTACACTCACTACTTTACATTGCAGTAAAGCGTAATTTCTTCAGTTGTCACATGAAAAGATATAATAAAATATTTACAAAAATGTGAGGGGTGTACTTACTTTTGTGAGATGAGATACTCTATATACACTGTACATATACATACATACATTCATACACATATATATATATATATATATATATATATATATATATATACACAATATATTGAGAGAGAGAGAGAAAGAAAGAGAGAAATAATGGTAGACAAACATTGGTCCAAAATGTTACATAGTTACATAGTAGTTGAGGTTGAATAAAGACAATAGTCCATCCAGTTCAACCTGTGGAGGTGTGTTTGGCCGTAATCATCTCTCATACCCCTAATGTTCTGATCCTTGAGATGTATGTCCAAGAGTCTTTTGAAAGTAGCCATATTTCCTGCAGAAACTACCTCTTGTGGTAGAGAATTCAACAATCTTGTATCCCTAACAGTAAAGAACCCCCTGCGTTGCCTGAGGTTAAAACGATTCTCCTCAATGATGCTGGCCGATCCCGTCATGAGGGGGAGGAGCCTGACGGCATGCACGTAGGCTGCCGGGAGATGGCTGTCTAAAACACTCCAGTGCACCGAATGTCCGCTGAGACGTGCAAAATCGCGGGCACTGTGTAGACCTCCGGCTCCCCTCCATTCGCCTCCGCTCAGCCTCACTCACCTCCCTATCTTGGGGCTCTTGATCGGGGCTTGCTGGAAGCTCTGGGTCCGTCCTGGCGTGCGGCGGTGTCCTCCCCTTGATCTGACGGTGCGGTCCGGATGAACTCTCGCGGGGTTACATGGACCAGGAAGCGGACGCCGTGTTGTCGGAGAGAACCGCCGGCAGGAAGCAAGTAGGAAGCAGACCTAGCTCCCCAAGGGAGTGAAGGAGTAAGCCGCTGCCGCCTCCGTGAGCCTGGGAGAGCCACACACCGCACTGGGACATCTTTGAGCACCACCATTCAGCCACCCAGCTTCTCATCCATCACCTCTGCTAAAACAGCTCACAGAAGAAGAGCAGCAGCAGCAGCAAAATCGTGAGTAAGGGAATAAAACTCTTCTCCTTTACTGGTTTAAAATGTTAATGAACTGTTACTGACTGAGGCTACACGGAATTTAAGAGACTTTTTAAGACAAACATAATAAAAATTTCCCATTGCACAGCCTGTCGCTTCTGCTAGCTAACTGCTGCTCCACCCTGGTGCTGGGAAACACCTCTCCCCTTTACCCCACGTCAGATCTATTCATTCTTCCCTGTATATAGTACGGTGTGAGTTTGGCTCAGCCTGTCTCAGTGCCTGGAGGTCTTCACCATTCCTGCTCTTTTTACTGTGCTGCCTGTTGCCTGTTGCCATTACTGAGTGAACTTGCTGCTATTCCCTCCCGCTCGGATAAGGAGGAGGTGCCCCTCATTTAAAAGTTGATAAATCTATTATCACAATACTATATGACTACAACCATTTATTTACCTATTGACCTATTGACTCTTTTTTGCACACACTATAGTGTGGGTTGGGCTTCGCTTGGTTCAGTGCTTGGAGGTTCCCACCATCCCTGCTCTTTAATTGTATTGTACTACCCATGGTCGCCACCGCAATTTGCCTCCTTTAAGCGTCTGCTGCTCTGCCCTGGTGCTGGGAAACATCTCTCCCCTGAACCCTACGTTAACTTGTTACTCTCCCCTGTACATACAACAGTGTGGGTCAGGCTCAGCTAGGCTCAGTGTTTGGAGGTTTCCACCATCCCCACTCTGTATCGTGTTGCCTACGGCCACCATTGAGTGAACCCAGTGCTGTTATCCCTTCCTGCTTCTATAGAATTGGAGCTGGGAGCCGGGGTCTGGAAACGACCCTCATTCTTTTACAGCCATCTGTTACTGCGGAATCAATACAGAGGCGACCTGGCCTACCTTGTTTTTTTCTTTTATTTTTGCCGTGTTGCAAGATTTTATAAAGGAATTTTGAAGTATCATCTACACAATGAGAGGTAAATCTACAAGAGGAGGAGCCATAGCAAAATCACCGAGGGTGACCTCAAGCCCCAACACAATCAGGAAATTTATGACACAAGAAAATTCCCTAGAAAAAACCTTTCAGGAAAAACAGGAAAAACAACAAGGAACAGGAAAGAAGAAAGGGGAGAAAAGTCAAAGAGCTGAAGTAACTAAATCACCTATCAGTTCAGCAAACTCCGAGTTAAGTCTAAGGACTGAAAATGATGAAGAGGAAGAACAGGGAGAAATAAAAGAAAATGCCCCTACAAAAGGTGATATGCGATGAAAATGTTCGCAAAATTAGAAAAATCATTAAAATTTGAATTAATTAAAATCCAGACTGACCTAGGACATGTCCAGACGGATCTGGGGCATGCCCTGGGGCGGGTGGAAGAACTAGAGAGAAAACAAGAGGACCAAACAAAAATAATACAGGGAATGAGAAAAGAAATAAATTAAACTAAGAAAAAAGCCAGAGATCTAGCTTATAAACTAGAAGATCAAGAGAACAGAGCAAGACGAAAAAATTTGAGGATTCGAGGATTAAGAGATACATCACAGGAAGAAAATTTAGGAGTAAAACTTCAAAAAATCCTTAACCCAGTATTAGGTAGAGGGGAAGAAGATCAATTACTGATTGAAAGAGTCTGTCGCATAAGAAAACCGATAGGAATCCCAGCAGAATCACCTAGAGATGTGATAATCAGATTTCAAAATTACACAGACAAAGCACAAATATGGGAAAACTTAACCACTTAAGCCCCGGAGGATTTTCCTGCTAAACGACCAGGGGGTATTTTGCGATTCGGCACTGCGTGACTTTAATGGACAATTGTGCAGTCGTGCGACGCTGTACCTAAACGAATTTGACGTCCTTTTTTTCCCACAAACAGAGCTTTCTTTTGGTGGTATTTGATCACCCGTGCGATTTTTACTTTTTGCGCTATAAACAAAAAAAGAGCGTACATTTTGCAAAAATAACAATATTTTTCACATTTTTTTATATGAAATTCCCCCCCAAAAAAATGTAAAAATCAAAATTGTTTAACATTTTCGGCCAATTTGTTTTATGCTACCTATGTTTGGTAAAAAAAATCGCAAAAAGCGTATTTTGATTGGTTATCGCGTTTACTAACAAAGGGAAAGATTTTTGTCATTTTTGTTGGTTTTTTTTTAACGTGTAATGGCGGCGATCTGCGATTTTTATGGCGGTACTGCGACATTGCGGCGGACAGATCGGACCCTTGACTGACATTTTTGACACTTTTGGGGTTACCAGTGACATTTCTACAGTAATCAGTGCTATACATATGCACTGTTACTGTAAAAATACACTGGTAGTGAAGGGGTTAACTTTATTTGGGAGGGAGGGGCTGTGTGTATCCCTAGGGGCGTGCTTTCTACTGTGATTGGCTGTGGCTTGAGCTGTAAGGACACTGATCAACGGATCTACATACTAGATCCGTGTGATCAGTGTCTTTACAGCGAGGAGAATGACAGGTGGCTTGTTTACACAAGCTGCCTGACATTCTCCCTCTCCCCCGCCGATCGGCGAGTGACCGGCGGACATCGGGTCCGCTGGTCACACGCGCGGGGGGGTCCGTGACCGCGCGGGAGCGGGAGCGCGCCTCCGCAGGCGCGCGCTCGCTCCCCAGAGCCTCACAGGCGAACGACGTAGACCTACGTCACTCTGCCTGTGAGGGGCTGACTGCCGCAGTAAATATACTGTGAGCAGTCGGCAAGCGGTTAAAGAAAAATAAATCATTAATGAATACAGGAAATACAGAAAATGATAAGATACAGATATTTACAGATCTGGCACCGGAAACATTGAGGAGGAGAAGAACTTTAAAGCCACTAACAGAAGAGATGCAAAAACAAGGAATCAGATACAAATGGGGGTTCCCAGCTAGCTTAATAGGGAAAAAAGATGGACGATCAGCAAAACTTACTTTCCCAGAGGAAACTCAAGAATTTTGCAAAAAACTAGGTATACAAGAGCCAAATCTGCCCGGATTGTATGAAAATGACAAAGGAGAAGAACCAGGAAGAAATCCACAGATGGAAGAACAGCAATGGACATTAGCTGGAAAGAACAAAAGATAAAAGATGCGGAGATATCATCCAAGATAATGAAAGACTGGAGAGAACTTCGCAGAGCGGGGTTTTTTTTTTTTTTCCCTTGCACTGCGGGGTTTCCTCCTATCTACATACCTATATGAATTGTGTAAGAAAACTGAGGGGGGGGAGGGGGGAGGGGAGGCGAGGGAGGGGGAGGGAAGGGAAGAGAGAATAAGTTATATAAAGGAAGTAGGACAGTCCTCCCAAAGGCCGGAATGTCCTTCCAATTGAGGAAGGAGATATAACGTGCTAGTCCAATAGAGTACCCCCCCAAAAGGAATGGATATCAGGGAGAACGACCCAAAGAAACAACTAAATACCCCAAGATCAAAAGTTGATCAAAAGAATACCAACATGAGACGGAGAGGGAGGGAGGGGGGGAGGACGGAGGGGAGGTGGGGAGGGGGAGGGTTGGGAGGAGGGGTAGGGATAGGAAAACCCCCCACTGCCAAAAAGGAACAGAAATTTTAAAAGATTGTCAGTTCAACAACATGGGTAGAATGCTTTTAGTGGAATTTCAATCGGCCCAGCTCTTCCGTGTTCGAGTAGGAGCTGGTCCGATCAGAAAAGACGAAAATGAAAGATGAACAACTAAAAATAATAACATACAATGTAAGAGGATTAAATTCCCATATAAAAAGGTATAAAATCTTGGAAGAGTTGAGGAGAGAAGCAGTAAATATAGCTTTTCTGCAGGAAATGCACATTTCTCTCCACTCGAATGTAAAACTTTATTCCAAACATTTCCCTAAATGGTACTACGGGGATTCACCAATAGAGCGTGCAAGAGGGGTAGCAATAGGAATGGCAAGAAATACAGAATTCTCCCTAGAAGAAATCAAAACGGATCCGAATGGCCGGTATATTTTCCTTAAGGGTCAAATAAGGGGGATGGAGTTGACATTAGCCAATATCTACAATCCAAATAAAAATCCGAGTGAATATCTGGGGAGAATCCTGTATGATCTAGAGAGCTTTAAAAAAGGCTATCTGATAATGGCAGGGGACATAAATTTTTGTATGGACCCAAGTGTCGACAGTACATCGGGTGTAAGGATGTTGGGAGAACAAAAACTTAGGAAAATAAGGAAAAGGTTACATCAGAACCAACTAGTAGATGCATGGAGGGTTCAACATCCAAAAAAAAGAGACTATACTTATTACTCCTTAATACACTCGATGTACTCAAGACTGGACTATTTTTTTATTGATTATCGCCTATTGGAACATATAGAAAGCACAGAAATAGGTACAATCGCATTATCAGACCACGCACCCCTAACCCTAATAATTAAGATACCAATCTATCATAAAAGTATGGGAATATGGAGGTTAAACGAAGAACTAATTCAAGAGGAAGAAATAGGAAACAGACTAGAAAAAGAACTAGAGTTATATTTCCAAAAGAATGACCTACCGGAAACATCATCTGCTACACTCTGGGAAGCACATAAAGCTTATATCAGAGGAATTTTTTTGATATCCATAGCCTCAAAAAAAAAGAAAGAGAGGACCAACCAAATCAATAAACTTATAGGAGAAATATATGATCTAGAACAAAAACACAAAAAAGAATTTAAAAAAGAAATAGAAAAAAAACTTATAATACAAAGAGATGAATTAAAAGATTTATTGGAGGAGGAATCCAGAAACCATTTCAATAATATAGCTAGATATAGATACAAATTCGGAAATAAACCAGGAAGATCCCTAGCGAGATTATTGATGAAGAAAAAATCAAAAAATTATATAGAAAAAATTAAAAACAGTAAAAATGAAATAATTAACTCAACCACAGGAATAGCTAAAGCCTTCCATGCTTTCTATAACACTTTATACAACGTGCGAAAGGAAGAAACCCCCAAAATAAAACAGGAAATAATAATAAATATCCAAAAATATATCAAGGAAGCAAATCTGCCTAGAATCCCAGAAGATAAATTGGAACTTCTAGGAGTCCCAATTACTGAAAATGAAATAAGAGAAGCATTAAAAACCACTCAAAACGGAAGGAGTCCAGGTCCGGATGGACACACAATAAGGTACTATAAAAGATTTAGGAAAATATTGATACCAAAAATGCAAAAATACATGAATAAAATAGGGAAGGAAGATCTAAGAGAAGAATCTCTAATGGCCTATATTACGGTAATACTGAAAGAAGAGAAAGATCAAACCCTTTGTTCTAGTTATAGGCCAATTGCACTGTTAAACGCAGACACAAAGTTATTTGCGAAAATTTTCGCAACGAGATTAAAAGAGCTACTAAAATTGTGGATCCATCCGGACCAAACTGGATTCATTCCAGGCAGAGAAGGGAAAGATAATGTGATTGGTACCCTGCTTCTTGTACAAAAAACAAAAAAACATGAGGTCCCCTCCATCCTATTATCAATTGATGCCGAAAAGGCTTTTGATAGGGTGGACTGGGACTTCATGAAAGAAACTATAAAAAATTTAGGGATTGGATCAAGAATGAGGCAATGGATAGAGGCACTATACAACAACCCTATGTCAAAAATTAAAATAAATGGAGGCTTATCAGAAAAATTTGGAATGAGCAATGGGACGAGACAGGGGTGTCCCCTGTCACCCCTATTGTTCGTACTAACTCTGGAACCACTATTAGCAAAAATTAGACAAAACAAAGATATAAAAGGAGTGACGGTAAATCAAGACGAACACAAAATCGCAGCATATGCGGACGATTTATTATTTATCGTTACAAATCCAAGGATTACACTCCCAAACATCCAAAAGGAGTTGAAAGACTATGGAAAGTTGTCAAACTTTAAAATAAATCCAATAAAATCAGAGATCTTGAATATAAAGTTAAATACCCAGGAAGAGCAAATAATAAAAACATATTTCCCATACACTTGGACAAAAGAAAAACTAAAATACTTAGGGATATATTTAACACCACAAACTGAAAAACTATACCAAGCTAACTATATACCGTTACTGAATGAAATAAAAACAGACATAAGAAAGAAATCAAATAATCAAATTTCATGGATCGGAAGGAACAATGTCGTTAAGATGTTTATTTTGCCAAAAATCTTATACACCTTTTCCTTGTTGCCAATAAACATTCCCGCAACCTTTTTTAGGGTAATAAGAACTTTATTGACAAAATATATATGGCAGCGGAAAAAACCCAGAGTACAGTACAAGATCCTTACAAGAGGTAAAACACAAGGAGGATTAGCAACTCCAGATATAGAAAGGTATTATAAGGCGGTAATTATCACACGAATGGTTGACTGGACAAAAGCAGAAAGGGAAAAAAGATGGTTAGAGATAGAATGTGCACAAAATAATAATCACTTACACAAAAAAATATGGATACCACCAAAATATAGGGAAACACAGGGAGCACATGAATTGACAAAGGTAGTTTACAAAATATGGGATGGGATTAACAAACAAATGAAATGGGAATATAATTCACCAATGATATCACTAAATGGCACTAAATACTTCCCACCAGGGAAAGAAGAAAAGTTTGGAAATTGGATAGGGAATACTCAATTAAAAGATATTCTTCACAAAGGTCACATAAAAACACTTCAGAAATTAAAACAAGAAAATAAAAATATAAAAATAGATGATTGGAGATATCTCCAGCTGAGACATTTTGTCAGCTCACTACCACAGCCGATTAGGTCTGAAAAAAATCTTAATAACATCGAGAAACTGAGTTATTCCTCCACGCAAAGGCACGGAGTCTCTCAGATTTACAAAATGCTGACGGAATGGCACAGCCTGGAGAAACCTCCATATGTAGTAAAATGGAAATAAAAAGAAATAGGGTCACAACTGCAAGGACAGGAACTTGGGATTGTACTAAGGGCGGTAGGATCCACAGCCATAGACGTAAGTACAACAGAATAAAAATACCAAACGATCCATGGGTTTGCCTATTTCATAAAACAATAATATCTTTAAAAAAATATAACATGACTCTCGTCCCAACTCTGTTAAATATAGCAAAGGGAATTATACCAAAAAAGTGGAGAGAAGAGGAGAGCCCGAAAATAAAGGAATGGTGTAAAAAAATAAATAACAACTTTAATATGGAATATATATGCAACACACAAGAGGAGATTACAATAAATATGAAAAGAAAATGGATAGAATTTAAAAAATCAACTAAATATATTGAAATAAATAGTTAAGCATATCTACCCCGGGGAAATGTTGTGGAATGGAAGTTATAGGCAAGGAGGGGAGGAATCCTGGGAGGGAGGGGAGGGAAAAAAAAGGGGAAATATTATGAAATTATAGTATTTGAATTACTGTATTTCCTTTCTATATAACTTTAATATGTAATATGTGAATCCCAATTTGAGGAATGCTGTTGTAAATCTTAAATTTTATATGCAAATAAAAATAAAGTAAAAAAAAAAAAACGCTTCTCCTCCAAGTGCATTGTATGTTCTTGCATCCTCATACAATCCTTGCAACGTTCTTTACTTGATAAATTGCACTTGTTTCTGTCGCATTCAGCTTAACAAAGAACTTGGTTGTTTGAAACATTGGAACGTTAAAATGTGATTTGTACTATTGCCACCTGCAGTTACAAGTAAAGGACATTTTGGACCGGTTTTGGACTATATTGCCACCTGGAGTTACAAGTAAAGGGCATCTTGGACCAATTTTGGACCACACATCCCTTTATTTCTGTGAGCATTGAGTATGGAGCCTGCTGGATTTGAACGCCTGTTTATCGAAGTTGCTTACAAAATTTAACTCACCTATGATTTTATATATATATATATATATATATATATATATATATATATATATATATCTATATATACAGTGGTGATTGAAAGTTTGGGCACCCCAGGTAAATATTTGTATTAATGTGCATAAAGAAGCCAAGGGAAGATGGAAAATCTCCAAAAGGCATCAAATTACAGATTAGACATTCTTATATGTCAAAAAAGTTAGATTTTATTTCCATCATTTACACTTTCAAAATAACAGAAAACAAAAAAATGGCGTCTGTAAAAGTTTGGGCACCCTGCAGAGTTAATATTTTTTACTGCCCCCTTTGGCAAGTATCACAGCTTGTAAACACTTTTTGTAGCCAGCCAAGAGTCTTTCAATTCTTATTTGAGGTATCTTTGCCCATTCTTCCTTACAAAAGTCTTCCAGTTCTTTGAGATTTCTGGGCTGTCTGTCACACACTGCTCTTTTAAGGTCTACCCATAGATTTTCAATTATGTTGAGGTCAGGAGATTGTGAAGGCCATGGCAAAACCTTCAGTTTATGCCTCTTGATGTAATCCCCCATGGATTTCAAGGTGTGTTTAGGATCATTATTAGTGTTGAGCGAACACGGACTGTATTATTCGTGTTCGTACCGAATAATTGGATTTTTTGTACCCGAACACGGACACGGACACTTTACTGTATGTTCGGGTAAAAATCCGTGTTCGGTCGTTTTATTTCCGGGTTTTGCATGCTTTGGCGCTCTTTTCATGGCGGGCTTTCAACAGCCAATCAACAATCGTTTAACTGGTGTGCCTTAAGCCATCCCAGCCATGCCTGCAAATGTCTCAGTAGCTGTGATTGGCCGTCTGAAGCATGTGACCAAGTCTTTATAAGTTCGAGGCAGCCGCAGCGGCGTCATTATGCTGCTTAGATTCAGGGACAGAGCACACATCAACGTGCTGGCTGCTGATTAGGGAAAGATAGGCAGGAAAAAACCATTTGTGTCCGGATAGAATTGAGGGACAGGTCGGAGTGTTTAGGCAGGGCGAGTTGTAGGCATTTTAGGGATAGAGTCTGTAGAAGACACTGACCCTATATAATTCAGCAAACTACAATCGATATTGCTGTGTGGGGGGTGGGGTCTGCACTCAATCCTGATCTACGATCTCTTCTCAATCCTGTTAGGGACAGAGTCTGCTGAATTTTAGGGAAACTGTGTTCTACAAACTACAATCGATATTGCTGTGTGGTGTGGGATTGGAGATAGGCAGGTGTCAGTGATCCACATCCATTTTTCTGTGTGTGAGCTGCAGTGAACACAATCTTTTTGGGCTGCAGTGAACACAATCTTTTTGGGCTGCAGTGAACACAATCTTTTTGGGCTGCAGTGAACACAATCTTTTTGGGCTGCAGTGAACACAATCTTTTTGGGCTGCAGTGAACACAATCTTTTTGGGGTGCAGTGAACAAAATCTTTTTGGGGTGCAGTGAACACAATCCTTTTTGGTGTGCAGTGAACACAATCTTTGTGGGGTGCAGTGAACAAAATCCTTTGTGGGGTGCAGTGAACACAATCTTTTTGGGGTGCAGTGAACAAAATCCTTTTTGGGGTGCAGTGAACAACATCCTTTTTGGGGTGCAGTGAACACAATCTTTTTGGGGTGCAGTGAACAAAATCCTTTGTGGGGTGCAGTGAACACAATCTTTTTGGGGTGCAGTGAACACAATCTTTTTGGGGTGGAGTGAACAACATCCTTTTTGGGGTGCAGTGAACAAAATCCTTTTTGGGGTGCAGTGAACAAAATCATTTTTGGGGTGCAGTGAACACAATCTTTTTGGGGTGCAGTGAACACAATCTTTGTGGGGTGCAGTGAACACAATCTTTTTGGGGTGGAGTGAACAACATCCTTTTTGGGGTGCAGTGAACAACATCCTTTTTGGGGTGCAGTGAACACAATCTTTTTGGGGTGCAGTGAACACAATCTTTGTGGGGTACAGTGAACAGAATCTTTGTGGGGTGCAGTGAACACAATCTTTGGGGGGTACAGTGAACACAATCTTTGTGAGGTGCAGTGAACACAATCTTTGTGGGGTGCAGTGAACACAATCATTGTGGGGTGCAGTGAACTCAATCTTTGTGGGGTACAGTGAACACAATCTCATACTGAAGGTTTGAGGGTGCTGCCTGTTCCATACTCCCCCTACTCCTCATCTAGCCTTTTAGGGGTACAAACAATAGTAATTGGGGCCTAGTGTGGTTGTGTACGTGTGATATACATACACTTTTTTGGGATCATATTTTCTATTCCGCTATTTAATCAAAAACCTTTGGGGATCAGTTAAATTGGGGGATAGTCTGTGTTGGTACGTGTGAGAGAGATCCACCTTTCCAAGTTGTTGGGGTTCATCTCATACTTCTGAAGGTTTGAGGGTGCTGCCTGTTCCATACTCCCCCTACTCCTAGCCTTTTAGGGGTACAAACAATAGTAATTGGGGCCTAGTGTGGTTGTGTACGTGTGATATACATACACTTTTTTGGGATCATATTTTCTATTCCGCTATTTAATCAAAAACCTTTGGGGATCAGTTAAATTGGGGGATAGTCTGTGTGGGTACGTGTGAGAGAGATCCACCTTTCCAAGTTGTTGGGGTTCATCTCATACTTCTGAAGGTTTGAGGGTGCTGCCTGTTCCATACTCCCCCTACTCCTAGCCTTTTAGGGGTACAAACAATAGTAATTGGGGCCTAGTGTGGTTGTGTACGTGTGATATACATACACTTTTTTGGGATCATATTTTCTATTCCGCTATTTAATCAAAAACCTCTGGGGATCAGTTAAATTGGGGGATAGTCTGTGTTGGTACGTGTGAGAGAGATCCACCTTTCCAAGTTGTTGGGGTTCATCTCATACTTCTGAAGGTTTGAGGGTGCTGCCTGTTCCATACTCCCCCTACTCCTAGCCTTTTAGGGGTACAAACAATAGTAATTGGGGCCTAGTGTGGTTGTGTACGTGTGATATACATACACTTTTTTGGGATCATATTTTCTATTCCGCTATTTAATCAAAAACCTTTGGGGATCAGTTAAATTGGGGGATAGTCTGTGTTGGTACGTGTGAGAGAGATCCACCTTTCCAAGTTGTTGGGGTTCATCTCATACTTCTGAAGGTTTGAGGGTGCTGCCTGTTCCATACTCCCCCTACTCCTAGCCTTTTAGGGGTACAAACAATAGTAATTGGGGCCTAGTGTGGTTGTGTACGTGTGATATACATACACTTTTTTTGGATCATATTTTCTATTCCGCTATTTAATCAAAAACCTTTGGGGATCAGTTAAATTGGGGGATAGTCTGTGTTGGTACGTGTGAGAGAGATCCACCTTTCCAAGTTGTTGGGGTTCATCTCATACTTCTGAAGGTTTGAGGGTGCTGCCTGTTCCATACTCCCCCTACTCCTAGCCTTTTAGGGGTACAAACAATAGTAATTGGGGCCTAGTGTGGTTGTGTACGTGTGATATACATACACTTTTTTGGGATCATATTTTCTATTCCGCTATTTAATCAAAAACCTTTGGGGATCAGTTAAATTGGGGGATAGTCTGTGTTGGTACGTGTGAGAGAGATCCACCTTTCCAAGTTGTTGGGGTTCATCTCATACTTCTGAAGGTTTGAGGGTGCTGCCTGTTCCATACCCCCCCTACTCCTCATCTAGCCTTTTAGGGGTACAAACAATAGTAATTGGGGCCTAGTGTGGTTGTGTACGTGTGATATACATACACTTTTTTTGGATCATATTTTCTATTCCGCTATTTAATCAAAAACCTTTGGGGATCAGTTAAATTGGGGGATAGTCTGTGTCGGTACGTGTGAGAGAGATCCACCTTTCCAAGTTGTTGGGGTTCATCTCATACTTCTGAAGGTTTGAGGGTGCTGCCTGTTCCATACTCCCCCTACTCCTCATCTAGCCTTTTAGGGGTACAAACAATAGTAATTGGGGCCTAGTGTGGTTGTGTACGTGTGATATACATACACTTTTTTTGGATCATATTTTCTATTCCGCTATTTAATCAAAAACCTTTGGGGATCAGTTAAATTGGGGGATAGTCTGTGTTGGTACGTGTGAGAGAGATCCACCTTTCCAAGTTGTTGGGGTTCATCTCATACTTCTGAAGGTTTGAGGGTGCTGCCTGTTCCATACTCCCCCTACTCCTCATCTAGCCTTTTAGGGGTACAAACAATAGTAATTGGGGCCCAGTGTGGTTGTGTATGTGTGATATACATACACTTTTTTGGGATCATATTTTCTATTCCGCTATTTAATCAAAAACCTTTGGGGATCAGTTAAATTGGGGGATAGTCTGTGTCGGTACGTGTGAGAGAGATCCACCTTTCCAAGTTGTTGGGGTTCATCTCATACTTCTGAAGGTTTGAGGGTGCTGCCTGTTCCATACCCCCCCTACTCCTCATCTAGCCTTTTAGGGGTACAAACAATAGTAATTGGGGCCTAGTGTGGTTGTGTACGTGCGAGATACATACACTTTTTTTGATCATATTTCCTATTCCGCTATTCAATAAAAACCTTTGAGGATCAATTGAATTGCGGGATAGTCTGTGTCGGTACGTGTGAGAGAGATCCACCTTTCCAAGTTGTTGGGGTTCATCTCATACTTCTGAAGGTTTGAGGGTGCTGCCTGTTCCATACTCCCCCTACTCCTCATCTAGCCTTTTAGGGGTACAAACAATAGTAATTGGGGCCTAGTGTGGTTGTGTACGTGTGATATACATACACTTTTTTTGGATCATATTTTCTATTCCGCTATTTAATCAAAAACCTTTGGGGATCAGTTAAATTGGGGGATAGTCTGTGTTGGTACGTGTGAGAGAGATCCACCTTTCCAAGTTGTTGGGGTTCATCTCATACTTCTGAAGGTTTGAGGGTGCTGCCTGTTCCATACTCCCCCTACTCCTCATCTAGCCTTTTAGGGGTACAAACAATAGTAATTGGGGCCCAGTGTGGTTGTGTACGTGTGATATACATACACTTTTTTGGGATCATATTTTCTATTCCGCTATTTAATCAAAAACCTTTGGGGATCAGTTAAATTGGGGGATAGTCTGTGTCGGTACGTGTGAGAGAGATCCACCTTTCCAAGTTGTTGGGGTTCATCTCATACTTCTGAAGGTTTGAGGGTGCTGCCTGTTCCATACCCCCCCTACTCCTCATCTAGCCTTTTAGGGGTACAAACAATAGTAATTGGGGCCTAGTGTGGTTGTGTACGTGTGATATACATACACTTTTTTTGGATCATATTTTCTATTCCGCTATTTAATCAAAAACCTTTGGGGATCAGTTAAATTGGGGGATAGTCTGTGTCGGTACGTGTGAGAGAGATCCACCTTTCCAAGTTGTTGGGGTTCATCTCATACTTCTGAAGGTTTGAGGGTGCTGCCTGTTCCATACCCCCCCTACTCCTCATCTAGCCTTTTAGGGGTACAAACAATAGTAATTGGGGCCTAGTGTGGTTGTGTACGTGCGAGATACATACACTTTTTTTGATCATATTTCCTATTCCGCTATTCAATAAAAACCTTTGAGGATCAATTGAATTGCGGGATAGTCTGTGTCGGTACGTGTGAGAGAGATCCACCTTTCCAAGTTGTTGGGGTTCATCTCATACTTCTGAAGGTTTGAGGGTGCTGCCTGTTCCATACTCCCCCTACTCCTCATCTAGCCTTTTAGGGGTACAAACAATAGTAATTGGGGCCCAGTGTGGTTGTGTACGTGTGATATACATACACTTTTTTTGGATCATATTTTCTATTCCGCTATTTAATTTAACTGGGCCTCCATGCGAGACCTGTGTGCCTTGTTGCGCTGTTTTGAGTACTCCACCAACATGGCCAGTGGCAATGACGCCGTTCTCAGCTTAACTATCCCACTTCCATGCCTCCTTGAAAAAACAATTCGGGCGATGATGGAAGAGGATGTGGCACAGGATGAGGAGGAGGAGGAGGATGAAGAGGTAACATTTCCAAGGCTTTCAGGGCAGTCATTCGCAAGGGGCTCCGAGGGTGGGTTCCTGCACACGCAAACGCCAGGGACGCAATTGTCCAGCAGGGGCACAGTTCTGGAGGATGAGGAGGATGAGGAGGAGGAGGAGCTGGAGGAGGAGATGGAACCATGTTCACAGCAGGGTGGCACCCAGGCCAGCTCATGGCCATCACTGGTGCGTGGCTGGGGGGATACAGAGGACACGGACGATACACCTCCCACAGAGGACAGCCTTTCGTTGCCTCTGGGCAGCCTGGCACACATGAGCGATTACATGCTGCAGTGTCTCCACAACGACCGCCGAGTTGCCCACATTCTAACTTGTGCTGATTACTGGGTGGCCACGCTGCTGGATCCCCGTTACAAGGACAACGTACCGTCCTTAATTCACTCACTGGAGCGCGATCGCAAGATGCGCGAGTACAAGCGCACGCTGGTAGACGCCATGCTGCTGGCATTCCCATCTGACAGCGGGGCCACAGTGGAAGCACAAGGCAGAGGAGGAGGAGGAGGAGGTCGCCAACGCAACCAGGGCACCGCCAGCACCTCAGAAGGCAGGGTTAGCATGGCCGAAATGTGGAAAAGCTTTGTCAGCACGCCACAACAAACAGCAGCACCAGCAGCTCAGATGGAACGTCTTAGCAGGAGGCAGCATTTTACCAACATGGTGGAGCAGTATGTGTGCACACGCCTACATGTAGTGAATGACGGGTCTGCCCCCTTCAACTTCTGGGTCTCCAAATTGGGCACATGGCTTGAGCTTGCCCTTTACGCCTTGGAGGTGCTGGCGTGCCCTGCAGCCAGTGTATTATCTGAACGGGTATTTAGCACGGCTGGGGGCGTTATAACAGACAAGCGCAGCCGCCTGTCCAGAGACAATGTGGACAAGCTCACGTTCATTAAAATGAACCAGGCATGGATCCCACGGGACTTTTCCGTACCTTATGCAGAATAGCAATGGATACCGACCTTACCCACCCATTGTTCCATTTTTGCTCTTTCTCACTCTTTTGGGGTGTACCCTCATTTAAAATTTTTGAAAAGAAGCAGTGTTGGCTACCTCGTCCTCCTCCTCAGGGCCAGATTAATGTAGGGGCTATTGGAGCTGCAGCTCCAGGCCCCTACCTTTTATATAGGCCCCGGGTTGGCCATATTCACTGTTACCGCTCTTCTGTCACTTGTAAACACAGAAGTCTGGCTTCTATGCTCGCTTCCCCAGGCAGCACCCTCAGAACCTCCCCACACAGCGTGAAGGCCGGACAAGGAGGGACAGTTGGCGATGCATGGATGTGTTTATGGGCTTCAGAGACAGCATCCCATGTTGAATTAGGCATGCATGGCTGCACCCTTCCTCCTCTGGGTGCATGGCAAGGCACGGCCCTTAAGGCCCTTCAAAATCCTCAGCACCAAGCCCATGATGCTGTTAATCCGGCCCTGGTCCTCCTCCACCGCCGCTTCCACCTACACCGCCCATAGGTGTGCGCAGCCTATTGCATTAAGGTGTGCACCCCAAAGTTGAAATACACATGCATGTGTTTGCCAGCAGGGAGAGTAATGTATCGGGGCCATGTACCTGTAGGCAAGGAGAAATAGAGCAGAGCAGGTCCCAGGGAGATCTTTCCCATCTCCTCACTGGCAATGCTATGTGCCCTAGGTGATTAGGGTGTGCCCAGGCACACCCAGCACACCCTGTGCGCACGCCTATGTCACCGCTAGGCTTGTGACGGTATCAGATTTTCATGCTGCGATTAATTGATTAAGGTTTTGCCACGGTATACGGTATTATCACGGTATTCTATTATTAAATTTAAATTATTAAATTTCCACCTCACTTCAATTTCATTGCTGAATTTAGGGGCTTTGGTTCACTTATGCACATTATTATATAGTCAGTCAGTACAGACTCTGTGAACCAGGCCTAAAATAGGTCATCAAGCAGTGTCTGGCCTAACTGGTGATAACTGGTTCTGGCGCTCGGCTCCGATCCGATGGCCTGGTCATTAAGAGGGCAAATCCTTGTGGTCAAGAAGTGGTTAAACCTGAAGGAGGTGTTGTTTATAAATTACTTTACTATTGCTTTAGGCCTGGTTCACATGTATGCGGGTTGGTGGTTCACATTTGCACAGGCATAGCAGCCCATTGATTTGAATGGGCTGCTATGCCCTCATTTTCCGCAGAAAAAAGGTGCATGCAGCATTTTTTTAAAATTCAGTGGCCTTGAAATCCATCCTGCTTTTGCACCATGCGACTAACCTGCAGTTCCTGCTCTGGCAAGCTTTCTGCATTTTTTGTATACGTGGGCACGGCATTTAAAAATAAACAGTTTGCGTGTGCAGCAACGGCAGGTAAGTCGCATGGTGCAAAAGAAGGATGGATTTCATGGCCACTGCATTTTTTTAAATTCTGCATGCACCTTTTTTCAGCTGAAAACGCAGGCATAGCAGCTCAAGCCCATTCACATCAATGGGCTGCTATGCCTGTGCAAATGTGGGCCCCCAACCCGCATACATGTGAACCAGGCCTAAAGCAATAGTAAAGTCATTAATTGGTTAAACCTGCAGGAGGACCGGTGTTTTTATCTATTAATGACTTTACTATTGCTTTAGGCCTGGTTCACATGTATGCGGGTTGGGGGCCCACATTTGCACAGGCATAGCAGCCCATTGATGTGAATGGGCTTGAGCTGCTATGCCTGCGTTTTCAGCTGAAAAAAGGTGCATGCAGAATTTAAAAAAATGCAGTGGCCATGAAATCCATCCTTCTTTTGCACCATGCGACTTACCTGCCGTTGCTGCACACGCAAACTGTTTATTTTTAAATGCCGTGCCCACGTATACAAAAAATGCAGAAAGCTTGCCAGAGCAGGAACTGCAGGTTAGTCGCATGGTGCAAAAGCAGGATGGATTTCAAGGCCACTGAATTTAAAAAAAATGCTGCATGCACCTTTTTTCTGCGGAAAATGAGGGCATAGCAGCCCGTTCAAATCAATGGGCTGCTATGCCTGTGCAAATGTGGGCCGCCAACCCGCATACATGTGAACCGCCAACCCGCATACATGTGAACCACCAACCCGCATACATGTGAACCAGGCCTAAAGCAATAGTAAAGTCATTAATAGATAAAAACACCGGTCCTCCTGCAGGTTTAACCACTTCTGGATCGCAAGGATTTGCCCCTTTAAAGACCAGGCCATCGGATCAGAGCGCCAGGACCAGTCATCACCAGGTAGGCCAGACACTGCTTGATGGCTATATAATAATGTAATGTGGGCTGCTAGGCGTGTGTGTGTGTATATATATATTTATTAGAGCTGCACGATTCTGGCCAAAATGAGAATCACGATTTTTTAGCTTGGAATAAAGATCACGATTCTCTCACGATTCTCTGTGTAACAAAAAAAAAAAAAATTGGGATAACTTTACTGTTACGTTTTTTTTTTTTTTTTTTTATTCATTAAAGTCTAATCATTGCGTTTGAAAGACTGCTGCGCAAATACAGTGTGACATAAAATATTACAACAATCGCCATTTTATTCTGTAGGGTCTCTGCTAAAAAAATATATAAAATGTTTGGGGGTTCTAAGTACTTTTCTAGCAAAAAAAAAACTGATTTTAACTTGCAAGCAGCAAGTGTCAGAAAAAGATCCAGTCTTTAAGAGGTTAAACTTCCTTTCTCCCTGGCAGAGGGAAGGAAAAGATACAAATGTAATCATTTTTGTTTATAGTTAGGAGACTTAATGCTGAAAGGTGTTAGCTGAGTGAGTGAATGAGTCATCCAGCTCACTGAAATGTATCAATTCACAAGTCAGGCAGACTTGACAGAGAAACTCGGTATTTTAAAAATGCCACAATAACAATACCGTGGCTATGCAATACCGCGATATATCGAATTACCGAAAACCGGCATATGTCTAGTCACCGCCACATCCACCACCACCTCAACCTCCCTCCTACTCCATATGGGCCTCGTCCTTCAGAGATGAAGAAGAACATTGTTTTATTTTTCTGTTTTTTTTTGTTGTTTTAAGTTATTTCCCTATCCACATTTGTTTGCAGAGCACTTGCCATGCTCTTAATTACGTTTTGCTGCCATTTGCAGCACTCTAGCCCTTTCCTTTGGTGTTTTAGAGCCATTTTAGTGCCTTAAAGTTCGGGTCCCCATTGACTTCAATGGGGTTCGGTGTCCGGGAAAAGTTCGGTAAAAGTCCGGGACACGGACCCGGACTTTTTTTTAAAGTTCGGCCGAACCCGTCGAACACGGACATCTAGGTGTTCGCTCAACCCTAATCATTATCCATTTGTAGAAGCCATCCTCTCTTTAACTTCAGCTTTTTCACAGATGGCATCAAGTTACCATCCAAAATTTGCTGAAATTTTATTGAATCCATTTTTCCTTCTAGTGTTCCCTGTGCCACTGGCTGCAATACAACCCCAAAGCATGATTGATCCACCCCAATGCTTAACAGTTGGACAGAGGCTCTTTTCATTAAATTCTGTGCCCCTTCTTCTCCAAACGTACCTTTGCTCATTCAGACCAAAAAGTTCAATTTTAACCTCATCGGTCCACAGAACTTGTTTCCAAAATGCATCAGGCTTGTGTCAGGGCTCCAGTGGTAGAAGAGGGTCTCTAGGACCCAGCATCAGTCAGGACACCAATGGCAGGAGAAGGGCTCTAGGACCCAGCATCTCAGCCAGCACATCACATGGGCCTTTCTAAGGAAGTGTGCCAGTGATTGAAGTTGCTGATTGATCTTCAGCTTGTACTGTGTTCCTTGTTCCTGAAAGTTCTCTGTTACCGACCCGGCTTGTCCTTTTTATTCTGCTTGTCTCCTGACCCGAACTTGGCTTGTCTTTGGATATTCTCTCCTGTTACCTGTGTCTGATCTCGGCTTCCCTTTTTGACCTTGCCTGCTCTGATATCCTCCCAGCTCTGAACTCTGGCTTGAACTGACTTCCCATTGCCTTAGTGCAAACACAGACCTGCCACCTCTCACAGGCGCCACCTGGCTGCAGCCACTACTTCGCACATCAGAAACCTTTCTGAGTTCTTCTGCAATCAACATCACAGGGGACCTGTGCTACTTTGAGCCTGACTCCTCCTGTTCTCACTTTCAGGGGAGTCTGGAACTTAGCCGCAAGGGAAGCCCTCTCTCCATTGGCCTCCACACCAGGTAAACGATAGCTTGTCTATATGTTAATTTGCAAAGTTCAAACGCTGATTTTTGTGGTGAGGACGTAGAAGAGGTTTTCTTTTGATGACACTTCCATGAAGACCATATTTGTACAAGTATCTCTTTATAGTGGAATAGTGTACCACAACTCCAGTGTCTGCCAGATCTTTCTGGAGGGATCGTGCAGTCAAACATGGGTTTTGAATTGTTTTTCTCACAATCCTGCGAGCTGTTCTGTCTGATATTTTTCTTAGTCTTCCAGATCTTGCTTTAACTTACACTGTTCCTGATGACTGCCATTTCTTTATTACATTCCGAACAGAGGATATTGACATCTGAAAACGCTTTGTTATCTTCTTATAGCCTTCTCCAGCTTTGTGAGCGTCAACTATTTTCAGTTTCAGTTTTCTAGACAACTGCTTAGAAGATCCCATGGTGCTGATTGTTGGGGCAAGGTCAGATGAGTCTGGGCATTTAAAAACTTTGAGATTGACATCACCTGCACCTGCACCATCAATGCACATTAATACAAATTTTTACCTGGGGTGCCCCAAACTTTCAATCACCACTGTATATATATATATATATATATATATATATATATATATATATATATATATATATAGTGACAGGATAAGACGATGTCACAGTGAAAATTGTTGGTTAAAGGTCATAGGGTTTGCACATTGGCTCAGTGCAGGACTACAGGGTGTATATGTGGAGTGGAGAAAACTGCTTTTGCACCTTTCTTCAGGTTTTGGTATACCTGGATGGAGCTCTGTAGTTATGAGGTTCCATAGTGTCTTGGGTCAAATGGAATCTCCAGCCCTGTGTCCAGATTTTGTGGATGACTATATCACAATAAGGAAAACAGGATGCTAAGTGTCCAATTCCGTCCCTAGAAATGTTAACGGGGAGGGCCTCTGATTTAGATACGTTTATTTTGTAATGCGAGAGAGCTCCATAAAAATCTAGTTCAGCATGCAGATTTTGGAGGGATGTCCTAGGGTGGGTCAGGGTAAGGATAATGTAGTTTGCGAATAGTGAGATTTTAAATTCCCTCCCTCTGACCGGTATTCCCCGAATGTCTGGATTATTGCGGATAGAAGCAGCTAGGGGTTCGGCACATAACGCAAATAATAAAGGAGAGAGCGTTCAGTCCTGTCGGGTGCCATTAGTTACTTGGAATGAAGAAGAGAGGGCGTAGGGGGTTTTCACCTGAGAAGTAGGACTGCAATATAGATGTTTATTTATCCGTAAGAAGGCCCTTTTAAATCCAATATGACGTAATGTAGGGAACAGGAAGGGCCAGCCAAGGCGATCAAAGGCCTTTTCCATGTCCAGACTAAGTATCAGTGATAACGAGCCCTCCCAGTTCACCACATCAATTAAGTCAACGACCTTTCCAGCACTGTCTCCAGCTTGGTGGATGGGGACAAAACCCACCTGGTCTTTGTGGATCAGGGACAGGAGAACAGTGTTCAATGTGACAGAAAGGAGTTTGGTGAGGACTTTCAAATCTGAATTCAATAGGGCTATGGGCCTATAACTAGCACACAGGGAGGGGTCCTTTTCTGGCTATGGGATCAAAGTGATAAAAGATCTCCGCATGTCTGCCGGAATAGGCGTGTCCTGGAGAAAGGCATTTTAAAGACGGCACATGAACACAGGAGGGAAAGCTTTATAATAGTCATATGGGAGACCGTCAGAGCCGGGAGCCTTATGGGCAGGTAGAGATTTGATAATCAGTTTGATTTCCTCTGTGGTAATGGGTGCATTGAGGGATAAGAGGTCTGAAGGCTGGAGTCGGGATACACCCCTTTGTTCAAGATATTGATGCATGCGGTCCATCAGGTCCTGGGAGGGAGGGTCATCAGGAATATTAGGGTCATTATATAGGTTCATGTAAAATTCCTCAAATAGTGAATGATATCTTGGGGGTGAGATAGTAAGCAACCTAACCTATTTTTAATCTGATGTGGGGCTATCAAATGGGTGCAGTTGCACAACTTTCTAGTTAACAGAGAATGGGCCTTTTTGTCTTCATCATAGTACAGCTGCTTTAACCGGACCAGAGCCCTCTCCACTTGGTTTAGAGCCAAGTCTTCAAGAATCACGCTTAAGTGGATAACATTTTTAAGCAGAGGTAGGGACGGTGCTAATTGCAACTGATGCTCTGAGGCCCTTAGCTCTTTTTCAGTTTGTAGGCTAGTGGCCAGAGCATCTTTCTTCATGACTGAGGAAATAGCAATATTCCGCCCCCAAATGACAGCCTTATGGGCCTCCCAGATGCTCCAGAGAGGCACATCAGGAGTGGCATTTTCAGCAAAATGGAGCTTCAAAGTAGACTCCAGTTAAGACTTAGAGGGAGGGTGCTGAAGAAGGAAGATATTCATTTGCCAGTGGCAGGGTTTACGATTAGGAATGCCTAAGGTTAACGTAAGCAAGATGGGGGAATGATCAGACCAGGAGATTGGTAGTATACTCGCAGATTGGGCAATTCTAAGCGTAGCATTATTAACAAAGAAGTAGTCTATACGAGAGTGCTTTCGATGGGAGGGGGGCAGCATAAAACGTGTACTGTCGATCCCCAGGGTGAAGAACTCGCCAGGTATCAAAAACAGCGTATCTTCAGGTGAGTTGGCGAAAGAGCTGAGAATCAAAAGAATTCGGGACTGCGAACCCCGGGGTCCCACCACATGGTGATCGAGAGCTGCAGAGTTGGGTAGATTAAAATCTCCTCCCACGAGCAGATATTCATGTCAGTGAAAACTCTAGTCAAGAAATTAATTTGTTGGACATTCAGGGCATATAAAGTGCAGATGGTAACTGCCTGCGTCTGCCAGGTATCTTGGAGGATAAAGAAATAGCCTCGTGGGTCTATTTAAGATTCAGAGCAAGTGAATGAGGAGCCTCGCTTAAAGAGTATTGCAACGCTCATTGATAGGCCCAGGGGCAGAATTTGGAGGCTAATGCAAGGGAGCTCCTCTTGTCTAAATGGGTCTCCTGAACCATAATAACATCAGCCCCCAACTGTCGAAACTCCCTAAGTGCCAGATGCCTCTTTCAGTTGGAGTTCAAACCATGAACAATCAGAGAAAAAGTTTTGGATGAGAGCAGAGAAAACAGCACTTATCTGATCCAGTGGCAGGGTAGACATAGTTTAGAGCCAGAAAGACTTAGTTTCCAGGGAGGGAACTTGGAAGAGGCAGCTTCACGATGGACCGAAGAGAGAGGGAAAAATAAAAGATTAGACAAAAAACAGAGGGTTAACATAGCAACAAGAAGGCAATGTAACATACAATAACAACAAAGTAGAATAAGCCGTCAAGGCCTAGAACTATACACGTTTCTTTACAGCTGCAAGAAAAAGTATGTGAACCCTTTGGAATGATATGGATTTCTGCACAAATTGGTCATAAAATGTGATCTGATCATCATCTAAGTCACAACAATAGATAATCATAGTCTGCTTAAACTAATAACACACACAGAATGAAAAGTTGCCATGTTTGTATCGAACACTCCATGTAAACATTCACAGTGCAGGTGGAAAAAGTAGGTGAACCCCTGAGATGAGATTGAAGGTGTTGGTTACAGTTGCCCTGCCCTATAAAAAACACACACCAGTTCTGGGTTTGCTTTTCACAAGAAGCATTGCCTGATGTGAATGATGCATCTCACAAAAGAGCTCTCAGAAGACCTACAATTAAGAAGTGTTAACTTGCATAAAGCTGGAAAGGGTTATAAAAGTATCTCCAAAAGCCTTGTTGTTCATCAGTCCAAGGTAAGACAAATTGTGTATAAATGGAGAAAGTTCAGCACTGCTGCTACTCTCCCTAGGAGTGGCCGTCTTGTAAACATGACTGCAAGAGCACAGCACAGACTGCTCAATGAGGTGAAGAAGAATCCTAGAGTGTCAGCTAAAGACTTACAAAAGTCACTGGCAAATGCTAACATTCCTGTTAGCGAATCTACAATATGTAAAACACTAAACAAGAATGGATTTCATGGGAGAATACCACAGAGGAAGCCACTGCTGTCCAAAAAAAACATTGTTGCAGGTTTACAGTTTGCACAAGAGCACCTGGATGTTCCACAGCAGAATTACTCCTGACCATTGTGCACGTCTGATCTGCAAATACAGGAAACGTTTGGTTGAAGTTATTGCTGCCAAAGGAGGTTCAACCAGTAATTAAATCCAAGGGTTCACATACTTTTTCCACCTGCACTGTGAATGTTTACATGGTGTGTTCCATAAAAACATGGCAACATTTCTTTCTTTGTGTGTTATTAGTTTAAGCAGACTGTGATTGTCTATTGCTGTGACTTAGATGATAATGATCAGATCACATTTTATGACCAATTTATGCAGAAATCCATATCATTCCAAAGGGTTCACATAGTTTTTCTTGCAGCTGTATGTCCACCTGGTCAAGAGGGAGACCAGGGGGACACAAAATAGAAGAGGAACATCAGCCAATTAGTTTGAGGGGGTAATGAGAGAAAAGCCAACCACTCTCATATCTCACCCAAACTAAGCCCAGTATGTGAGACTATCAATGCCTTAATTACAAGAGCATAGCAACAAACAATAATGAATGATCAATGTATGCAGATCCATAAGAAAAAGATATGATAGAAGCCAGACCGCAGGCGGTGTAGGAGGGCTAAACACAAAATCCCATTTCGGGAGCTGGGGGACAGGTAGCTCTGACGTGTCACAGAATGCAGCAATATCTTCTGGATAGCGCCTCACTGCAGATTTGCCTTGGCCTTTATGGTGAGGCTGAATGGAATTCCCCAGCGATAGGTGATATCTGCCTCCAGTAAGGTATGCAGGAGGGGTTGGAGGAGTCTACGTTTTTGGAGGGTGATCCAGGATAGATCAGGATACAGTTGAACCTGGGTATTTTCAAAACCCACCTTATGGGAAGAACTGGCTTTTCGCATTATGTCCTCATTCAAAGGGTACAAGTGAATTCTGCAAATAATATCTTGTGGCTGAGAAGGCGAGCCTTTAGGTCGGAGAGCACGTGAGCATGGTCCATCTTGATATGTGTTTAGTGGAGGATTCACCCAGTAAGTTGTTAAAAAGGGTCTGTAGTGTAGATTGTAAATCTTCAGAGCCGTCCGGCTCAGGTAGACCTCTCACAGGAATATTGTTCCTGCGACCTCTAATATTGAGGTCCTCACGATGGTGTTACATGTCCCATAGTAGGAAGCTGTGGTTAGCTCCCTGAAGTTGGGTACGGTGAACTGCCAATTTAGTCTCCTAGATCTTCTCCTCTGCCATCTCAACCCTGTCCGCAAGATGCTTAAGATTTGTTTGGAATGCTTGAATTTCAGTGCAGCATGTGGACTTTACATCTTCTATCAGTTGCTTAAAGTCCTCTTTGGTAGGGATAACTTGAAGATAGGAATGCCAAGAAGGAGATATCCGAGAAGGAGAGTCAGTTTTCACCATTTGCGCAGGCATTCAAGGGGGAGAAGGCAGCAGTGGGGGCACCATTGGGATGGTGCTTCGAGCTTGGGGTGCAGGCAATATTTGAGGGTACCAGGTTTCATACCACACTGGGGTATGTGGGGGTGATGTAGCAGAAGGGCTGAGTCCTCCCCCTTGGAGTGGAGCAGAAGGACCCCTGACATGGGTATGAGGAGTAGGGGGCCACTCAGTACCCCTGGAGGAGCTTGGATCTCGGGAATGGGGCTGCCTCTGTGATTTGGGGGAGACAGGTGCTGATGTGGAGGGAGGTGTGAACTTCTACGTATCCCTCCACATGTACTGGATGGACCAGGGGCTGCAGCATTCCTCTGTAGGGGGAGAATCAGTGGAGGAGACTGATGAGGCAGAGGACCTATGGCCTCCCCCTCCAGTGCCCAGCCGCAGGCATGGCTCCCATGCAGGCCTCAGCAGGCGTGGGAAAGCATTGGTGCATTGAGTGTAGAACCTGGGGGGGGTGAGGCCTGTGCACCGTGTGGTACATCTGTGAGTGGGGCCATCAATGGAGAGGCACTCACCAAGGTGGTAGGCAGGCATCCGCTGTCCAGGGGCTGTGTCAAAGAGTCCAGGGGAGCCCGACTACTCTGTGGGGCTAGAGGAGAGAGCTGCAGTGTGGCGCGAGAGCGGGATGAGGAAGCCTCCGGCGCCATCTTGACAGCTCCTTGTGGCAGCATGTCAGCCAGTGTAAAGAAGGTCCAGAGTGTGGCGGAGGAATCAGGAAGAGGTTGAGATAATCCCCTGTCTTTGGTGGGGCGAGTGGACCTGGATCTGTCCATATAGTGGCGGAGAAAAGTCCTATGAATCTGAATGTAGCTGTGGGCTTCGGGAGAGCAGTTCTCCCAGGCGTCTACCCTGGTCGGCTTTGTGTAATAGCTTCAAAAAATCCCGCTTGACCTTTATTTGGGGTGTAGTAGGATACAAACGTATAAGTCCCTCCATCGATGGTACCCACGACCAACAGATAACGACCTTCAGGGTTCCTGAGTATTTCAGAAGGGGAGACATTTAATAGTTTGGAGAAGCAAATTGCTACTCCTCGTGTCTTGTCTTCAACTTTAGCTAGGTAAAATTGGGGGAAGCTCCGGGGAACAAAAGAATGGTTATAAGAGATGGGAAAATGGGTCTCTTGTACTTTGTAGAAGAATAACGTCTGTCTTTAGGGTATGATATAATTGTAACAATTTCCGCCACTTTACCAGGGAATTAGGGCCCTGCACATACTTTTATATAATAAAGTATATTGTGTGGTTTTACACTATTGAGCCCTTTATCTTTCTTGGAGATACTCTGGTTGGATATGCCTCCTCAAGGTGGATTTAACCCTCCTTATGTTAGAATTCCGTTACTATCCATGATGTTTAGGGTCGGTTTTGACCCGTGTTTTAAATCAGCCATAAAATACCCTCTGAATAATTATTTATCATCAAATTTGTTTCTTAACTCTTGGTTACCTTGTTAGGCTTCTTTATCCTTGAAAAGATTGGTTTTAATATTTTTGGTGTGACCCCTTAGACCTTTCTTTTGATAGCATACCTCTCATTTTCAAATTTAAAAAATGGTAAAATAAAGTCAGCAACTCTGAAATGTATTTGTCCTATGTTTCTTCACTTTATTTAGAGAAGCAGACAAGCAGGAAAAGAGATAGGCCCCTACCTAACTACAGCTCACAGGATTGAGAGGGGATTGGCTGTCAGTGTTACTAAGCAGAGAGAGCGTTTATGATTTCAGTTTTGGCACTTATTAGTGTCC
The DNA here is from genome assembly GCF_965119305.1 of Pelophylax lessonae. Lineage (NCBI taxonomy): Eukaryota > Metazoa > Chordata > Amphibia > Anura > Ranidae > Pelophylax > Pelophylax lessonae. Next base: position 141,088,216 of record NC_138779.1, on the reverse strand, counting down.
TAAAATCCTATATTATAACTGGGTCAGAATTGACCCTAACACCATGAACGTCTTAATTTTCACCACAGTATTTTATAATTTAGTGAAAAGGATTATTTTTCTATTACATTGTTTAAATAGAGGTTCCTGACAAAGTAAAAAAATCTTGATGCAATAAACAAATTTATGTGATACTTATAGACATTCAAAACCTGAAAACGGGTCGGTTCTGACCCTAACCTAAGAGGAGGGTTAAGATATCGGCTATACTGCTTTTCTCCATTTGGCTTTTCACTGGTTTTCATCATTACCATCTTCCTCATTTGGAGTTTTGACCTTCATGGTCGATTGCATCTGGAAGCAGGTTTTTCTTATGGTGGTTTTTCTTATGGTGGTGGATTCAATGATGGTGGAGAATCTATTTCACGTGTGGTTTATATGAGGACACCTTATTCATATCCACTCCATGAAGAGGTTCTGTTTTATCACAATATTTCTTCACTTGGGACTTTATTTTTGGGACTTTATATTTTACTTGGTTGCAAGACACCAGCACCTTTATATTATAACTTGTTTTCATCACCATTGATTTAATTATCATATTTGTATTTATTGATTCACTTTAGCGCAACTTTAAAAAAAAAAAAAAAATTGTTATTGTGTTATCACACTGTCAAGTTGCTGCTTTAATTAATTTTCTGTTTTAACCGCGGTTTATGTGTACTTATATGGTAAATCGCACCTGTGTCCTACATTTATCCTGTATGATTCCCTTGTTGCTGACCTGGCTTGCTCCTAACCTGATTTTGGAATCTGCTCCTGAATTGTCCCTAGTTCCTGAAGCTGGCTCTGTTCCTGACTTCGGCTCTACTCATGAGTTGGTGTGTTGCTGCCTGCCTGTTGATAACCCTGGCTATTCCTGTAACCATGCTTCTGTCTCTGATTCTGACTTCCTGTCCTGCTCAAATCCTGCCTGGCTGTCTGCTGTGCAAGCTATGTGACAACCGCTGAGTGTTCCTGCCTCAAGTCTGCTGAGAGATCTGACAAGCCCCCCGTTCAAAACCTGCAGCAGACCTTTAGCCTGAGCTAGACTTCTGAACACAGCTACTGTTCCTTACCCGTTGGCCTGCCAGCCTTCTTGGGACCGCATCTCCTGCTGCAATTTCACCTATCAACACCTACTGGCACTCGTGTTTCTCCTGTCCCTCTGTACCCTCTGTTCTACTTCCAGTGGGGCCTGGGCTGGAGCTACAAGAAAGGCCACCTAAACAAAAAAAAAAAAAAAATGGGGAAATGATTTGGAAAATTCACAACACCATTGTCAAAAACACCATATTGGTGTTCTGCCCTCTAACCCAAATGCATATACAAGAAAAAAGGAGAAATGGCTAAATCCAAATGGGAGTATAGCTCCATCAGTGGATAACCAAGCGGCTATTTGGGCAGAAACTAAACTTGATGGTTTGGATAAGAAACATATATTTATTGTATAAAATTACATTACAAAAGTGTTGGTCACTCATATTTGCCACACTATGCACCAATCACTTCCCTTTACCCACCACTAAAAAAAAAAAAAAAAAAAAAAAATGTCACTTAATATATATGTCCAGACTAAATACCTATGTGTGTGTTACATACTACCTGTGCAGATCACTGCTTGTGTATAGCTGGGGGGGGGGGGGGGGAATTCCCTTAGAAAAGCACCAGAGCAGTAGCACACATAGGCCCTGGGGCTTCTTTTAAATAGAACATTGAACAGCAAATGCCCCTATTGTACAGTATGTATACCATGTTGCATATTAATAGCTGCCTCTGCATGTCTTAAAGATTTCTATAATGGTACATTGAATAAAGACTACAGGGATCGGATTAATACCAACCGTTCTAGAAGTAAATGGGTAGTTGTGATTGTCTGTATCCTTCTTTGTATAAGAGCTCCAACATGAATAGTGTGCTCCTCAAAAGAGCCCCTTTAGGTATGGCAGTGAAGTTCACCTTTCCAAGATAGTCTCAATGGTGTGGCTATATGCAGGATTAATGGAGTGAGCAATCTTACCCTGCCTTGTTGATACTTCACCTGGTCAGGACAATTTAAACTTAGTTATTCAGTAGAGTGTAGGTGGTCATGCTTGGTCCGTCTCTGCTCCAGGTCCAATCTACTGTGTGCCAGACAAGATAAATGAAAGTGACGGAACTTCTGCCGTGCTAGGGGATTTAGCATGCTGAGTTCCCCTGATCCTCACTCTGCTGACCCACATGTGCGTCACAGAATACACTGATCACCGTTGGTGATGATGTGATGTGCCATCTGAGGTATTCTTACAGTTACTTGAGACATCTGATCAGAAATATCGTGCTTGTCAGCCAGGAAGAGATGTGTTGTGCCTGTGTGCTGAGAAGCAGGCAGCATGATTGTTCCTTGTGAGCCGGCACCATCTTGGCAAGGATCGGTGTCCAGCTTGGAGAAGAACTCTGTGAGCTTCTTGGGCACTTTAGAGGTAGATTTGCCCTTGGACATGGGGCTTACCAGAAGGGTAAGTATCCCAACAGTAGGGAAGGATTATTTGGACACCTGTCACTGCTGCGTGTTGCTGCAGAGAGCAGAGTGGCATCAGAGCTCTCAGATCAGGCCGCCATCTCCTCTGCGACTTGGCCATGCCCCCAATTTACCCATGCTTTAATTTATAAAGTATCTACCATTTATTCCCCAAATATTGACACACCTTTGTTTTACAATGTTTGCACTATGGATTTCTGTCCATATATAATGGTAAATGCTTATGTACAGAGTACAGTACTGTTTTTTTTTTAAATAATTGACTAGAATAAAATTGCCAAAATATGAAGTCTCTTAATTTAGCACAGTATATATGAAAGAGAGCCTAAGCTTTCTCAGAAGCATGCAATTACTTTGCAACCTTCACCTACTTAGTTAAAGACGAGAATATTTTCAATGCTACATTATTCTGTATTCATCGGTACAAAGCCTTAGATCCAGGGTGAGGGAGTGTGCAGTTTCATATTTCATATCAGAATTGGATGCAAACTGTATTTATTCATGCTGCACAATTCTTTCTTCAAGGGTTACTGTCATTAACAAGTTCCAGGATGTTTCTAATTAAATGAAAAATGTAAGTGTTAGTTCACTAATCCTGATTGCTGCCTATGCCAAAATACCTTCCTGCATGCTGCCCTGAGGGTTTGGAGATAGCAAAGAACATGTTTTTGCATTTAGGAATAGATTCTCATGTGATCTGTGTGTTAAGGATGCCAAAGAAAATTAGATGGTGGTTGAATGTCCCTGCTTTCCATGAAATAAAATCCACATATGTAGCCAGCAATTCAGATATCTTCAAAAGTTTATTTTCATATTTCAGGCTCCGTTTGCACACTAGTGTTGTGTGCCGCAGAATATACCTTTGTCAAAGTTATTAAACTCACCTTCCGAAAAAATAACTTAAATAATCAAATTCAAAGGTCAGAAACAAGGAAAAAACAGGGAAAGTAGAAATAAGTTCAGATATTAGAGTGCAGTAAATATATAGATAGATATAATAGAGTGAATTGTAATAATAGTAACTGAGTATGCATGTGCAGCCATGATTGCTATACATGTACACTACATTGTCAAAAGGATTGGAATACCTTCCTTTACATGCACTTGAACTTTTGTGCCATCCCAGTCAGTCTTAGTTTGTAGGGTTCAATATTCAGTTGACCCACCCTTTGCATCTATACCAGCTTCAACTCTTCTGTGAAGGCTTTCCACAAGGTTTAGGAGTGTGTCTATGGGAATGTTTGACCATTCTTCCAGAAGCACATTTGTGAGGTCAGGCACTGATGTTGGACAAGAAGGCCTGGCACATAGTATCCACTGTAATTCATCCCAAATGTGTTCTATCCCATTGAAGTCAGGACTCTGTGCAAACCAGTCAAGTTCCTCCACCCCAAACTCCCTCGTCTATGTCTTTATGGACCTTGCTTTGTGCACTGGTGTGCAGTCATGTTCGAACAGGAAGTGGCCATCCCCAAACTATTCCCACAAAGTTGGGACCATGAAATTGTCCAAAATGTCTTGGTTTGCTGGCACCTTAAGAGTTCCCTTCACTGGAACTAAGGGGGCAAGCCTAACCCCTGAAAAAAAAACCCACACCATAATCCCCCCTCCACCAAATGATTTGGACACGTTCACAAAGCAAGGTCCATAAAGACATGGATGAGCAAGTTTGTGGTGGAGGAACTCGACTGGCCTGCACAGAGTCCTGACCTCAACCAGACAGATCATCTTTGGGATGAATTAGGAGCGGAGACTGTGAGCCAGGCCTTCTCATTCAATATCAGTGCCCGACCTCACAAATGCGCTTCTGGAAGAATGGTTAAACATTCCCATAGACACACTTTTATATATTGTGGATAGCCTTCCCAGAAGAGTTGAAGCTGTTATAGTTGCAACGGGTGGGCCAACCCAATATTGAACTGTACGGAATAAGACTGGGATGCTATTGAAGTTCATGTGCGTGTAAAGGCAGACGTTCCAATACTTTTGACAATACAGTATATGCACACTCAAACCATTTTTAGCTTTTAGCACCCTAAGGGCCGGTTCACACTTTTGCGAGTGTGGCGATCGCATGTAATTCGGAGCACACTGCTCCTTTTACACTAGCCAGCAGGTACCTCAACGCTAAGAATTCACTGTATGAACAAATATAGAGCTGGTCTACCACCAGTTATTGTTAGGTGAATTTTGCATTTACTGCTCTAAAAAATATGCTCTATAATTTGCATTGTATGACTGTTCTTAAAATATGGCGATTTGTTGCAAGCTTATTTAGGGGAAAACAATCAATACCTAACAAGGTTTTCCAACCTCTCCAATTACTATGCCACCATAAAAAAAAAACCTTAGTGAGTTGTATTTTCTGGTATCTTATAGATGTTATTTTGTCTTTTGATTCAGTTGCAAATGGTCAGATCAGAAGATTGTCATCTAATGTATCTTGGCATCTTTACCCTATATGTTTACCATGTATTACAAAACATAATTCTGATTCATTTTCTTGTTTTATGAATTCAAGTGCATTTAAACCATAGAACAAAACAAAACAAAAAAAAAAATATATATATATATATATTTTTTTTTCACTTTTTTTGGGAAAAATTAAGAAATTATATAAATTTTTTTTCTACATATTGTCACCAGTGCAATACAGCATCATCATATGACTGGTGTGACAGTGATCAGGGATACTGACTGGTGACAGTGGGATTAATTTACTGGTGACAGTGGGGTTCATTCATTAACAGGTTTTTTGGTCAAAGCTTACTTGAACAAGCTGAAGTTAGAAACTCATTAGCTATCATGCACAGCTGCACCAGATTTTTCACTCTCCAGTTTTAGTAAATCAACTCCAGTATGTAAAGAAAAGAATGAAAAATATAACTTAAAAAAATAGATTTTTTAACATTTTATTTATTTTTTTATTATTATTTTTTTTTTTTACATCCTGTCATTAGACTTCTGCATTACTCGGAGTGGTGGTGGGGGGGATCAGGGTTTTCTTTTTTCACTGCTCCAAAAAAACAAGGTGATACCACCCTTCTCCTGTGCTAAGAATCCAAGCTCCCCGACCACACTCCCCACGGGACTCACTGCTGGCGTCTTGGATGGCTAAGGTCTTGCTGCCCAAAAAGGACTGGGGTAGTCCAATGGTAGTAAAGGCAAACAGAAACAAAGAAAGGGCGCACCGACCTAGCGCATTATCCTCAATATTAGGCTTTATTCACGCAACATATAAAATGGCTACTCACAAACACAGGTGAAAAATTATCATATCAAGCTCAGTTGCTCCAGTGTCAGGAATAGTGCATATGTTAGTCCAGAATCTGATAAGATGACGGCTGACGCGTTTAGCGGTAAAAACCTGACAGGTTTTTTAATTTCTCTCTAATCTTACCATAGTGAGATCTAGGTAAAGATGATGTCATACAAAAGCGTTTGTGCATGGGAGAAGACATCTGCACTGTGCTGTAGACAGACAGACAGAGACAGACAGACAAAAGCATGAGGCCTGAGTAGCAGGATTGCCAAAGAGAGTGAGCCACGAGGCTGAAGTATTTTTGTTATGCAAGTTACAACTGTCCAATGATGGTGGAAATCCCTGTGTGGGCAACTGACATTTTGTGATCTTTTCTTTGCTGTTTTAAACAAAAGTGGGAAGAAAAGGTCTAAAAAATAATTGCTGAAGTGGACTACGCTGTTATGCACTAACAGTGAAGATAAAAAGAGCATTTTTGTGTGAGCTTTGGGTTTCTCTATATTCCTCAGGATCTCACCCGAAGGAGTATGACCTCATCTTTACCTAGATCTCACTATGGTAAGAGTGGAGAGAAATTAAAAAACCTGTCAGTTTTTTACCGCTAAACGCGTCAGCCGTCATCTTATCGGATTATGGACTAACATATGGACTATTCCTGACACTGGAGCAACTGAGCTTGATATGATCATTTTTCACCCGTGTTTGTGAGTAGCCATTTTATATGTTGCGTGAATAAAGTCTAATATTGAGGATAATGCGCTAGGTCGGTGCGCCCTTTCTTTGTTTCTGTTTGCCTTTTCTTTTTTCACTGTCATAGCTTATATATTGATGATCGGAAATCGCTGCATAAGCAATAGTTTAGCTGTCATGAATCGGTTTCTCATTCATGAACACCTTGCTTTCTGTTTTGATCCGTGATTGGCTACTGCTAATCACATGATACAGGTAGCCAGGTACCATGTGATTGCTGTGGACCAATGACAGATCACAACAGTAGGCAAGCTGTTCCTGAATGAGAAACCCATTCATGACAGCTAAAACTATTGTTTATTCAGTGATCAGCCATATATAAGCTATAACTGTGTAAAATTAAAAATAAAAAACAAATCACAACCCCCCATCCTGTTAAAAGATCAAAACAGTAAGAAAGCTGGTAATGACCAATGATGCCCATATCAGTAAAGCATTGTGGCCACAGTGGCCACAGTGGCCACAGGAGGAGAGTGCTGTGTTCCCCTAAACAGTGGCAGCAGGTGCATGATAATTTGGGAGGGGGGGGGCGGCAAAATCCACACCCCCAACGGGATGGTCGGCCGGCTGGCCGGAAAATGCACCCCCCCCCCCCAGCGGGACGGACGGACGGACGGCTGGACGGCCAGACAGCCAGCATTCTTACCTCCTCCGGACATGCGTCTCCTTCCTCTTCCTGGCCAATGGCCAGTAAAATCGATTCTCTTTTCAACCAATCAGGAAAGGTGTCTCACGGCCAGCTTACTGATTGGCTGGGAAGATAATCAGTGTGATAATAGCGAATATTCATTGCCTATTGTCATACAACTGGGTGGGCTTAGGGTGCAGTGGAAAAAAAGTGCTATTGGAATCCATGCATCCGGCGCCCTGCATGTAGATTAGGGCGGCGGATGCATGGAGGGGCCGCCACTGCCCTTAACCAGAAGAGGCACAATCATGTATATATACATTCATAAGCCTGTAGCTGCTGCCCGCCACAGCAAATGTACTGCGGTGGGGCAGCAAGTGGTTAAACACAATGTACAAATGTAAATGGGCCCATATTGAGACGTTATTGTTTGTTGGTGTGACATGTAAATATCTGTGCCTGCTTAGCCATTTACCCCAACCAGCAGGTCCTTAAATTTGGTTGGATTCAAACCCTAAAGTCAAAGGAAACACATAATAACACATGCGTCAGCAGGTCAACAAATCATGACAAATTTGAGATTGCTATGCAATTGAGGGCATTTTTATAATTACTACTATTATTGTTATTGTTCTATAATTATTCTTATCATTGTGTTTCAATTATTGTTTTTCATTCATTATTATTGTGTCATTATTTATTAATTCCATATTTCAGTCCCTTAGCCTATACATTTATAAATTGTTGTTTTCTTTCTCCTTTTCTTATAAATCCAATAAGCTGTGGCTATTTCTTTGTGTATAATAATAAGTGAGTTAGTGCCCTCTAGTGTTGTTCCATTTCATCAATTGTACTAAATACTTCTGAAGCTTACAAAGAAAATCAAATAATCTTTTTCAGGATGATTAGTGATGTAAGCATGCACTTAAAACAAAAACGAACTTAGCTTCACCGACAATGCCTCCTGTAGACAAAAAAATAGGCATACCGCCAGAACTTTAATTAGAAGGGGAATCAAGGGCATTTTCTAGTGGCTCTCTTTAGCCCCTTGGTGAATAATAAGGTTGGTATTTTGGTGGTGTTTAATGTATCAGTAACTAAGCACCTGTAAGCTCCAATGCTACTAATGTGCTATCTGATCCTTTATTCTACAGGAGCACACTACTATCCTTGCCTGAAACCTCTTCTTGGCTACTACCAACTATTAATCATAAATAAGTGTCAGATGTTAAAGGAATTATATTGAATAAATAAATGAATACAAATACAATCTTTAACAGTAACAATAATAACAATTATCAGTCCCGCTGTCTGTGAATGAAATACTGTATATTCTTCTGTCTTGCAGAGCTATATCTGCCAGTAGAATCTTCAGCATCTTACACTTCAGTGTGTTGGATGCCTGTCCCACCTCACTATGGGGTGGATTTACCAAAGGCAAATAGACTGTGCACTATGCAATGTGCAGTTGCTCCAGAGCTTAGTAAATAAGCAGAAGCTCTGCTGACTTCCATCATCAAATTATGTGCAAGTGAAAATGCTGTTTTCTTTTATTTTCCTTGGACGTGATTGGGTGTTCTTTGCAAAATGAAGGTGTACCTCATTCACTAAGCTTTGGAGGAACTGCACTTGCAGAGAGCAATTTACATTTAGTAAATCAACCCCTATGTATTTTGGTTCCACCCAGTGGCCACTACGTCTCTGGTGTGTCCCTGCAGCTTTGAAGAGAAGATTCTACTGATGAATGTTGCTCTACTATAAAGCAGCAGTGCAACTGGTAAGTATTATTATTGAAGTAGAGAATGGTAGGTAGGGGCACCTCTGCTAGAAGAGTCCTCCAGGTGCTACTGTATATGCATTCAGCATCATCCAAGATAGCAGGATAGCAAGCTGACAGGCACTTGAGCAGCACTTAGAGTAGAGAAGCAGGCTCTGGATAGACAAAGATATGCAGAGCAAGGTGCTTATAACTGCAGTATGTCAGATTTTTTTTTTAAAAAGGCACTGGTTTAAAACACTTACAGGATTATAGAGTAAACAGGTTCATGAATGTATGAAGTCCTCTTGAGATGGTCTTCCCTGTCACTGTGCCGAACAGCAGCTGCAGGAACTGAGGGTCTAGAGGAGCAAGATGGTCGTCGCACTTCCTGAAACCACCGTGGAACACAGGCAGAGATGTATAAAGTACTAGAGACCCAGACTTGAGTAAAAGTACAAGTGCTCTATCAAAAAAGTGACTTGAGTAGAATTTGAAGTGCTCTTTAAGCACCACACTTAAGTAGAAGTACTAAAGTATTCAACATTTTTTGTACTTAAGTATTGCAAGTAGTTTATTTTAAGATGTACTACTCAAGTACTGAAAGTAAAAGTACACGTATTGTGGTATGTAGTTATTAAATAAAGTAGACAAAAGGCCAGGGCCCCCCTCCCATTTTAGATCCCCCTTAGAGCAGGCCAGGGTCCCCCTCCCACTATAGATCCACCTTAGAGTAGGGCAGGCCAGGGCAGGTCCCTCCCCCCATTGAATAGATCCGATCCCCTTAGTGAGTGACTTGACTTCAAGACAGTTCTTACTTCTCCTACCTTAGGCTGTCTCGAGTCCTTCAGCCTCTCTCTCCACAGTCCCCAGTCCAGTCCAGTCCCCCCTGCTGAAAGAAGAATATATTCCTACCTCCATCCAGTTCTCCCGCGCTGGGCGGCCGCGCTGCACAGTGCCCAGAGACAGTCTAGTAGTCTAGACACTAGTAACTCACAGTCCCTCCCACAGCCAGGGCTCAGAGAGATCACTCCGCAGGCAGGTGTCTCTCCTCTCTCACCACCACCACTTCACTTGAGAGCCGAGCAGGAGGTGGGACTTGGGCAGAGCCTAGGGAGTGCAGAGGCGGCGAGGCTCTGCCCCTGAGCCATCGCATCGGGTTGGGGATTGGTCGTGACTTGTGAGTCTCAGAGACAGTGAGACTCGAGTAAAAAAAGTCAGCGGCAGTGCGGGTTTGGAATGTAATGATTCGTAACATTTTTATAATTGTAATGAGTAAAAATGCAGCACATAAAAAAATATCAGAGTAAAAGTATTAAACTCATCAAAAAATATGTACTGAAGTAAAAGTGGAAGTAGGAGAAAAAAATTATACTCTAGGAAAGTACAGATACCGCCTTTTAGTACAGTAGTGAAGTTGTTCTACTTCGTTATTATAGATCTCTGAACATAGGGGGCAGAATTGACATCAGCAGGGGGCTTAGGTTAGCTTAGACTTGAAGAAGGAGCCTTTGAGCATGCTCCAAAACTAGTTACCCCCTGCTGTAGTCACTTCTGCCCCCTGTGTTCTAGGGTGGTTTCAGGAAGTATGGCGCCCATCTTGCTCCTCCAGACCCTCGGTTCCTGCAGGTGCTGGTCAGCACAGTGACAGGGAAGACCATCTTAGGAGGACTTCATACATGATGAGCCTGTTTACTCTGTAATCCTGTAAGTGTTTTTAACCATTGTCTTTTAATAAAATTGCTGACATACTGCACTTAGAAGCGCCTTTCTCCGCATATTATTATTGAAGTAAAAACACCTGGCTTTTTAACTTTTTTTTTAATCTTTGTCTTTCCTGCAGAGCACATCTACCCAGTTCACTGGTAGCAGTAATATGTTGCATTTTCTCTGACTGATTATGGCCGACATCTACATGTTCATTATAAGCAACTTCACTAAGCTGACACTCGATTTGGTCAGTATGGTCACCCAGGCCATCCACTGAGTGTCATCCACTAAGAATTTGAGAAATGGATTTGTGAATGTATCTCTGCAGGTCCCTTTGGAGAGAGATAAGCATGTGTTTCGGTGTGTGTTTAAAAACAGGGCTATCAGTAGTAGGAGGGGGGCACCTAAAGTGTTAGTTGGTTCCCTGTTATCATCATTATCTGTGCTATGAGAGCTAAGATGCTTTTTTGCTAACTGGAGTTCTGTTTCTGAAAGGCAGAAGGATATGGCACTGATCATTTTGTCCTGTCTTTAAATAGTGATTCTGAGGTGAAGGAGTCTTCCATGTTTGAGGGGGTCCATATCAGAGTGGTGCTGAGAGTGAGTGGGGGCCGCTCCCTGAGGTGAGCTAGGGCCATCTTGGGACTCCTGAGACTGGGGTGGGCAGAAAAAAATCAGTGAGCTGGCTGTGAACTGTCAGCTTATTTTTCTTGTAGGACATGGTGCCATGCATGTGGAGAAGGCAGAACACTTACACAGGAGGAGATGAGGAAGGTCCTGTTGCTGTATGTTGTGGCTGTTCTCTGCATGTAGGGAAAGAACAGGTCTCAAGCAGCAATGTAGGATCTCGGCCAAGCTCCACCACCCTATCTTGTGTTTTTGTATAATTTCTAATTTGTTTTATTCTTGCTATTACTCCTTTAGTTCTTACACCCTTTGCAGCATGTTGGGTTTGAATATCAGAAGGAGGAGATGTATTTGAGTGTCAGACTTATGCCTCGTTTCCACTGAGTGGTACGGTACGGTACGGTTCGGTTCAGTACGGTACGGTTCGGTTCAGTACGGTGCGGTTCGGGAAAGGTACACATTGCGTTTCCACTGCCAATAGTACCCTTTCATGATAGGCGTGGTGTAGCAGGAAAGCGGTGATAGACGATTCTCTGTCAACCAATCAAAGTTCTGCAGAGTGTAGCTCCACCCTGTTGGTACGGTACTAATGTGCTTGGTACCCCAACGAAAGGGTACCAAAAAGTGGTACAGTACGGTTCGGAATTAGGGTACCATTCATAATGGAAACGGCATAAATAGCGTACCGTACCGAACCGTACCAGAAAGCTCAGTGGAAACGAGCCATAAGATTTTGTTTTCTAAAGGATATGAGAATCTTCTGTAGCCCTCTTTTGAGGGTTATGAGAAATTACCATCCCCAAACAGGGTAGTGCACTAAACCTACAGGTAAATAAAAGCACCAGGACATTCTATAAGCTGAAGAGTGGGTTTGATAATAAAATTGGTAGTGCCAATAGAGGGGATTCCATTACTGGGAAATTAACCAGTAATCTATGCAAAGTAATTGCGAGAAGAGGAATGACTGTAGCCAGCATATATTATTAATACATACATAAGTATATAGATACACACCAGTATTGGAATAATACTAATTTTATATAATAAAAGGCAAAAACTATTACATACATCCAATAGAGATAACAGATAATACCAACAAAGGGGCCTAAAGGAGTCCCGATGGAATTGAACACAGTTCCAGGTATGTATAGTTATACTAAAGATACTTCCAGCTGCAGCCAAGTTAATTTGCAGGGGTCCCTGAGGATGATTGTGATGCAGCACACGTCTTGATGCTAAAGACCTAACGACAAGATCAACAATAATGGGGAGATGCTCCAAGCATTGTCCAATCACCCTGGAATGCAGCTTTGTACCAGCAGAAACCGAGGCGTGACACTGGAACTCTGCCTCTTAATGCCCTGTACTTTCTAATTCCCCGTGTAAGTGGACTGCAAACTGCCCAATGGGCCATCAGATGCCTAAGCTGGCTCTAGCCGATGCTAGGTATTGAAACCTGAGGTAAAACTAGCTGTAGGATCCTAGACCAGAAGTGATAGGGTTAACTAAAATAACAAGAGCCCTATTGCAATAAAAAGGTTCACCTACAAACACACAGCAAGGTAACCACTACACACATGCGCGCGCGCGCACACACACACCACATTACAGACTTAGCTATCTGGCATAGTGCAGGTGAGATAACTTCTTTCAGCAATTTATACAGTATACACTATGTAGCCCCCTAAAAGGTAGGTGCTAGGCAAAAGTATAGTGGGCCTTGGCTGCCTAACAGCAGGGCCATGATTTTCAGCTGGGCTGTCATGTCTCCCAGGTGTTGCTATTGAGAATGGGGAGTCTCCCCACTGGCTCCATTAGAGAGTTCTCATTGGGCAGTGGAGGAAACCCAATCAGTGGCACATTTAGGCTTGTATCTACCCCAGAAAGGCAGATTCTGCCGCAAAGGATTCTGGGAGTGAGTATAAGTTTGAAGGGAGCGCATAACGCAGCGTATTTTGGTGGGAAGCAGAGTCCCAGGAGGGTGAGTACAGCTTTTTCTCCTCCTGTCAGAAGGATCGGGTGTCCCGGCGGCTTGCCTGAGGGGACAGAGAGCTGGGCTGAGCTGAGCGGCAGAGAGGATCCGGTGTGCCGAGGACCAGCGGAGTAGAGGGGGTCCAGTTTCAAGCATTACAAGTTTGTGAGTACTGTCACTGCCCCTGGGGGTCTACTTAGCAAGAGGGGACCGGGATCCAGGAGCCAGCTAGCGGTAAAGGGGGTGCCTAGTGAGAGGATCTTGAAGTGTCAGAGGGGGTGCCTAGTGAGAGGACCCTGAAGTGTCAGAGGGGATGCCTAGTGAGAGGACCCCGAAGTGTAAAGGGGGCACTAGAAGTGTACAACGTGCAGTGTATAGAGTTGAGAGTTGCAGCAGCACCAGCAGTTACAAGGAGCTACCTCAGTCAGTGAAGGACTGGAAGGAGCTGTTCACAGGACTTTTGAGCTAAATAAAGTGTCAAGAGTCAAGTCTTACTACAGTCCAGGATCTTTTGAGTTAACCAGAGGGTTAAAAGCCAAGTTCTAGCACAGTTCAGCAAGACAGCATTTTTCCAAGCACCAGTAAGCGTTGATCGGCATTCAGCTGGCGTCAAGACAGCGCTAACAGGCATTTTTCTACAGAGTGTCCCAGTTTTACCTAGTTGAGCCAGAGGAGTATCCCACTCATTCCCTTCTCCCATCCCCATTATAAAATAAACAAAACAAACCAAAGATGCCTGAATGGTGATTGTCTCAACTCTCACACTTGGGTATTCAGCTTAAATGGGCTGAAGGTGTTACCGGTAACAATAGCAGACCCATATAAGGCCCAATGCCTGGAAATCCTGCTACACACTATATTACCAAAAGTATTGTGACACCTGCCTTTACACGCACATGAACATTAATGGAACCCCAGTCTTAGTCCGTAGGGTTCAATATTAAGTTGGCCCACCCTTTGCAGCTATAACAGCTTCAATTCTTGGTTTAGGAGTGTGTCTATTGGAATGTTTGACCATTCTTCCAGAAGTGCATTTATGAGGTCAGGCACTGATGTTGGATTAAAAGGCCTGGCTCAGAGTCCTGACCTCAACCTGACAGAACATCTTAGAGCAGAGACTCTGAGCCAGGCCTTTTAATCCAACATCAGTGCCTGACCTCATAAATGCACTTCTGGAAGAATGGTCAAACATTCCGAGGTCAGGCACTGATGTTGGATTAAAAGGCCTGGCTCAGAGTCTCTGCTCTAAGATGTTCTGTCAGGTTGAGGTCAGGACTCTGTGCAGGCCAGTCAAGTTCCTCCACCACAAACTTGCTCATCCATGTCTTTATGGACCTGTCTGTGTGCACTGGCCCAAATCATTTGGTGGAGGGGGGATTATGGTGTGGGATTGTTTTTCAGGGGTTGGGCTTGGCCCCTTAGTTCCAGTGAAGGGAACTCCTAAGGTGTCAGTATACCAAGACATTTTGGGACAATTTCATGCTCCCAATTTTGTGGGAACAGTTTGGAATGGCCACTTCCTGTTCCAACATGACTGCGCACCAGTGCACAAACAAGGTCCATAAAGACATGGATGAGCAAGTTTAGGGTGGAGGAACTTGACTGGCCTGCACAGAGTCCTGACCTCAACCAGATAGAACACCTTTGGGATGAATTAAATTGGAGACTGCAAGCCAAGCCTTTTCATCTACATCAGTGCCTGACCTCACAAATGGGCTTCTGGAAGAATGGTCAAACATTCCCATAGACACACTCCTAAACCTTGTGGACAGCTTTCCCAGAAGAGTTGAAGCTGTTATAGCTGCAAAGGGTAGGCCAACTCAGTATTGAAGCCTACGGACTAGAGCTGGCATGCCTTTAAAGTTCATGATTGTGTAAAGGCAGGTGTCCCAATACTTTTGGCAATATAGTGTGTGTGTGTGTGTGTATATATACATATATATATATATATATATATATATATATATATATATATATATATATATATATATATATATATATATATATATATATAGCTATATTATAGTATAAACTGTTTAACCTTAGGTCCCTAAAGAAGACATACACCCACACAATGATTTTGGATGAGAATTGGTTCCATCCTAAACTGTGTAGGGGGTTCTTTACTGTTAGAGCGATAAAGATGTGGAACTTCCTTTCACATTTGGTGGTGTCACACACACCCACACACAGACAAACTCAGGTTGAACTGGATAGACTGGTGTCTTTATTCAACCTTACTAACTATAGTAAACTATTTAACATAGAACCATTTGCCTAATAATCTCTGCTTCTGGTCTGAAATCAGCAGCAGCTTCTCCATAGAAGGACAAGTGTCCCAGCTTCTCCCTTTTTACTTCTAAATCTATGATTTCCAACCCAGTCATATAGAAACAGAAACTTATGTACATAAATAAATCTGTGACATTAAAGTGGTTCTAAAGTCAAAGAGCTTTTTACCTTAAAGCATTCCCTGCATTAACCACTTAAGCCCCGGAAGATTTTACCCCCATTCCGACCAGGGGGTATTTTGCGATTCGGCACTGCGTGGCTTTAACGGACAATTGCGCGGTCGTGCGACGCTGTACCTAAACAAATTTGGCGTCCTTTTTTTCCCACAAACAGAGCTTTCTTTTGGTGGTATTTGATCACCTGTGCAATTTTTTTAACACGCGCTATAAACAAAAAAAGAGCGTCAATTTTGCAAAAATAACAATATTTTTCACATTTTTTTATATGAAATCCCCCCCCAAAAAAATGTAAAAATCAAAATTTTTTAACATTTTCGGCCAATTTGTTTTATGCTACCTATGTTTGGTAAAAAAAAATCGCAAAAAGCGTATTTTGATTGGTTTGCGCAAAAGTTATCGCGTTTACTAACAAAGGGAAAGATTTTTGTCATTTTTGTTGTTTTTTTTTTAACGCGTAATGGCAGCGATCTGCGATTTTTCTTTTGCGGTACTGCGACATTGCGGCGGACAGATCGGACCCTTGACTGACATTTTTGACACTTTTGGGGTTACCAGTGACATTTCTACAGTAATCAGTGCTATATATATGCACTGTTACTGTAAAAATACACTGGTAGTGAAGGGGTTAACTTTATTTGGGAGGGAGGGGCTGTGTGTGTCCCTAGGGGCGTGCTTTCTACTGTGATTGGCTGTGGCTTCAGCTGTAAGGACACTGATCAACGGATCTACATAGTAGATCCATGTGATCAGTGTCTTTGCAGCGAGGAGAATGACAGGCAGCTTGTTTACACAAGCTGCCTGACATTCTCCCTCTCCCCCGCCGATCGCCGAGTGGCCGGCGGACATCGGGTCCGCTGGTCACACGCGCGGGGGGGTCCGTGACCACGCGGGAGCGGGAGCGCGCCTCCGGGGGCGCGTGCTCGCTCCCTAGACCCTCACAAGCAAGCAACGTAGCCCTACGTTAGTTTGCCTGTGAGGGGCTGACCGCCGACGTAGATAGTCGTGCGGCGGTCGGCAAGTGGTTAAGGTACAAAATATTTTTTATTTGTTATACGCCCCACCAAACACTTACCTGAGTCCTGAGTCTTGTCCTGCATATTGTTTCTCCTCTCTCCCCTCTCCCCCAGGCTTTGCTGAGATAGCAGTAGCCAAATCCTGTGAGCAGGGGGGGGGCAAGCTGCACTGTGTATCTATGGATGCTCACAGCCCGGCTTGAGAGTGAGCCCAAATTTCTGCCTCATAGCAAGTGGCTTGATATAAGGCCAGACACAGAAGAAAAAGCGCAGACAGCACTGGTGGAGGACCCCAGAAAAGTAGGAAAGGGGGCCACTCTGCCTTTACAAACTCTTTAACCACTTCAGCTCTGAAAGGTTTTACCCCCTTAATGACCAGGCCATTTTTTGCAATACGGCACTGCGTTGCTTTAACTGGCAATTGCGCAGTCGTGCAACGATGTACCCAAATAAAATTGATGTTCTTTTTTTCCCAAAAATAGAGCTTTCTTTTGGTGCTATTTGATCACCTCCGCGTTTTTTATTTTTTACGCTGTAAACAAAAAAGAACCACAATTTTGAAAAAAAAAAAAAAAAAAAACAATACTTTTTACCTTCTGCTATATATAACATTCCCAATAAAAAACCTTAAAAATCTAAATTTTTCATCATTTGGGCCAATATGTATTCTGCTACATATTTTTGGTGAAAAAAAAATCCCAATAAGTGTTTATTGATTGGTTTGCGCAAAAGTTATAGCCTCTACAAACTATGGGAAACATATGTGAACATTTTTTTTATTGTATTCACCAGTAATGGCAGCGATCAGTGATTTTCTAGCAGGACTGTGACATTGCAGCGGACAAATCTGACACTTAGTTATACTTTTTTGGGCACCAGTGACACCAATACAGTGATCAATGCTAAAAAAAAAAAAAAATGCACTGTTACTGTATAAATGACACTGGCAGGGAAGGGGTTAACACTAGGGGCAATCAAGGGGTTAAGTGTGCTTCTTAGGGAGGGCTTTCTAACTGTGTGGGCAGTGGATGTACTAGAGGAAAAGAGAGATCTGTGTTTTAGCTTAGCTGAAACACAAGATCTCTCTTTTCCTCCCTGACAAAACAGCGGTCTGCCTTGTTTACATAGGCAGACCGCCGTTCTGTCATTCAGTCGAACAATTGGCGGATCCCGGAAGCCATCACAGTTCCTAGACCCGCTGATTGGCTCCTGCTGTGTCAAATCACAGCAGGAGCGGCGCTTCGGCGGTGTGCATGCGCCCCCGAAATCCTGTGCACAAAATCACGTACATGTATGTGATTTTGTGCAGCCGGGCTGCCCTGCGGCTGTATATATGCGACAGCCGGTCCAGAAGTGGTTAAGTAGCTCAGCAATTTACATGTACAGACAGCAGAGGGCAGCAAATCCTTACAAATGTGTGAATATTCATTTAAATGATTTATTCAAAGTAAACTAACATCAACCTGATTGGGTTTTCAAAGTGAACAGGATTTTGCTTTTCACATGGTTGGATAAAAAAAAGAAGAAATAGTAACCTCAGTGATTACTTATCTGTATATGCATCTTTTTCTCAAAAAAATAAATTCCGAGTTAAAAAAAAAAAAAAAAAAAAGAAAAGAATATTCACATAGTTTTTTTTTTAAGTGAAGATTCTCAACTCCTTTAGTAAATTCCTTCCCTCTCTGCATTGTATGAGCAGGATTCTTTGCATAGAGAAAGAATATGGAGGTAATTGCAGCTGTGCAGAGAAGAAATTACATTTTGTTTAAATATTTCACAGGTTTTTTTAATTGTTTCATTGTCTGGCAGAAGCTAGAGGCCAGGATGGATTTTGTTTTTTGATTAATGTTCCGCTTTAAGTATTCCCGCTAAAAGACACTTCAGGAAGCTTTTCCTGAAATACTAGAATAATAGGCTTTTTACTACAGAAAATGTAGAAACATTAAGCTAAAAATCACAAAAAATAATCTGTTTAACTCTGGTAAGGTACCAGGACTATTAAATTAAAACAATTTTAATTACCTTATTTTTTTTAGGCAACTTGAGCTTTGCTGAAACTTGCCTTTTAAATATACAAAACCAGATCCGCATACAAGTTTACATCATGTCATGTACTAATTTAGTTAGTAATCATGTTAAAGCAAGCATAGCTAATTAGAAATGTGCTGTAAATAGAGATTGACAATTGAATATTGCATATGATTTGGACAGTCAGCAATGCTACCATAGCGCCTGTTATTACCAGTGTTCACTCTGGGAAAAACAGATACAAGTGATGGATTTCATTGTCCGATTTAGATTCTCAATCTGCTAAACTGTCTGCAACAGGCAAAAGGAAGTCTTCGTTTTCTCAGTATTAAATTTCATTAACATAATTAGTAGGTTGTATGCAAGGGTTCAGTTATATGGAAATAAACATGCATTGTCCCCAGAATAGCCCTATCCCACGTCATGTTCGGTTTGTTTATACACTTTGTATAATAACATTGTAATTTCATTTTAATTTTGAAAATAATAGTATCATCAATTTAGTGAATACGCACTGCATATAGTACTTATGAATGGACTTTGCAGCCAATTTAAGCTTTCATTCTTTTCATGAATGGCGTAAATAGTGCTCAGTTTATATGAAAAGATAAGTGTAATCTCTTGCATGTTTTGTTCCTTTGTAATGCCGAGACAATAGCCTATTCACAAATAGCTTTTCATAAGACTCCATTAAAAACATAATTAGTAAGCGGTTATTAGTCGCAAAATATACATGTAAAAAAATCCTAGTGGAAATATTTTAATATAAATACAGTCTTTCTATTATTTCTCTTTAAAAGGTTATATTAAAAGGATGTGATTTATTTATTTTTTCTTTCTGCAGAGAAAGAGATGGGGGAATTTAGAGAGCTTTCTTATATCATCTAAATCTATCATCCACAGATATCACATGCAGCTGGTAACTGACCTTACCATGCATTTGTTTAGAATTTAATTCATTTTATGGTGAATGCTTATGCCTTTATCTTGTGATATTCACCCAAATCTAGGCTTAAAGTGATTGAAAAACCCTTGTACTGAAGTGTCTGGCCTCAGGTGATACACAGACATAAAACAAATCCTCCTTTAACCACTTCAGCTCCGGAAGGTTTTACCCCCTTAATGACAAGGCCATTTTTTTGCGATTTAGCACTGCGTTACTTTAACAAAAGATTGCGCGGTCATGTAAAACTGTACCCAAATACAATTGATGTCCTTTTTTCCCCACAAATAGAGCTTTCTTTTGGTGGTATTTGATCACCTCCGCGTTTTTTAAATTTTGCGCTATAAACAAAAAAATAGCAAAAATTTTGAAAAAAAACGCCATATTTTTTACTTTCTGCTGTAAAACATTCCTATTAAAAAAATTTAAAAAATATAATTGTTTTATCAGTTTAGGCCAATTTCTATTCTGCTACATATTTTTGGTAAACAAAAAAAATTTAATTGGTTTGCGCAAAAGTTATAGCTTTTACAAACTACGGGATAGATTTTTGGAATTTTTATTTATTTTTTTGTTTTTTTTAGTAATGGCAGCAATCAGCATTTTTTAGCGGGACTGCGACATTGCGCCGGACAGATCGGGCCCCTAACTGACATTTTTGACACTTTTTTTGGGGACCAGTGACATTAATACAGTAATCAGTGCTAAATAATATGCACTGTTACTGTACTAATGACACTGGCAGGGAAGGGGTTAACACCAGGGGCAATCAAAGCCAGAGACTCATATGGAAAATTCTATAACATTTGGGCCCCCTGATTAGACTTTACAACATCACCTACATACAGTGCGTTGATCTCTTAACCTCCTTTGCGGTGATCCTGAGCGTGACTCGGGGTTAACTTTTACTGTCAGGAGCGGTAACCCCGAGTCACGCTCGGGGTAGCATTGCAGAGTGCCAGCGGAGCCCTCTTAGCTTCCAGTGAAGTCCTCTTACCTTGTCCCGGCTATCCAGCGATGTCCTTCGCTCTGATCGCCGGCTGACCGGCGTCTGACTTCCAGGTTCCGTTCCCTGCGAGTAAAGTGTAAAAATAAATAAAAGAGGCGATACAATGTAATCTGAGAGAATTACACTGTATTACCTCAGATTACCTCAGATCTGACATTTGTTACAGTACAGTGTCCCTTGCCTGCCATTATACTGTCATTTGTGCCCAAAAAAAATATAACATGGCGTGAAAAAAGCGCCACTTTACTAAAGCGCTTTTGGAACAGTTGAATGACAGCGGCAGTGACACTGAGGTGCTCGCAGAACTGAGCAATAGCGAGTCGTGGGGTGATTTGTCGTCTGACACTGACACTGATCTGGCAAGTGACAACGGCGATGATCCTGCACCTGACCTCAGCGATGTGCGCACTTGGTGCGCTATTGACTGCGATGCGGACCAGGTAGCGCCCCCAAGATTCCCGTTCACTGGATCACCTGAGATGAAGGTAGAAGTCGAACGTGACAACCCTCTGGCATACCTGCAATTATTCCTCACTGAGGAGGTAATTGAAAAAATTGTCACGGAGACGAATCGCTACCAAGAGCAGCAATTCGCTACGCTGCATGCCAGGTTTTCCAGAAGCAGAAAGTGGGAACCGGTGATGAAAGAGGACATCTGGCAGTTTCTGGGACTCATCATTCTTCAGGGGTTGGTGGGGAAACCGTTCCAGAAATGGTACTGGACTACCAACAAGTTACTGGCCACTCAGTTTTTTGGCACCGTGATGTCTGAATACCGCTTTTCCCTGATTATGAAGTATTTCCACTTCACAAACAATGACGAGTTTGATGAGGCCACGCATCCTGCGCCCAAACTAAAAAAAATCTGGGTGGTATGGCAAATTATTGCGGCCAATTTCCAGCGGACCTACGTGCCAGAAAGGGACGTCAGCGTGGATAGAAATTTGATGGCCTACAAGGAATGCCTAAGCTGGATACAGTACATTGCATCCAAAAGAGCACGGTTTGGCATCAAATCCTATATGCTCTGCGAGTCATCCACTGGGTACATCTGGAATTCGGTAATTTACACCGGTAAAGGTTCGAAGTTCAACCCCACGTACAGCGCTATGGGATGGCCACATCATCTGTCCTTACACTTCTAGAGCCATTGCTGAACCAGGGATTGTGTGACCACGGACAATTTATATACGTCCCCGGAACTATATGAGGTTTTGCTACAAAACAAAACTGATGCATATGGTACCGTTAGGCCTAACCGACAAGACATGCCATTTATGTTTGCCAAAAAAAAACTAAAAGCTGGAGAAATGGTTGCCTAGCAGAAGGGTAAGATGATGGCAATGCAATGGCGAGACAAGAAGGACGTGTGTCTCATGAGCACTGTGCACAATACCTCTACTGCCATGGTCCACACAAAAAGTGGGAAAGATGTGCTGAAGCCCCAAGTCGTAATAGACTATAACAAAACCATGGGAGGTGTCGACAGACCTGATCAGGCAATGACATTTTATCCGGCTATGTGCAAACAGCAAAAAAAATATTATAAGAAAATATTCAGACATCTTCTAAAACAATGCCTTTGGAATGCATATATCCTGCACAGAGCAAAGCGTGACAAGCCTCTTGTTCATTTTGAGTTTGTCTGGAAGGTGGCTGAGTGGATTTTTGTCAAGCACCAGATGCCATCAGTAGTGTTGAGCGAACACGGACTGTATTATTCGTGTTCGTACCGAATAATTGGATTTTTGTTACCCGAACACGGACCCGAAAACTTTACTGTATGTTCGGGTAAAAATCCGTGTTCGGTCATTTTATTTCCGGGTTTGTATGTATTGGCGCACTTTTAATGGTGGGCTTTCAACAGCCAATCAACAAGCGTTTAACTGGTGTGCCTTAAGCCATCCCAGCCATGCCTACAAATGTATTAGTAGCTGTCATTGGCCATCTGAAGCATGTGACCAAGTCTTTATAAGTTCGAGACCGAGCGCCGCTGCGTCATTATGCTGTAGTACAGGGACAGAGCACACATCATACGTGCTGGCTGCTGATTAGGGACAGACAGGCAAAAAATCATATTGTGTCCGAAAAGAATTGAGGGACAGGTCGGAGTGCTGCAGGCAGGGCGAGATATAGGCATTTTAGGGCGAGGCTGGAGATATTTAGGGTCAGTGTTCTACAATCGATTTTGCTGTGTGGGGGGGGGGGGTTTGCAGTGCCGGCAGTGACCGATCTTATCAATCCTTTTAGGGAGAGGCTGGAGATATTTAGGGTCAGTGTTCTACTACAATCGATTTTGCAGTGTGGGGGGGGGGTTTGCAGTGCCGGCAGTGACCGATCTTATCGATCCTTTTAGGGAGAGTCTGGAGATAGGCAGGTGTCAGTGGTCCACATCGATTTTGCTGTGTGTGGGGTAGTGTGAACACAATCTTTTTGCCCACTGAGGAGGAGGGAGAAAAAAGTATTTTTTATCAGTCAGTTGTGTGCAGCGTTTTTCCTTCAGTGAGAAGGCCATGCTCTCCATCGGAATACATGTGGGTGCTTTGTGCTACTGGGTCAACCCTATCTGGATACTTGTAGGTGGTTCCTCTGGCATACCTCAGAACGAGCATGACAACTAGACACTACCCACTGTATCTGTAGATGTTTAGCTGCTTTTTCCTCCATCGGCCTCTCCATGATTTATCAGCATTCTCTGTGATAGATAGGAGTTTTTTGGGTTCCAAATCAATCTGTCTCATTACCGAGTCATACATAATTCAGTACTATTGAAGGTCTATTAAAACTCTCTTCTTATATAGCATATTACAGACCCCTGAAGAAGCAGCCCCAAATAGGCTGCGAAACATGTTGGGTTAATTCTCCGAGGTCTTGCACACCGGATGAGCTATATATCTATCATCGCCTATTGTCTATACCTTTGTTACTGTATTGTATGTACCCGTTGATATGTTTTTATACATATACAAATGTCTTCCCCTACCTGGTTTTTAATGATGTATAAATAAAATACTTGATTTTATCACTTCTTCTATGATTTTTTCTACGGTACCATTAAAATCCCACCAGCCCTCATCATTCTTTTCTTGGATCTCTGTTCTGTTCCCCCTTTTTTTCTTCTTTTTTCTCATTGTTCTACCTTTGCTTCTTTGTTCTTCTTTTTCCTTCTCTTTCCTCTTTTTCTTTATTCCTTCTTCTTTCTCCTTCTGTCCTCCTTCTCTCCCCCTCCCCTTTTTCTTTCTCTTCATTTTCTTTTTCTCTTCCCCCCTTTTTCTATCCAGCTCTTGCTTATCCCCTTCTCTACACTTCTTTCCTTTCTATGCTCATTCATGGCCTTCCATGTATTTTCTGGATGAAGGCTCGAACACCTCGAGCCCTCATCCATCTTTTTTGGTAGTTTTTTTCTACCACAAATTGATCGTTCAAAATTCGGTTAGTACATGATGGCACGATTGTCTGCTCTTACGGCCAATTTTTCATTTTTTCAAAAATGTGTTTGAACGATTTTTCGGCTTGTGTATGGCCAGCTTAAGGCTTTTACTGCCTAATTTGCCTCGAGCAATAAAATGGAATTTTGAAAGCGTGCAAACTACTTTTGGATCTTTTTGATCTCTGATCTCAACCCATAGTTGTTTGACAAACACAAGCGCTCAAAATAAAAGTGACCCCTAATTGTCTATCTAGTCTGTACATTGTAAGTACTGTTATGTTTATAAAAGTCATCTTCCATTATTTACTCTTAAAAAAACAATCTAAAATGAAATTAGCTAAACGACTGAAGCTAATCCTTGCTAATACATAAATATGCTTGTTCTCAAAATTATTAAATGTGAAAATATGATTATCTTTTACATGTAAAGTCTAGAAGCAACATTATTTTAAGCTGAAATATATTACTTTTATTATAATCTTACCTCTGCATACATAGTAAACATAATTAAAAATATATTTAATTACAAACATAATGCTTTATATCTACTGTTGAACTTTAGAACTCTGATGTTCCCAAATTACTGTACACTAGAAAAAGCTGCTGAAAATAAACTACATTAAAAAAATTAGAAAGAAAAATTTGTTGTCTGTTGGAACATGAGGGTGACAGTTAACATTTTTATGGTGACTTTCAAAATAATCAGTGGAAATATTTAACTCTTAGCAAATGGAATTGACCTTCTTCTGGTTTACACACATCTGTCACACTACACAGCCAGGCAGATAACAACCCTAGTTTAGCTTTTAGGTTCTTATGTCACCTTGTCAACTTTAGCCTCCTCGCTGGACTGTGAATCGGTAACATTCAATTGCTGATTCATTGTACAATGCACAGGTAGATAACTGAGGAAGCTGTAAATAAGAAAAAAAAATGAACTATCCTCTATTTCCATTCTCACCTCGGCCCGGCCAGTCAAGCGGTCAAATACGATACCCAGGAGAAAGACTGGGTAAAGATGGAAGCACCAGGAACAGAGGAGAAGAGATGCCCCCCCCCCCCCCCTGTTCAGTTTGCACTTCTGAACAGGGGAAAAGTTCTAAACCGAACAGCGAACCCCATTGAGATCTTTGGGAGCGGAACAGGAAAAATCAAAAGTGAAGGCTTATATGCAAGTAATTGGCCATAAAAGGGGTATGGGGGTCCAAGTACTACCCTGGGGGACATGTATCATTGCAAAAAGTTTTTTAAAAACAATCGTTTTTTTCAGGAGCAGCAAATTTAATGATGCTTAAAGTGCAACAATAAAAATGAAAAATGTTGTTTGTTTGTGCAGCCGCTCCTGCACAAACCGCCGTAACTGTACGGCTTTCGCGAGCAGGAGGCTAGGGGGCGAGCGTGCTCTGCCAGCGATGCGCTTTTGCTTATCAGCGGGGAAGCCGATGCAGTGGGCAGGCGGCTTCGATTGCCGCCTGACACCCACGATCGTTCCCCGCTGAGAGAGAAGAACGGTCAGCTGTTGTAAACACAGCTGACCGTTCTTCTCCCTGCAATGATCATAGAGCCCATGTGATCCTTCTATATAGGATCACATGTATCTGTGGTAATTTCAGAAGCCACACCCCCCCACAGTTAGAATCACTCCCCTAGGCTCACATTTAACCCCTTGATCACCCACAATGTTAACCCCTTCCCTGCCAGTGTCATTATTACAGTAACAGTGCATATTTTTAGCACTGATTACTGTAGTAATGTCACTGGCCCCCCCAAAAGTGTCAAAAATGTCAGTCAGGGGTCCGATCTGTCTGCTACAATGTCGTAGTCCCACAAAAAATTGCAGATCGCTGCCATTACTAGTAAAAAAAAAACAATAAAAATTACATAAATCTTTCCCGTAGTTAGTAGACGCAATAACTTTTGTGCAAACCAATCAAAATATGCTTATTGCGCATTTTTTTTACCAAAAGTATGTAGCAGAAAACAAATTGGCCTAAAATGTTAAAAAAATTTTGATTTTTTTTTTTGGAATGTTATATAGCAAAATGTGAAAAATATTGATTTTTTTTTTTTTTAGAATTGTTGCTCTTTTTTGTGTATAGCGCAAAAAATAAAAATTGCACAGGTGATCAAATACCGCCAAAAGAAAGCTCTATTTGTGGGAAAAAAAGGACGTAAATTTTCTTTGGGTACAGAGTCGCATAACCGCGCAAAGTCAGCTAAAGTCACACAGTGCCAAGTTGAAAAAAGTGGCCTGGTCATTAAGGGGGCAAATCCTTCCGGTCTTAAAGTGGTTAAATATAGTGACTATCAAATATGGAGACAATCCATAAATAAAAATGGGGATTTGGTCCCACCATATGGCCATATCATGCTCAAGCCCACCACTACGTCAAAGTACCCCATTGTCAGTGGGTCCTACACTATCCATAAAAAAGGATGAATCCAGCCTCTCTAACCCTTGGAGACAACACTCCTTGCTGGGAGAGATGTGCAACTGCACTACAAGGGACTCCTCCTATATCTACTTGATAGTGAACACTGATAGAGTACAGGTGTGTGTGGGGGGGGGGGGGGGTGGGGTGCTCAACCTCGGAAGTCTGGTCACCAAAAAAGTGTCAAAAAGTAATAAAAACACAGAGACCATTTTGACAATTCCTTTTTTAAAAAAAATAAAAAAAACAGTGACCCCCAATGTAAATCCATTGTGCTGCCTGCTGCACCCGGAAAAAAAAAAGGAAAAAAAACACTCCCATCGACATGAAGGTTGGCTGCCTACTGCAGGCTAAGCCATTTGACACTTCTTAGATAGGTAAAGGGGCAGGTCCACCTGGCTACATCATCTGGTGACACTGCCCCCTTGCGACTTAACCACTTCCCGTCAAGCCACCACATATGCTGAGGCATGTTGGCTCTATTGCGCGAAATGATGTACCTGTACATCGTTTCCTGTAATAGCCAGTAGGGGTACAGACTGGCCAGAGGGGGAGCCATATAGCGGGTTCGGCGGATGCGATGTCGGCTGGCCACCCGCAGTCACTCCCCATAGAGAGACAGTGTGTCAGTTAGGTGTTCGATCTGTCCGCCGCAATCTATCCCCTAGTTTGTAGATATTATTCTAAAGGTTGTAATTTTGTTTAGTTCTAAAAACCTTTGGAGAAGGATTTTTATAGCTAAGGTAATGGGGAAGTCAAAAGACAATATCAAATAAGCAGTAAGATTGTCCATGAGATGTGGGAATTCAGCTTGATTATAGCTATTATCTACAATAACAATCCTTCTGTCTTGAGTTAATGTATGGGAAACTAAGGCTAAGTTCACGCTTGCTAAAAATACTAATGCTGACAGTAACACAAACCAATATGCCTTTAGCATTAATGTGCATTTTTGAAGCATTTAACGTACATTAAAAAACGTACTCCAGACACCCTCCAAGTAATTTTTTTCTTGTCCACCTCAGTGATATTTGATTAACGCTTGTCATGCACTTGCTAATCGTGCTGTAAATACACTGTGGGAGCTTATGGCATGTTAACATAGACTTGAATGAAAGGAGCTGACACAACTCCTCTCAGACTCAACATGTAGCTTCATTTTTGTAACACATCATTACGGAATTTCTTCCCATCTAGTGATTTACATATATACTTGTAATTCAACACTAGACTATTTGCACTGTATAATTTTGGATTCACATCCCTATTTGGTGTACATGCACTTCGGACTTTGTGTTCACAAGTGTAGTTGTGTGTTTTCACACGTTTACTTAGTTACTTTATGCAATATTTTGTTTGGTACACTGGTTTATATGTTATATACATCATTCATATAATCAGCACGTTGTTCATTTTGATCACAGTGATGTGGTTCTCTTCATTAAACCACTGACTTTTGAGCGCAGTGCTTTTTCACACAGGTTCCTAACACAATATTTTGTCTACTGTAGTGTTTTCAGCTGTATTTATAGGTCACTAGCCTTGCATTTTCCACTATATTTAAACTCTGTTAGAGGTTACAGCCTGAATCATGGCTTATGTGACCTTGTTTATGACTGAGATTTAAGAGTGCTACAGATGGGTCAGGTGGCAGAGCTGTGTCAAAAAGGGTAGAGAGCATGCTGAACAGGAGGGACCAAAAGGCTTACGCAATTGGGCATGACCACCAGATATGAAGGAAGTTCCCTTGGGCGTCACAGCCTCTAAAGCAAGTATCATATTGGGGGACTTCAATTATCCCGACATTGACTGGGAAGAGGGGACTGCACACTCGCATAAGGCCCGGCTATTCACGGAAACCTTACAGGATAACTACATGTCGCAGTTGGTGGATTCCCCTACTAGAGAGAATGCTATCCTGGATCTATTGATCACTAATGACCCAGACATAATCTCGGAGGTAGGAGTCCAGGACAACCTGGGCTCTAGCGATCACAGGATGATCACATTTAGTATAAATAACAATATAAAAAGGCAAGTGGGGAACATAAGAACCCTAAACTTCAGAAGGGCAGACTTTCCAAAATTGTACTCATTGATGGAAAGGGTAAACTGGGACCAAACCCTGGGATCACTGACCACAGAGGAAAAATGGGAATGCTTTAGAACAATATTAAGCAAAGGCACCTTGCAGTGCATTCCTATGGGGAATAAATTTAGAAGAGACAAAGCCAAACCTGGCTGGCTAAACCGTAGCGTTAAAAAACTTATTAGGGGAAAAAAATTGGCCTTCAAGAAATATAAATCAGAGGGCACAGTATCGGCCTTCCAGCAATTCAAGGAGGAAAATAAGAAGTGTAAACACGAAATCAAGATGGCTAAAATCAACTTTGAGAGACAAATAGCGGAGGATAGTAAAAAAAACCCAAAGAAATTCTTTAAATATATCAACAGCAAAAAAACTAGGGCAGAGCATATTGCACACATAATTAACGATGATGGGAGGATGGTTACAGAGGACACTGAAAAAGCAACCGTGCTGAATTCTTTTTTCTCGTCAGTCTTTACGCAGGAAAAGGAAGGGTACACTGACCATGACTGTATGGTTAGTAGTAATACACAGGACTTGCCACTATGGCTAACAGAGGGGGAAATCAGGGAAAGACTGGATAAACTTAACACAAACAAATCACCAGGCCCGGATGGCGTACATCCGAGAGTGCTCAAGGAACTCAGTATGGTTATATCTAGACCACTGTTCCTGATCTTTGCTGACAGTATTAGGACAGGAGATGTACCAGGGGATTGGAGGAAGGCTAACGTGATTCCGATATTCAAAAAAGGCCAGAGACATATCCCAGGAAATTATAGGCCTGTCAGTCTGACATCAATAATATGTAAACTTTTGGAGGGGATGATAAGGGACTATATCGTAGAGTATGCTAAAGACAACAACATCATCAGTAGTAACCAGCACGGGTTTACAAATGGGCGTTCTTGTCAAACCAATCTCTTAGCATTCTACGAGGAAGTGAGCTGTGAGCTAGATAGGGGGAGACCAGTGGATGTGGTGTACTTGGATTTCGCTAAGGCGTTTGATACAGTTCCCCACAAGCGCTTAATTTATAAAATAAGGTCTGCAGGTATCGACAGCAGGGTTTGCTCTTGGATACGGAATTGGCTAAAAGGCCGTGTCCAAAGGGTGGTAATAAACAGCGCATACTCAGACTGGTCTGAGGTAGTAAGCGGGGTGCCCCAGGGCTCAGTCCTGGGACCAACCTTGTTCAATTTATTCATAAACAGCATTGAGGAAGGGATCAGTAGTTCGTTATCAGTTTTTGCAGATGACACAAAATTGGCCAGGGCAATAACTGCACAGCATGAAGCAGATATCCTACAGAATGACCTGGACAAAATTACGGAGTGGGCAACGACATGGCAAATGAGGTTTAATGTGGAGAAGTGTAAGGTTTTGCACTTGGGGACCAAAAACATAAAAACACAATACACGTTAGGAGGGGAACCCTTGGGGGAATCAAAAATGGAGAAAGATCTGGGAGTCTTGGTTGATGATAGATTAGGCAACAGCATGCAATGCCAAGCGGCAGCTTCCAAAGCCAACAGAATATTAGCATGCATAAAGAAAGGGATGTATTCCAGAGATAAGACTATAATCCTTCCACTTTATAAAACTCTGGTCCGACCGCATCTGGAGTATTCTGTCCAGTTCTGGTCGCCAGTCCTCAGGAGGGATGTGTTGGAGCTGGAGAAAGTCCAGAGAAGGGCAACTAAACTGATTAGGGGGTTGGAGGACCTTACCTATGAAGAGCGGCTGCAATCGCTCGATTTATTTTCCCTGGAGAAGAGACGTCTGAGAGGGGACATGATAGCAATTTATAAATATCTTAATGGGGATCTCAGCTTAGAAGAAAAGCTGTTCATTCGAAGGAATTGCATGAGGACTCGAGGACATACAATGCGATTAGAGGAGAAGCGTTTTAACCTCAGGCAACGTGGGGGGTTCTTTACTGTTAGGGCTACAAGATTGTGGAATTGTCTACCACAAGAGGTGGTTTCTGCGGGTAGTATGGTGACTTTCAAAAGACTCTTAGACTTACATCTCAAGGATCAGGAGATTGAGGGCTATGTTAGATGATTACAGTCACACACACCTACACAGGTTGAACTGGATGGACTATTGTCTTTATTCAACCTCACCTACTATGTAAGTAGAGGGGTAGTGAGGAACATATTTGGTGATTCTGGCTGGGACCAATTACCAATGGGTCAGGACTTTGTAGTTAGTTAGAGGATTTTGTAGCCCACCAAATTTGATTCCAGTCTACACCCTCTAATGTGATTTCCAAGTCTCTTTCCCATTAAGAGGTGTAGGAGGGGACAGGAGAGGAGCAATTGAGTGTAGAGTGCTAAAATTAGACTCCTTCTGTTTGGATAATTTTTACAGGCTTGTTTAAAAAAGGACATAGTTAGTGAGGTTGAAAAAAGACATCAGTCCATTCAGTTCAACCCATGATGCGTGTGCGTGTTTGCTTTTAACCGTACATTGTATACCCCTGTATGTTGTGGTCTCTAAGGTGTCCCTCTAATAGTTTTTTGAAACTATCAATGCTCCCTGCTGATACTACTGCTTGTGGAAGAGAATTCCACATCCTTACCGCTCTTACAGTGAAGAACCCCTTACGCACTTTAAGGTTAAACCGCCTTTCCTCTAGTTTTAGTGAGTGGCCACGTGTCTTATTGTATCTCCTTTCTCTGAATAGTTTGTTCCTTATGCTCGGGTCACCAGTACAGTATTTGTACATTGATATCATATCCCCCCTCAATCGTCTTTTCTCCAGAGAGAAAAGGTTCAGTGCTTGTAGTCTTTCCTCATAGCTGATGTCCTCCATTCCCCTAATTATTTTTGTTGCCCTTCTCTGGACTTTCTCCAGTTCCAGCATATCCTTCCTGAGGACCGGTGCCCAGAACTGGACAGCATACTCCAGATGTGGCCGGACCAGAGTCTTGTAGAGTGGGAGAATAATCTCTTTATTTCTGGAGTGAATCCCCTTTTTTATACATCCCAGTATTCTGTTGGCTTTGCTTGCGGCGGCTTGGCATTGCATGCCACTGCCAAGCTTGTTGTCTACCAGTACCCCCAAGTCCTTTTCCATCCTAGACTCACCCAGAGGTTCCCCCCCTAGTGAGTAGCTTGCTTTCTGGTTTCTGGCCCCCAAGTGCATTACTTTACATTTTTCAACATTAAACCTCATCTGCCATGTAGTTGTCCACCCCGTTATTTTGTTCAGGTCTGCTTGCAAGGTTTCCACATCCTGCATAGAAGATATTGGCATGCCTAATTTAGTATCATCTGCAAATACTGAGATTGTACTAGATATCCCCTCCTCTAGATCATTTATGAATAAAGTAAACAGGATTGGTCCCAGGACAGAACCCTGGGGGACCCCACTTTCCACACCTGCCCAATCCGAGTACTCCCCATTAATCACCACCCTCTGTACTCTCCCCTGGAGCCAGTTCTCTATCCAGGTACTCACCTTATGGTCCATGCCTATCTTCCTTAGTTTGTACAGTAATCGTTTGTGGGGAACTGTGTCAAAGGCCTTTGCAAAGTCCAGATACACCACATCCACAGACTTACCTTTATCTAGGTGGCAGCTCACTTCATCGTAGAAGGTTAATAGATTGGTTTGGAACGAACGATTTTTCATGAATCCATGCTGATTACTACTTATAATACCGTTTTCATTACTAAAGTCTTGTATGTGGTCCCTTAATATCCCCTCCAAAATTTTGCAGACTACTGATGTTAGGCTGACCGGCCTATAGTTACCCGGGATATATCTCGGCCCCTTTTTAAATATTGGTACCACGTTGGCTTTTTTCCAATCAGCTGGCACCATACCCATCTGTAAACTATCCTTAAAGATCAAGAATAATGGTCTGGCAATCACCTGGCTGAGCTCATTAAGAACCCTCGGGTGCAAGCCATCCGGTCCCGGGTATTTATTTATGTTAATTTTCTCTAGTTTAGCTCTAAGTCTATCTTCTGTTAGCCATGGCGGCACTTCCTGAGGTGTATTATTTAGTTCGGCCTTACAAACTGGGTTCGTGTAGCCCCCCGATTCTTTTGTGAAGACTGAAGAGAAGAAATTATTTAACACTTCCGCCTTTTCTCTGTCCTCAGTGGCCATATTTCCTTTGTCATCTTTTATGGGGCCAATGTGTTCTGGCCTCGCTTTCCTACTATTTATATACTTAAAGAACTTCTTGGGGTTCTTTTTACTCTCCTCCGCTATATGTCTCTCGTGTTCTATTTTAGCCGCCCTGATTTCATCTTTACATTTCTTATTACACTCTTTGTAATGCTTAAATGCTGCCAATGACCCCTCAGTCTTGTATTTTTTGAAGGCCTTTTCTTTAGCACTAATATACATTTTTATGTTGGAGTTTAGCCACCCAGGGTTTAGTTTTGCTCTTTTAAATTTATTTCCCTTTGGAATGCACTGGCCAATCCCCTTGTTAAGTATGCTCTTGAAGCACTCCCATTTTTCCACCGTGTTCTTTGTTCCCAGGGTTCTATCCCATTTGATATTTTCTAACAGCGAGCGCAGTTTAGGGAAATTGGCTCTTTTGAAATTCAGTGTCCTTATATTACCCTTGTGTTTCCTATTACTGTAATTAATCCTGAAACCAATTGACCTATGGTCACTGTTCCCTAAGTTGTCCCGTATTTCTATATCCGTGAGCAGGTCTGTATCGTTGGTAATCAGTAGGTCAAGTACCGCATTGTTTCTTGTCGGTGCATTCACCATCTGACCCATGAAATTGTCCTGCAAAACATTTAGGAACTGCCTAGCCTTGGCTGAGTGCGCGGTTCCTTCTGCCCAGTCTATATCTGGATAATTAAAGTCCCCCATTATAATGACATTTCCCATCCTTGCTGCCAATCCTATCTGTAACATGAGGTCCGCCTCACCCTCCTCCCTCTGGTTGGGGGGCCTATAGCATACGCCCAATATTACCTTCCCCACCGTGCCTTCCCTTTGAAGCTCTACCCATAGGGATTCTGCCTCATCCATAGCTCCATTATTAATATCATCCCTCATATTTACCTGTATACTGTTCTTAATATACAGACATACCCCTCCCCCTTTTTTACCTTCTCTATCCCTGCGATAAAGGGAATACCCCTGAATGGTCGCCATCCAGTCATGAGAGCTGTCAAACCAAGTCTCAGATATCCCCACAAAATCTAAGTGCTCCTCAAACATCAGCAGCTCCAGCTCTCCCATCTTGTTGGCCAAGCTTCTGGCATTGGTATACAAACCTCTTAATTTTGATCGGTTACATATATCCTCGTTTGATGTTTTTAGGCTGGTCTCTTTATTTTTCCCCATACCCACCCTGGGTTTAGGAGCTCCGAACACCCTACCGCTAATGCCCCCATTTCTGCCCTCTGAATCTTGCTTTCCACTGGCTAATTCTACATCGGTACCCTCCCCCCCGTCGCCTAGTTTAAAAGCCCCTCTAACTTTGTGGCCATCCTCTCACTCAGTACGGCTGCACCCTCCCCATTTAGGTGCAATCCGTCCCTACCAAAGAACCGGTGGCCGACTGAGAAGTCGGCCCAGTTCTCCAGGAACCCGAAACCCTCCTTACTACACCAGCTCCTCAGCCACTCGTTAACTTCCCTAATCTCCCGCTGCCTCTCTGGTGTGGCTCGAGGTACAGGTAGTATTTCGGAAAATACTACCTTGGAGGTCCTACTCCTCAACTTAGCGCCTAAGTCCCTGAGATCGTTTAGGACTCTCCATCTTCCTCTGCCTATGTCATTGGTACCCACGTGTACCATGACAGCTGGGTCTTCCCCAGCCCCACCCAATAATCTGTTCACCCGATCCGCGATGTGCCGAACCAGAGCGCCCGGCAAACAACAGACTGTTCGGCGCACACAGTCTTTGTCACAGATTACACTGTCTGTCCTTCTAATAATTGAGTCCCCTACCACCAGCACCTGTCTTTCCTTTCCCTTTCTCCCGGCCTCACTGGAGGAGTTCTTCCCCTGGCAGCTAGGGGCGTCGCTCTGCTCCAGCAATGCTGGTCCCTGGCTGGTTTCCCCAACATCACACAACGGGGCGTATCTATTGGGGTGCTCCAGCCCGGGACCAGCCTCCTTGCCTTGTTCCCTTCTACCCCTACTAACTGTCACCCCTCTAAACTGCTCTGATGCCTGCACCTCCAATACTCCGCCCACCTCTGTGCAGACCCCTCTCTGCACCTGACTGGTACGATCCTGGCTCTCCTCCGGTATGGACATTCGTCTCAGTGTTGCCAGCTGCTTCCCTAGATTCAGGACCTGAGCTTCCAGTGAAGCAACGTGCTTACATTTTGCGCATTTGTATTCGCCCTCGATCACATGTCTGAGGAACGCATACATATCACAAGATGTACACCGAGTCGCATCTCCACACCCGCCGGGCATTGTACCTACTAATCGAATCTAATGGGGATTCAGTAATTTAAGTCTATCCTATGTGGCTATTTCCTGGCTTCCTAATGCTACCTTCTCACCCTCTGGCACTCCGCTACCCTCACTTGACACTCAGTTGCACAACACTCACAATCTCACAGCCCGGTCAGTCTCACAACACTCCCAGTCGCACCACCCGGTCAGTCACACAACACTCCTGTCGCACACACTCACAGTCTCACAGCCCTGTTCAATTGCACCACACTCACAATCGCACAGCCGGTCAGTCGCACAACACTCTCAGTTGCCCAACACTCAGTTGCACAGCCCAGTCAGTTGCACCACACTCACAGTCGCAAGGACACTCACCAGTCGCAAGGACACTCACCAGTCGCAAGGACACTCGGCAGTCGCAAGGACACTCGGCAGTTGCAAGGACACTCACCAGTCGCAAGGACACTCACCAGTCTCAAGGACATTCACCAGTCGCAAGGACACTCCCCAGTCGCAAGGACACTCACCAGTCGCAAGGACACTCACCAGTCGCCAGGACACTCACCAGTCGCAAGGACACTCACCAGTCGCAAGGACACTCGGCAGTCGCAAGGACACTCACCAGTCGCAAGGACACTCACCAGTCGCAAAGACCCTTACCAGTCTCAAGGACACTCACCAGTCGCAAGGACACTCACCAGTCGCAAGGACACTCACCAGTCGCCAGGACACTCACCAGTCGCAAGGACACTCACCAGTCGCAAGGATACTCACCAGTCGCAAGGATACTCACCAGTCGCAGGGAAACTCACCAGTCGCAAGATACTCACCAGTCGCAAGATACTCACCAGTCGCAAGGACACTCCCAGTCGCAAGGATACTCACCAGGTACTCACAGAGCCTCAGTGTTCAACCTCAGTCACCAGTCCTGTGTGTGTGTCCCTTTAAGCCTGACACTTGCTTAGGCTCCTGCCTCCCTCCTCTGTCACTGTCAGTCTCCCCTCAGCTCCTCTCCCTGCCAATGGTCAGGTCAGGTATTGTGCGTCTCCTCTGCCCCCCTGTCCTCTCTCTGTCTGCCGCCCCCTTACCACACCGCTCGCTGCCCGCACACCACGCTCTTTCCTCTGGGGGGGGGGGTTCTCGCACCGCTCGCCGCCGCTCTTGTTAGGGGGGGGTGTTCACACACACTCACTCACTCGCTCCTTCAGTCACACACGCGCTCCTCACACACGTCCTTCTTGTCAGCCTCTGCTCCCGCGCTGCTCAAGTCCGCAGCACAGCACCACCTGTCAGCCGCAGCACCAGCCTCTGGTCCCGAGCGCGCGATCGCACTATGCGGCAGGAAAGTCAGCGGCTTCGTGTCGGGCACTAGGCCGCGATTTCAGAATGTCCCCAAACTCGCAAATCTTGGTCCCAAAATGTTGCTGGGGGTCAGATGGAACCCGATGGGGTGAAGAAAGGCCCGTAGAAAGACATGGGGTGGTAGAGCAGTCCTTGGGAATTAAGGGTGTAAAGAAGTGTTTATTCTGAAGATATCAGAAGATTTGGGAGGTTGGAAAATCATTAGACTCACTGAGGCCAGGAAAGGGTTTTAGATCATTAAGGGTTATAAATTTATAAGCTCCGATGAGGTTCGTAGAGGACAATTTCTGGAAAAAGGACAGTGAAGTCCAGGCTGGGTAGAATAAAGGATTACATAGGAAGGAGAGCATGGGATCACGATGAGCCTGGAGAAAATGTTTAGGCTTAAGACGGCCCCAAAGGAAGAGTGAGTGGCGTGTATTGGGGCTGCATATAGTGCGGCAATCAGAGGGATTAAGCCAGAGGAGGTTAGCAATGGAAAGGGGATCACATTCAACTGATCCCAAAGCCACCAAGAGGAGTTTTTCGGTGGTGGAATGGCACTTAGGCAATTGGGCTAATTGGGTGACGTAGGAGTATTTTGTGAAATGAGGGAGGCATAAGCCACCTCCAGTCTTTAGTAAGTAGAGGGTAGGGCGTGGAATTTGGGGTTTAATAGTGTGCCAGATATAAGAAGATATACGTCTATATAGTAAATGGAGATAGTAACCTTGGACTGGGATGGGTATTACCTGGAATAGATATAATATTTTAGGGAGAATAGTCATTTTGACTGCAGCTATTCTACCCACCCAGGCAAGCAGAAAGGGGGGGACATGGGGATGGGAGGTCTGTAAATGGGTCAGGTCAGAAGGGGGGGGGGGTTGTAATGGACGTATTTAGGGCTCTGGACTTAATCGGATTGACTTTTAGGCCGGAGATTTGACCAAAATCATATAAAAGTTTTAAGGGGGTTGGGTGCGGAAGTCAGCAGAGATTACATAAAAAGGACATCATCCGCAATCAGACACAATTTTTGGTGATGATGACCGCCAACTTCCAGCCCCCAGATATTAGGGTTATTATGAATCAACTGAGCTAGGGTCTCGATGACTAGGATGAAAATGAGAGGTGGCAACTCTGCCGCGTGCCTCTCTTGATCATAAAAGACTCCGACTTGTGGCCCATATAGTGAACGAAGGCATTAGGGTTAGCACACAATGCAGAGGTCCATGAAAGAAAGTGAGAGCCTACCAAATGGGCACCTGACCCAAAATCCGGAGCTGATCTTAAAGGAATTTCATAATTTTGTACTCTGCGCTATACTGTAAACCTAGCCAGTTTCCAAGGGAAATGGCAGATTTTTTTTTTGTGATGTTTCCTTACCACAGTTTCAGGAAGCAAATGTGGAGCTTATGGTAAAGGAATTTTTAGAGCCAGAAATGAGAATGGCCATAAAGTCCTTGCATCCGTCTAAAGCCCCAGGCCCCAGAAGTTTCTCTGGCCATTATTACAGGAAATATAAGGAGATTTTGATCCCCCATCTATGCTCCTATTTTAACAACATACAACGAGGAAACCACGTCCCAGAACATGGTAATGCGGCGTAAATACAGTACATGTTTTACCCAAATTGGGAAAGAACCATGGGGATTGCTCCAATTATAGTACAATCTCTTTGATAAATGTGAACTTAAAAATAACGTCAAAAGTACTTATATCTTGATTGAACTCCTTATTCACCCTGACCAAGCGGGCTTTGTTCCTAATTACCAGACATCGGATCAAACTAGGAGAATTATTGATAGTATTTCGGCTATTCATTCTGACTGGGATGGAAAAGGGCCCCGACAGGGAATGTTGCTGTCTTTGGATATACATAAGGCCTTTGACTCCCTGTCTTGGGACTATTTATTTCATGTTTTGGCTTGATCAAAACATTTTTTTTTTTTTAACTCAAAGATTTGTTAAGGTTTTATAAATGTTTCTTTCAAGTGCATCGTAAGGCATTTGTACTGCAATACAAGAAAGAACCATCAGGGTAACAATGGCAAATACAAACTCGTGAGGATGAAATCATCAGGTTATACATAACTGTATAAGTTTTGTAGTCAAGGATTCTGTTCCAGGTGGGAGGGGGGGTGGGAAGAATTAAGAAGTGGTAGCAATTGGCGGTATACAAATCCACAAGGTGGTAGAGCGGTGAGGAAGATATTGTCAATCTTAGTAAAGAAGAAACATAGCTAGCAGAGTAAGGTGATGGTGGTGTCCAGGTTAGAGTAGTTGAACCAGGAGGTCCATTCTTTCTGGAGTTTAGGGAAGGTCAGTTTGGCTTTAGCAAACGTACCTTCCATCTGTAAGTGTTGGTTGATGAGTTGGTGAACCAGTTACAGAGAGGGTATTTTTCCAGTCTTTCAATATTGAGAGCCTAGCCACAATAAGGACATGAGTGAGAATGGTGTTATGTGAAGAGTCCCATGTTTCTATCCCCAGACCTAGCAATGCTAGCTGGGGGGGGGGAGGGGGGGTTGTCAGATCACCTGTCAGGTTGTTAATGAGGGTTTGAACAGACTGCCAAAAGGGAAAAAGCTGGGGACAGGAGTACCAGATATGTACTATAGATCCAGTGTCTCCACAGTTCCTCCAGCAAGCAGATGAGTGGGAGGTTTGGTTGGTGTGTAATACTATTGATGAAATGTAGCATCCTCCTAGGTAGGTGCTAGTGAGAGAGTATCGTTTTTGGCTCTGTCTGCATATCAGAGGAGCAGCAGGCAAATCTATATTGCTCTCTGCTTTTTAGAGAGCAGGATCTGTTAGTGAGGTCTGCTCATTGTGCTCAGTATGCGATTCATTCTGTCTAGAGAGTGTTTCATACTGGTCCAATAGGGAGGCATGTTTGACAGTGGGAGGAAACTTGACCAATGGATACATAGGCTTGGAAACAGTCCTGGTGATTGGCAGAGACAGGCTGTCTTGGTGCATTCTGGGATACTGTATGTAGCAGGATTCCCAGCCACATTGCTTGACGAGGGTCTGCCTGGGTTACCGCTAGTATCAACAGCACATTTAAGCATATTCTCCAAGTGTGAGCGCTGAGACAAGGAACAGTCCAGTATCTTTGGGTTTTTTGTATTTATTTTGAACTTGGATGGGAGAAGGGATGAGTGGGATACTCCTCTGGCTCAACTATACACAATTTGAGTGGGACAACTGAAAAACGCCTGTTGGCGCTGACTTGACGCTGGCTAAATGTCGGTCAACGCCGGTTGACGCTGGTTAACACTGACTTGCTGTCTGTTAATGCTGAACTGACTTCTGACACTTTCATGTGGCACAAAGTCCTAATTAAAGCTTCCTTGACCCCTCTTCACTGAGGTAACTACTTGTAAGACTGCTGCATTGCTTAACACTTCAGGGCCCGCACCGGCACCCTATTTTACACACACTTATCTTCAGGGCTTAATCACTGGCCCCCCCTTTCCAAGCCCTCTCTACTGGTTAGCTGGCTTCTGGATCCCTCCGACCTTCTGGAGTAGTCCCTTATCCTAGGCAGACCCCTGGGCAGTTTACAGTACTCACGACACTGCTTTCCTGGAAACTTCAACCCCAGCAGCTCCACTCGGTCTTCAGCACACTGGATCCCTCTCTGCAGCTCAGCTCAACCTTCTGTCCTTCAGGCTGACCACCAAGGACACCTTCTCTAGCGCTGACAGGAGGAGAGACAGCCGTCACCCTCCTCCTGGGACTCTTCTCCCTGCCAAAGACACCCTGTCATGTGCTCCCCTCAGGCTTATACCCCATCCCAGGATGCATTGCGGCCAAGTCTGCCCTCTGAGATAGATACAAGCCCTGGTGTGCTATTGGCCAGGTTTCCTCCACTGCCGAATAAGAGCCCTCATTGGACACAGTGGGGAGACTCCCCAAGCTCAACAGACACACCTGGGAACACATGACAGCCTAGATGAACAATCAGACCCCCCTGATAAGCAGGCAGGGCCCCCCCTATGGGTTTTCTTGGCACCTACCTAGGAGGGTGCTACATCCACCACCCACCAAACATGAGCCATGTCCCCATTGGCTCTGAGGCAGCTGCCTCCTAGAAAAATCTGCAAAAATCAGGAGTATCCCACAAACTTGGAAAAGGGGGAAAAGGGAAAAACAAATGTACAAAAAATTTACGCGAAAAAATAATAAAATATATATACATCTGTATGTCGTACAAATATACAAACAGTTTAAGGTGCATGAATGGATGCACCCCCCACCAAACAAATTCGTCTGGTGGGGATTTTAAACAAACATGGATTTCCTAGCTGTCTATCTCTACCGTGAACCCACCTGTAGAGAGAAGGAAAGGTTAGTCAAACTGCATACATGTAGAAATTACAGGACTAACTATCTGAACAGTTGAGTGAGAAGACCCTTCCAGCAGGGGCGACCTTCTCACTCCATTCCCTGACTCTTCTGCTATTTAGTGCTTGACACATCGAACCAATTCTCCCCCCCTCCTGGGAAATCTGTGTCCTACCACTGACTACCTATGCAGAGTCATTTGAGAATTTAGACACAGCATCTTCCTGCTGTCACTCAGAACGCTTCTCTCTTTTGAAAACAGGGCAAACCACTGTAGCCCAAGTGACCTGCAATCCTGCTGAGTCAGGGGAAAATTAAGGGGTCTTTCAGAGTACCCCCCACCAGACTTCCTGGATGCACTGCCCAATACTGTGATGGCCACCCATTTTTTTCTGATCTGCCCGCTCCGCTCATTGTGGCCCGCGACTGGTTACCAAGTCACTAAAGTGGCCCTCGCTCCTCGAAAGGTATATATACATGAACACACCCTTTTTTATTTTTGAGGAGGGGGGTGGTAATCTTAAGTGAGTTCCCACACTTTTTTTCCCAGGACTTGACCCCTGATATAAGCCCTACCCTGAATATAAGCCCTAATTAAAATCCTTGCAAAATCATGTAATCCACGCTGTAAAGGGATTATATAATGTCCAGTGTGTGTCTTTATGTATCAATATTGTAGAAAATACTTTATTTACAGTGCCACTGGGTGCTAATGTGACCCGCCGGAGCTCTCCTCTCCTCCCAGCAGATGTCAGCAGCCCCTCCCTCTGCAGTGCTCAGAGCAGGATTGTTATTAGTGGGCAGACTTGTATAAAGTACTCAAAATTTCTACTTGAGTAAAAGTACAAGTGCTCGATCAAAAAGTGACTTGAGTAGAAGTAGAAGTGCTCGCAGAAAAAGTTACTTAAGTAGAAGTACTAAAGTATTCAACATTTTTTTTACTTAAGTATTGCAAGTAGTTTTTTCAAAAAAATTGCTACTTAAGTACTAAAAGTAAAAAGTACCAGTAGTTTTGAAAAAAAAATTCTACTCAAGTACTGAAAGT
This sequence comes from Pelophylax lessonae, assembly GCF_965119305.1. Classification (NCBI taxonomy): domain Eukaryota; kingdom Metazoa; phylum Chordata; class Amphibia; order Anura; family Ranidae; genus Pelophylax; species Pelophylax lessonae. Next base: position 141,046,419 of record NC_138779.1, on the reverse strand, counting down.
AGAAGTACAAGTACTGTGTTATGTAGTTATTAAAGAAAGAAGTCAAAAGTTTGAACATCATATTGTTTTTTATTATTTCAAATGATGTATTCAAATGATTAACCTAAAGGACAATCACAATTCCTTAGGCTGTAACTTTTTATAAACAAAAAACAAATAAAGTATGTCCCTCCCTTCCCCTTTTAAAGCATCCACCTTTTAAAGCCAGGGGTGGTCTCCTTCCTGAGCTTCCTCACTCTCACAGCCAGGCAGATCACTTGAAGTTGAAGGGCCAGGGGTGGAAGGTGGTGTTTTTGGTTCGTCCATCTTTTCAGCTGATCAAAAGGCAGAACAGGATCATGCGCAGTCTTCTTAATCGCGGTTTGATTTGATTTGCTCAAATGATGATGATGTGCCAGGCCAGCTTCATCAAACCTACAACGCTTAAAGTGAAAAATGCATCAAAAACTACTAACAAAGTGGCTGTGCTAAAAATGCTAATAAAGTGCCTGCAATTATATATATTCTTCTTGTATTCAAAATCATCGCCCACAGTATCAAAAATAAAGTGACATGTCTGTGCTAAATGCAGTGCAAATTATTCCCACAATGTAAATGTAATTCATATAAAATATATATGACAATACCACAATAAAATAAGTTGTGATTGTGAATAAGTTAGGTGCAAGTTTAAGTGTGTAAACTAAACTTTATAAGGAAAAGTCCATAACTGAATTCCAGTGTGCAATCTAAGAAGTGCTTGTCATTTGCTGTCAGATGCTTCCACCTTTCTTCTGTGATCTGCTCAAGTAAAGTGGTGGACTGGATAGCCCCTCTCTCTGCCTCTCACCTTAGTAGCACTGGCACTGCACTGGTTCAATAAGCTGTCTATATTATTTTCATTATAAGAACTTGTCAGAACATGCTGCTTCCACCACCTGTCCTTCACACTAGTAGTGCTCATTTGCTTTGCTCAAGTCAAGTGCCACTGCCAGTGGCCACTGCAGTGCAGGCACAGCCGCACAGGCAGAGGCAGGCCGCAGGAAGCACAGGCACCACCACAACACAACACTTATGGTCCATGGACCATGGATGGTCGGATAATCATCATAGCCATCAGTCTCACTCTTCTTGGTTCAAAAAAGCCACCCATGACCCGTGTGTATATAATATATTAATATTTTATATTGATTATTTGATTCTCAAATGGCACATTTGCCATGGCAAGGATTAGGCCCTCTCCACGGTCCACCTCACTCACCTCATAGAGAAGAAGATGAGATAACGAAGAAAATGCTCCGAGTCCTGCTCCCGCGTCCGGCCGCCCGCGTCACAACTCCTCTCAGTAAGGGCCCTAAGGGGTGGAGTCTGAGTGACACACAACACGTTTAGAGGCGGAGACCTCGAGCGGGAAGACGGCAGCATGGCTCCTCCTGTGCGGTCTTAACTTGATGATCATGACAGTGATTCCGCGGGCCGCGGCACGAGCGAGGCTGTGGGATTGATTGAATTGAGTTGTGCTGCCTACTGCTACACGCTACCTACTACTACTAAATTGTGAGTCAGTATATTTTATTTCATTTTTATATATAAAAGTGGTATTGTTGAGCACTACTAGCCACTAGATCTCCTGGCTGTCACTTTGTCACATGTTGGGGAATCACAGCGGCTCGGCTCCAGAAGTGGCGGGTGTCCCCGTCATCCTGCCAGGGCCGCCAAGAAGTTCATCAACTAATCTTAAGTTATTAATATCTTATGAGGAGAGGACCAATGAGATTGAGAATTGAAATAATTAAATATATATGGCTTTTTGAACCAGTGCAGTCAGTGCCACAGTGCCACCCAGACGCTATCCACCAGTGCCACCACCATTAAGTGTGTTGGTCGGTCACTCGAGCACTGAAGGAGGTGGAAGCATCTGACAAGTGAAGTGACACTTTAGATTTGCACACTGGAATTAATTTATGGACTTTTCGTTATAGATAGGTTTACACACTTCAACTTGTTGCACGCACCTGACCTAACTTATTTCATAACTTATTTTATTGTGATTTATTGTCATATTTTATATGAATTGAATTTACTGTTACATTGTGGGAATAATTATTTTCACTGCATTTAGGCTTTAGCACATTCATGTCACTTTATTTTTGATACTGTGTGGAGTGTGGGCAGGGCACTGGGGGCAAAGATGATATTATATCGATTGCACAGGCACTTTATTCGCACAGCCAAGTTGTGTTTGTTAGTAGTTTCTTGATGCACTTTAAGCGCTGTAGCACCATTTATTTGTTTGTTTCATATTTTCTTTTTATTGGAAAGATTTGGTATAGCAGCTTTTATTATACACAGCCTTTATTTTCGTATGCGCTGATTTACAAATGACATTATACACATTTTTTTGAGCTTTATGCAACCTGCCATCTACTGTTCTGGCAGTGGTAATTTTTTTAAAAGTAACGAGTAACTATGCAGCACAAAAAAAAAATACTTGAGTAGAAGTATCGAAATCATCAAAAAAAATGTAGTGAAGTAAAAGTAGAAGTAGGAGAAAAAAATTCTACTCTAGGAAAGTACAGATACCGCATTTCGGTACTTAAGTACAGTACTTAAGTAGTTCTACTTCGTTACTATACATCTCTGTTAGTGGGGATCTGGGCATCTCCCTAAACAGTGCTCAGAGCATGGAAACTGACAGGGAGGCAGTGGGGGAGAGAAGGCAGGGGACATTTAAGACATTCCCTGAAAATAAGCCTTAATGTATTTTTTGTAGCCAAAATACTATAAGACCCGTCTTATTTTCGGGGAAACACGGTAGCTTTGGTTCAGTTTGATTTGATTGCATTTCAAAAGTAGCTCTTTCAGTTTACGTGGGGAGACAAGAGGCCTAGGGTGAATAAGCGCATATTGTTTACTCCACAGCAAAAGGGAGGCCTGGGAGTCCCTGATTTGCTTAAATACTTTCATGCAGCCCAGTTGACCCAGCTTACAAGATTTCACTCACTTCAACCTCACACTCGCTCTGTGGATAAAAGTGGAATCATACCCCTTTTTTCCTAGGCCAATTTGCCATTTCATGTGGCTTTTATATGCATAGCAGACCTTTGTGATCATAAGGGAATATTGACCAAACACACCTTAATGGAGAGGCACCAATTGTTGGAATCGGAACACTTTCGATACACTCAAATAAAGCATTACTTGCATACTTTATCTCGTAATGTGATCTTGTAACTATGTCACCCATGGAATATCTATGTCACAAGTATACTAAGGTCTGAGGTTATATATCTGAAATATATACTATTCTAATGTATACCTCAGCCAAACAGGACTATATAGTCAAATGGGAGCAGGACATCCAGGAAGGTCTTGAACTTGAGGCATGGCACTCGATTGCGAAGGCAGCCTCAAGGTCACTCATCAACACTTCCATTATTGAAGCAAACTATAAAGTACTGTTGAGATGGTACATGGTGCCAGCCAGATTGGCTACCTACGTCCCAGGAGCTTTGCCTATGTGTTTTCGGGGCTGTGGTCAGGAAGAGACAGCATATCACATATGATGGCAATGTCCCAAGGTGAGAAGATTTTGGATCAGAGTCTACAATTTCTTCCCTCACTCAAATCAATCTGATCAAGTCTCCCAAACATGCTCTGCTGGGATGCAAAGTGAAGGAAGCCTTGAAAAATCAGAGAAGACTCCTTACTTTTATATTTGTCTCCGCTAATATCACTATAGCCAGAAACTACCGCACCATTTGACCAGCTCAAACACAAGCTTTCCTGGCTTATGATAGATGAATGGTTATTGGCAATCCTAAATGACAAAGTGAAGGGTCTCCAGACTATATCAGACTAGTATGCCTTCCGTTGGCCAGTGTCAGAGCGTGTGTTATTAAAATATATTGGCAATGCAATTTTTACAGTCACAGAAGATAGTACGTTCTCTCCCTATGGTGGAAGGGGCTGGCACTCCCAATGTAGAGGGCGTACCCTGAAGTCCATCAAATCAAAGAGCTTTTACGAAAATAATATGATATGCTGAGATTATCCTAACAGGCTATAACTGCTATATTATAAATGGTTGGGGATACATCATAGGCTCGCAGTTATGTGGTTCAGACGTAATCAAGATAAGCATTATAGAGGGTATAACCCTTAGCTAGTGTGGAGCCTGGGTTTAATACGCCTTCTGTTCTTCCACCGATGGATAATAATGCAAACTTATCTGTTATTGTCCTAAATGCACTTCATATTGTGGAAATTACATATTGGTTTAAAATCTTTATAATTTCTTTATTCTTTGTCAAAAATTTTCAATAAACATATTGAACTCACAACTCACAAAAAAAAAGTGAGAGCCAAATCCTCAGCGCCTTAGTATGAATTGCAGAAAAGACCAGTAGACTGTGTCAAAAAGCCTTTTTGATATCCAGAGATGTGAAGCATAAGGAGATATTGAGGTTTTGGGCTATATGGGTCAAGAGAATAAAGTGGAGAATGTTGTCTCCTGCCTGCTGTATCGAGATAAAGCCAACTTGGTCCTTATGTATAAGGGAGCCGACTATATGGTTAAGTCTAGTGGCAAGGATTTTAGCTAACACTTTAATGTTCAGGTTGAGGACCAGGAGTCATTAGTCTGCGGTTTTGGGAGCATAAAGATAGCTGCTGTCAGCGTTTTCGGAGCAAAATGTGTGGCCAGCGAAGATGGCGTTGAATGCCCTAACTAGTACAAGGGCAAGGAGGTCTGCAAACTTTTTCAAAATATGTGGCCGAGAACCTGTGTGCTTATGGGCTTTCAGAGATACTTTTGTTTTCAGAGATTTTAGAGCCAGCAATACCTACTCAGTTATAATTGGTTTCTCAAGATTTTCTCATTGTAAAGATGAGATAGAGGGCAAGGTAGTAGTTGAAAGAAGGGACTCAGCGTGGGTTCAATCAAAAGTATCATCCAAGTAAAGAGTAGCAAGATGTTAACTACGCTTTTGGAAGATCTTGATAGGGTAACCAGTATAAATTTTCGGATTGGTTTAGTGGTAGTTAGTTGAGATGTCGGAGAGAAAGGGCCAAAAAAGTGTCGGGTTTGTTAGCTTTAGTGTAATACTTATGGCTCAAGCGGTGTAGGGTTTTTTTCAACGAAGTCCATCAAGAATAAGTCATGTTTTAGTCTAAATTTTTCCAGAGCTAGTTTTTCAGTAGAAGGGTCATCCTAAAACCCTATGTGTTTTTTTTTTTTTTTGAAAGTTGATGACTGCGCTGGACTGACCTACTCGATAGAGGGTCTGTGGGTGGGTAGTGGGTAAGAGAGGCCCACTTGGGGAAATTAACTCCCAATCAAGCTGGCCCAACTGGATGAAAAAAAGCAATGGACGCTTGTTGAGGGGTCTGGGCTGCTACCTTACGATACAGCCTAGTGGTCGCTTCCAAAGTTTCTAGTGGTAGTCAGTTAAAGGAGCCCCCAATATCAGCAATAGGAGTCCCTTTTCGATCAAAGATCGTCATTTTATTGGTAGCAGAATATGTTAAAGCCAACAACAGAGACTCCCCCTTCTTCAGGGCTATTGAAGACAAAATTAAAACACATACAAAAAAGTATATAGTAACTTGTATTTATAACATGATATGCATATATTAAAATATTAATAAAAGTCTATAGAAATCCAACAATTGCATACAAAAATCCGACAATTGCATGAAGAAAGAGGAATAAAAAAGAGCTAACCCCCTCCCCCCAAATAAACGATAATTAAAAAATTGTGGTGAATCCTGTGGTTAATGATCGGGAGGAGAAGGTGGGAGAGGGGAGAAGGGAATGGAACTGGAAAGGGGGGATTGGCTGTGGAATCAGGGAAGAATATACTGGGAAGGGGGACGGTAGAGTGGAGTGTCGGCTGACCAGGGGAGCGAGCAGACACTCCGCTCCACTGTCTTGCTGGAAAAACTAGGTTATATAAACATGGAAGGGCTAATCAGAGAAAGACACAAAAGCAAAAAACAAAACGGGCTATCCCTATACAGGTGGCTGCCCACGGACAGTTACAACAAGGTAACAGATCATAGGAGAGAACATTGGAAAGGCGGCTGTAGAGAAAATAAGAAAGACGGTCAGGACTGCCGCAGTGAATAACAGCACTGCTCTGAAAGATAAATTGGATGGGTAAGGAAAAGAAAGAGAGGGAAAAGAAAGAAGCTTCTCTCCCAGACTGTTCTCTCCTTCTGTTGTATTCCCCAGTTTTATTCCCCTTTTCTTTTCTCCGGTTTTCTTTTGTCTTTTCTATCTCTTTCTTTTCCCTTTCTTTCTTTTCCTTACCCATCCTATTTACCCTTATTTTGTATATAGTCAGTTGTTTATTCATTTTTTTTTTGTCTTTGGGGTGGGTTTGCTGGCGTATATTATGTTCACTTTCGCTGTGTATGCTTGTTTGTGTTTCACTGTAAATAAATCTCACTTTAATTATATCTACATTGTTTGGTCTCAGATTCCATGAGTAGCTACATGTCTGATCTCCCTAGCTGCTGCTGAATCCTGACATACAGTAATACTGATGCTCACTAATGACCAGATCAGCTACACTTTGCCACTTTGCAACTGGGAACCATTTGCTTTTGACCATTTGTTTTCCTTTTGTCAAAATGCATAGAACGAAGGTTATTTGTTGTGTGCAGCTTTCAGTAGAGAATGAAGATTTCTGTCATTCATTTTGGCAGGATATCACTTAGGAGGAACTGTTGGGAAGCATTCTGACAGCACATGCGTTGAGGGCACATTCTCCTTTAGAAAATTTCAGCCTGCTGATCAGATCCAGTCCTCCCCAATGCTGCTGACTGCTGATGAGATCCAGTCCTCCTCCATACAACTGACTGCTGATGAGATCCAGTCGTTCTCCACACTGCCACCTAGTGATGAGATCCAGTCGTCCTCCATGCTGCCACCTGCTGATTGCTGATGGTGCCCAGTCCTCCCCCATGCTGCCGCCTGCTGATGGTGTCTATTCCTCCTCTATGCTGCTGCCTGCTGATGGAGTCCAGTCCTCCTCCATGCTGCTGCCTGCTGATGGGGTCCAGTCCTCTTCCATGCTGCCATCTGTGGCCAAGCCTGCCACGGGTGACCTGCCTTCTGTTGCCAAGCCTGCTGTGGGTGACTAGGGATGATCGAATGGTTCGGGTCGACCATCGGTTCGGCCCGAACATTGGGTGTTCGAGGTTCAGCCGAATTTAGAACTTTTTGCCCAAAAAGTTCGGAATTCGGCAACCAGAACCGACCAAAATGCAATGCTTCAGGAAATGGGCTTTAAAAGCCCGTGATTGGACCAGAACCATTAGCAAAAGCCAATTGAGGGGGCAGGAGAATGCTAGGAATGTGATTGGAGTGACTAGGGGGTCCCTACACCAATCATTAGTGAATACGACCCCCAGTATATAAGATCGCCCCCACCATATTCCTAGCATTGTTATACTGGACATGGAAGAGAGTGGAAGCAGTTCTGTTAATTTTACTTTAAAAGTGTCATTTAACTATTTATTAGTGTGAGAAAAGGGATATCTAGTGTAGTTAGAGTGCTCCTTTACACTTAAGTTAGCTTCAAAAATTTAGTTTCTGTAGGGAAAGTGTTAAGTGTAAGGGGACCGTAGTGTAGTGTAGGGTTAACTGGCAGTGACTGCTATGGCAGGGTGACAAAACCCTTCCATAGCAGGGTGACTGCTATAGAGAAATGATCATTTCTCTGAGTTGCTTCGGAACTGGAATATGGCTTCTCACCAGCCAAGCATTTTTTATGCTGCAGGGGCTGCCACTGCCAGTGCTTTTTTGAGGACATGTTTGATGTCAGACATGACATCTGAACATGTGTATAGGGGTATATATACACATATATGTCTGTATATATACCCCTAGACATATATAGGTGTGATAGTAGCAGAAATAAATGCTTGCGCTAATGAAATCATTTACAGTAATATATTTCTGCTACTATCACACCTATATATGGCTAGGTGTCTATATACATATAATTATGTGTGTATATATACCACTATACACAAGTTCAGATGTTTTGCCTGCCTCCAAAAACTCCCAAAAAATGCCAACAAAAACACATCTGGGCATTTTCTTTTTGACGCTAGCGTTTTTTTTGGCATTTTTTGGGGTTCTTTTGAGGCAGGCAAAACATCTGAACTTGTGTATAGTGGTATATATACACACATAATTATATGTATATAGACACCTAGCCATATATAGGTGTGATAGTAGCAGAAATATATTACTGTAAATTATTTCATTAGCGCAAGCATATATTTCTGCTACTATCACACCTATATATGTCTAGGTGTGTATATAAATATATGGATGTGTGTATATACACCACTATATACAAGTTCAGATGTTTTGCCTGCCTCAAAAGAACCCCAAAAATGCCCAAAAAAACGCTAGCGTCAAAAAAAAAAATGCCCAGGTGTGTTTTTGCTGGCATTTTTTGGGGGTTTTTGAATGCAGGCAAAACATCAGAACTCGTGCACAGTACCACTATACACAAGTTCAAATGTTTTTCCTGACTGCAAAGAACCCAAAAAATGCCTGCTATTAAACCGGCAAGGTGTTACAGCAGCGAAGCCAACCTCCTGTGCTGAAAGTTTTCTAATACAAACAATCTTTTTTTTTAATGGTTCTGGACATGCTACAGAGCTGAAACTTCACATGTACACTTTTTAGACCCCCCAGATACTAAATCCAAAGTAAAAATAAAAAAAATCTCTCTTTTTTTTTCAATAATTGGCTTTTTTTATCAAAAATGACAATTTTTAAGAACTTTTTTTTGTGTTCTTAATAGTTAATGGGGCATGACCCAGAACCCTATGCACTTTTTAGGAGCATTTATTGGGTTTTAGGGCTTAAAAATTGTGTTTTATGATTACCGAAGTTCGGGTCCCATTGATTTCAATGGGGTTCTGAAATCCGGGCCGAACTTTCGGGAAGTTCGGATGTTCTGGCCGAACCGAACTTTTCAAAAGTTCGATCATCCCTATGGGTGACCTGCTGCCTGCTGGCCAGCTGGACTATGCTGAGACCTGGGCTAATTCACTACTTGTTGTTAAGCCGGACTATGTTGACTGGGTTAAGCTCCTGCCTGCTGATGTGTCTGAGGTTTCTGAAGTTCCAGTGTTATGTGGCCTAAATGGGTTGTCTGTGTGGGGTAAGATCCATACTGTTGCTCATCCTAAGTTATTTTCGCAGCCAGCTGATCCTGTTATTCCAAAGCGAGGAGGTCCAGATGTCCACTTTGAACATGATAACTACATCTGCTGTTACAGCCCCAGTATTAGAGGTCCTATGGGAAAGGGCAGTGTTCCATAAGAACTTTGTCCTGACCAGGGGTTATCTCCGCGATCCTTGGTGCATTTGGGGACACGAGTGGGGGAAACTATGCCCTGCATAGACCTGAGTGACAGGTAAAATACAGTTTCTGGCAACAGAGAGAGAGAAGATCCAGTTGAGATGGGACACCTTGGTGTCAGGGTACCTGCAATAAGCATTCAGGTACCATTCAGTGTCCCAACATTGGGACACAGGCTGCTTTTAAGAATAGTAAGCCTTTGGTGTTGCGCCTCCTTAAGGATCCGACCAGCAGAAAACCCAGCCAGTTTTGGGACCCCTGGCGGCAGGGTTCTCAACCAGCCTTCTGACCTTGGCAGTGGGGTACCCAGTTGGCTTGCAGACCCCAGTGGTGGGGCCCTATGAAGCGTCTGAAGGTCGCTCCTTAAGGGGGGAATCTGTTAGGATTGAGTTCACGTTCTGGTGGCACTGTGCTGCTTTGGGCTGATTGCTGCAGTGTCCAGTGTCCACCAGCAGGTGTCTCCCTGAAGCCAGCAGGCTGTAATGATCAGTTACACCTGTGTTCAGCTGTCAGGTGGCTATTTAACCACTTTACCGCTTAGTACCGTAGTACTACTGCGGCAAAGTGGCTCTTGTAGGTCTGACGACGTAGACCTACATCGTCAGACTCCTCCCCTGTAGGCGGCGCTCGCGCGCCGCCGGAGGCGCGCTCCCGCTGTTTTCATGCAGCGGGAGTCGGGCCAGGGGAGGAGCAGCGGCGGTCGCCGCTGCTCTGCCCCGATCGTCGGGGAATCCAGTTTGGAGATCCGCCCGCCTGTGTAAACAGAGCGGGCGGATCTCCTCAGTGACAAGGAGTGACAGATCGGACTGTTCAGCATAGCTGGACATCCGATCTGTCCCTGTCTCACACAGTCACCTCCCCCCCCCCACACGTCAGTAAGCACCAGGCATACATTAACCCCTCCCTCTCCAATAAAATTAACCCCTTCCCTGCCAGTGTCATTTTTACAGTAACAGTGCATATTTATAGCACTGATTACTGCAGTAATGTCACTGGTACCCCCAAAAGTGTCAAAAATGTCAGTCAGGGGTCCGATCTGTCCGCCACAATGTCGCAGTCCCGCAAAAAAAATCGCAGATCGCCGCCATTACTCGTTAAAAAAAAAAACACCAAAAATTACATAAATCTTTCCCTTTGTTAGTAAACGCAATAACTTTTGCGCAAACCAATCAAAATACGCTTTTTGCGATTTTTTTTTACCAAACATGGGTAGCAGAAAACAAATTGGCCAAAAATTTAAAAAAAAATTGGTTTTTACATCTTTTTTGGGGGGAATTTCATATAAAAAAATGTTAAAAATATTGTTATTTTTTCAAAATAAACGCTCTTTTTTTGTTTATAGCGCAAAAAGTAAAAATCGCACAGGTGATCAAATACCACCAAAAGAAAGCTCTATTTGTGGGAAAAAAAGGACGT